>NC_136270.1:95347920-95635420 GCF_964187855.1 Myxine glutinosa
AGATAGTTTTCACTGTTCAATTTTAAAATGTTTAAACTTTCCCCTGAAGTGCTGTATTCTATCGTATATTATGACACCTTTTTCTTCTTCTTTAAAAGGGTGCTTTCGACTTGCTCACCAAATCTATTCATTCCAAAAAAAAAAATCCATCTCTTCCAGTTCCTCTTTCCTACATTCCCTAAACTCACTTGCCCTCCAGCATGCTTGAACGTATCTCTGACTCGAAGGTCACAAACTCATTTTGCAATAAATGTTCGTTTCCCATTAATCGTACACTTTCTAAAATCCAAACTCACCCCTCCCCTCCAAATCTTCCCCATCACCCATCCCTTTCAAATCTCTCCCCTTGCCCCTTCCCTCCTAAACTCCCCCCACGCCCCTCCCCTCCTAGACTCCCCCTCCCCCCTCCACTCCAAACTCCCTCCTCACCCCTCCCCTCCAAATCTCTCGCATCCCATTCAAATCCCCCCCTTTCCCCTTCCCTCCTAAACTCCCCCATAACACCTCACGTCATAAACTCCCCCCTCCCCCCTCGCCTCTCCCCTTCAAATCTCCCCACCCTCATTTTTTCTCCATTTCCCCCCTCTCACCCCTTCTCCTCAAAGCGTCCTCCCCGCTTCTTCCCCCTTCCTACTCTCACCTCCATCTCCCCCAACCTTTTGCCTCACTCTGCCTCCCCCCCCTCAAATAACACCTCAATGTGCCTCACCTAATCGCCATCAAACCTTTAGTCCGCCCCATCCTTCCCTTTCTCTGAGCTATTCTGAAATCTCTGACACACTTTCAACAGCTCTCACTACTTCTTCCTCCTCTTCCACATCTTACCCTACCCCCCACCCCCCCTGTGCTGTATCCGATGCTCCCCATTCCTCTTCATTAACGGTATGGACCTCAAACATCTGGGACCTTCGCTCAAACATGACTGATCTCTCCATAGAGGTTGCTTCTGACAAACCAGACACTTGATCTGCTTAACAGAAACTTTCCTCCTTCCTGATGTCTCTGATTCCTTAATATCTCTCCCGGGTACTCCCTCCTCCGGTGTGATCGACCTGAGCCTCGTCCTGGAGGTGGGTTTGCTATCTTTATCAAAAACTCTCGTCCTCACTCGCCCTGCACTGCCCCCTCTTCACCTCACCGAGAGGAGTACCTCTGGCTACGGCTTCCCCTTCGCTCCCACCTTTTGTTCATGCGTGTTGTACCGTCCACCAAACAGTGATGACTCCATCTACATCTCGCTGTCTGATAATATGGACCAACTTCTATCCACTCATCCCAGCTCTCTCTTCTGCATATGTGGTGATTTCAATTGTCACCATGCCAGTTGGCTGGGTGTGGGTAATTCTCACCAGCCATGGCTCCTCAGCGAAGGACTTCTGCGACTCACTGGGACTGACACAATGTCAATTTCCCGACCCGGATCTCAGTCAATGGAGTCTCTTCTCTTCTAGACTTGGTTATGACTAACTTCCCTGCAAATGTCTGCTGCTTTTGCTCCAATCGCCTCATCTGATCATGTGCTTGTTAAAGTGAACATCTCTCTGACCATTCTCAAAGAGCTTCCTCAGCATCGACGGGACTGGCATTTCACTCGCGCAAACTGGCATGGTCTTCAAGCAGCCATCAATCATCTGGACTGGTCTCCCATCTCCACTGCCTCTGACATCAACTCATCCTGGGAATTCTTCCAAAGTAAATTGCTCTCTCTCATGCACAGATTTATCCCATCTCGTCTTCACTTGTCATACCCTTCCTCCCGTCCATGGTACATGGAATCTTGTGGTGAGACAGTTGCCCAGAAATAACTTGCCTTCGCCTCCTGGAAAGCAAATCCAACGGAAGAAAATCTCATTTCCTTACACAAAGCCCGAAACAAGTGTATGTACACCCTCAGGAGAGCCGGGAAACAATATCTCGCCACTCAAGACCGAACTCTCAAACCTGTCTCCCTTTTCCAAATACTAGTGGCATCTGGTCAAATCCATTTCTGGTGTTTGTTCCCACTCCATCCCCTCCCTTACCTCAAACGGCTACATAGCTGACTCCGCATGTGAAAAAGCTGAATGCCTCAACTCTGTGTTTGCCTCTAAATCTTGTGTCCCAAACACATCCCTCTCTGTACCCACCATACCCAGTCTTACCCAGCTGCTCCTGGACTCTGTGTCCTTTCCTCCTGACAAGGTGGAAAAGTTTCTGTCAACCCTCGACTCTGATTCTGCAACTGGACCTGACGGCATCAGCCCACGGGTCCTAAAATCCTGACCTGCCGCTCTTTCACTCCCTCTCTCTGTTCTCTTCACCCTCTCTTTTGCTCAGTCATCTGCCATCAGCTTGGAAATCGGCCAACATCACCACATTACACAAAAATGTGCAAAAAACAGATCCTTGCAACTACAGACCAACCAGCCTCCTCCCAATTATCAGCAAAGTCATGGAATCCATCATTGCTTCGGATATCAAATCTTTCCTCTTCTCAAATGGCTTGATCTCTGATTATCAATTTGCTTTCAGACGAGGTCACTGTACTCTGGACATGCTGCTTCTGCTGTCTCAACAATGGATGAGGGTCTTCAATTCCTAACAGGAAATTAGAGTTGTCTCCCTTGACATATCACGTGCCTTCGATACGGTCTGGCACCCCGCTCTGCTCACCAAATTCTCCTCCTATGGTATCCATGGAAATCTCCATGCGTGGCTTGCGGACTTCCTCTCGAGTCATAGTCAATGTGTGGCCCTGAATGGGTTTCTCTCATCTCCCCTTCCTCTTCAGGCTGGAGTTCCCCATGGCAGTGTTCTGGGCCCTGTGCTTTTTCTTGTCTTCATCAATGATCTCTCTGACTCTCTTGAAAATCCTCTAACTCTTTGCTGATGACTCCACTCTCTGCCGCCCCATTCCTCATCCCTCAGATCGGCAGTCTGCAGCCTCCTCACTCTCTGCAGACCTGGACAAAATCACAGACTGGTCAAACAAGTGGAACATGTCTTTCAATCCTGACAAATCTCACACTCTTACTATGTCTCTCCAAAAGGACCGAATGGACAATCCTCCCATCCACTTTGTGAATTCTCTCCAAGAAGTTCTGTCATTCAAGCGTTTGTGTCTCAATATCTGCCATGAACTTTCCTGGGAAAACCACATTTCAAATCTGGCCTCCAAAGCCAGCCGCCGACTGGCCATCCTCCATCGTGCGAAGTCCTTCCTTGGCACATCTGAGCTCTTCACCACATACAAGGCTTTCATCCGCAGCTCAATGGAATACTGTTCTCCCGTCTGGGCCGGTGCTCCTGCCTCACACCTAGCTCGGCTTTACGCTGTTGAAACCATAGCTTTCAGAATCGTTCGAATCTCCTGCGATGAAGCTAACTCCGAGGGCCTTTCACTTACTCACCGCAGGCAGGTTGGTGGTATTTGTCTTATCCCGACTTCTCTCCGGCCTTGCTCCCCCACCTCTCTGGGCTCTATCCCCCCCCCCCCCAATATTCCTACAGGTCACACAAGATCTGCCTGCAACCCTCATGTTAACCTCCCCAAAACCAAGACTCTCTGCTCACTTTCACTCTTTCATTCTTTTTTTCTCCTGTCTCTGGAACAAACTCCCTCACTCTCTTCAATCCCACTCCTCCCTCCAGGTCTTTAAAACAGCTGTTCACCACCATTTCTTATCTTTCCCCATCCAAAACCTTGATCTTTTCTACCCCCACTAATTTCACCCCAGATTCACTTTTTTGAAATTCCAACTTCCTTCCTGGAAGTCCTTGCAGTGTCGTTGTGTTTTACACTTCTCCCACCCCTCCCCCCCCTTCTCACGCCTCCTCCACCCCCAAGCCCTCCCCCTCCCGCAGATCTCACTATGTCCCTGCTTTCAAATGTTGTGTTTGTGTGCTTCACCTTCTCTCCCCATCTTGTCTACCGCTACCCTTATTATATACTTTGTTGTTTGATTTTATTTTTTTTGGTGATCAATGTTAGCTATTTTACGAGCCTCGATCCTGTATACAAAAAAAAAAAAAATTTAACGAAGAAACGGGGAAAGCTTAACAACTGAAAAATATTGTTATATTTGTGGGGTAGTGATATGTATAGTTCGGTAGATTTGTGTAGGTATCATGCTCTGGATGTCGGGTAAGACCCATCACCATGTAACTTTTGTTTAGCCGAATGATGGAGTGAGGTGTATCTTCGTGTCCATTACGAGGAATGGGGCATGTTAACAAGTACAGGGATTATGTTAATTCCCCTGTCTGCAATTGAACTGAACGCTTCAGAGTAAAAGCTCGCTATTGGCCATCCGTGCTACCCTACGGTATTCACCAAGGGTCGTCACACGACAATATATCATCTGCGATACTAAATTATTAATGATACCACATGGTACTAAATAGAAAATAAGATTTTTTTTTTATTAAAAAGATCACATTACTAGCCTCAAATGTCTTTCGAGGTAGAACTCGAACTAGAACTAGAACTAGTACTAGCATTAGTGGTGGAACGTTTTTTTGCACAAACTGGCTAGAGCTCTTTGCACATCATGGGTAAATCACACAAATTGGCATCAGGAACTCTTCACATTTTTGCTAAACTATCGCACAACATTGCATTAATTATCAGAGGACCATATACAACAGTTCTTTTGGGAAGAGAAGTCCGCACCAAAATCCCTCACCTTCCAACTCAGATCAACAATCCGTACTCCAAAATACCCTGGACCGAGACTGAGTTATCAAACAAAATGCAGATGCCAAGAGGCATGCTTCAACCCACGACATACATGTTGGTGATGCAGTTATTTTACAACAATGAAAACACAATAAGCTGAGTACCACATATGATCCACACACATATACAGTAGTAACAGTTGTGGTAGTTGCAGTAGTAGAAGTAGAAATTGTTTTGTTCAACTAAACAGAAAGATTCAAACATAGGGAAAACAGAAATGACTGCAATGTAGTACATTGTAGTATAATTAAATCACGTACTAATTAGCATGAAGAAAACAAGGGGCATTATAACAAGGGACAGACAAATTCAGAAACATACATGATCACTGCAAGCCAAAAAGGCCAAACCATCTGCATTATACGTGTGAGATATAAACAATGAAAGGAGAATGTGCACTATAACCACCTGTCACCTGCATATCCTGAGAAAGGTATATGACAAGGAATGCAAACAATTTGCAATCCAAAGTAACATGACCATGTGGCAGGACAGACACTGAAGGAGGTTGAATACATCAGAAAGCAAGAGAAGGATTGGAGTATATGTGCAATAGCACATCACCAGGTAGAAATAGAGATGAGGTAAACACGAAAAAAGGGGGAAAACAGAGTGAATGGGATGAAAGAGGGGAAGAAGGAAAACTCAGCCTCGGAGCTTCGCGAAGTAAGGTTCAAATAAATAGAGCTAAAAAGTGTGAGCTACTTGAGACCAAAATGCAGGCACAAGTGAGTGCAAAATTAACATAAAAAGAGGACAGAAGCTCCATTGTAATCAAATATCAATTGGAATCATAATCAAAATCAGCAATATGTTATTAAAAAGATATATGTACATGTAATTACTTTCTATTTTAAAAATATTCGGAGATTATTCGGAGAAGTAAATGATTACGCCTCAACCCAAACCTTAATCTTAGTCTGCGATGCGAAGGACATAAAATGATTCCATTGGAAGTAAGTTTAAAGACTTGGATTAATAAACTCAATTGTGATTTTATTAATAATCTGTTGAAAACATTGCTTCATGCAGCAGCATTTGGATCGAAGCACTGTTTCAGCCCTCTCAGATAATATTTTACAAAAGAACAAGACACGAGTGATCACTTCCAAATATAATACTCCGAGTGATCACAACCAAATATAATACTCCGAGTGATCACTACCAAATATATTACTCCGAGTGATCACTACCAAATATATACTCCGAGTGATCACCACCAAATATAATACTCCGATTGATCACCACCAAATATAATACTCCGAGTGATCACCACCAAATATAATACTCCGAGTGATCACCACCAAATATAATACTCCGAGTGATCACCACCAAATATAATACTCCGAGTGATCACCACCAAATATAATACTCCGAGTGATCACCACCAAATATAATACTCCGAGTGATCACCACCAAATATAATACTCCGAGTGATCACCAAATATAATACTCCGAGTGATCACTACCAAAGCTAATAATCCGAGTGATCACTACCAAATATATACTCCGAGTGATCACTACCAAATATATTACTCCGAGTGATCACTATCAAATATATACTCCGAGTGATCACCACCAAATATAATACTCCGATTGATCACTACCAAAGCTAATAATCCGAGTGATCACTACCAAATATATACTCCGAGTGATCACTACCAAAGCTAATAATCCGAGTGATCACTACCAAATATATACTCCGAGTGATCACCACCAAATATAATACTCCGATTGATCAATGCCAAATATAATACTGCGAGTGATCACTACCAAAGCTAATAATCCGAGTGATCACTACCAAATATATACTCCGAGTGATCACTACCAAAGCTAATAATCCGAGTGATCACTACCAAATATATACTCCGAGTGATCACCACCAAATATAATACTCCGATTGATCAATGCCAAATATAATACTGCGAGTGATCACCACCAAATATAACACTCCGAGTGATCACTACCAAATATAATACTCCGAGTGATCACTACCAAAGATAATAATCCGAGTGATCACTACCAAATATATACTCCGAGTGATCACCACCAAATATAATACTCCGATTGATCAATGCCAAATATAATACTGCGAGTGATCACCACCAAATATAACACTCCGAGTGATCACAACCAAATATAATACTCCGAGTGATCACTACCAAATATATTACTCCGAGTGATCACTACCAAATATATACTCCGAGTGATCACCACCAAACATAATACTCCGATTGATCATTACCAAATATAATACTCCGAGTGATCACCACCAAATATAATACTCCGAGTGATCACCACCAAATATAATACTCCGAGTGATCACCACCAAATATAATACTCCGAGTGATCACCACCAAATATAATACTCCGAGTGATCACCACCAAATATAATACTCCGAGTGATCACTACCAAAGCTAATAATCCGAGTGATCACTACCAAATATAATACTCCGAGTGATCACCACCAAATATAATACTCCGAGTGATCACCACCAAATATAATACTCCGAGTGATCACCACCAAATATAATACTCCGATTGATCACTACCAAATATAATACTCCGAGTGCTCACCACCAAATATAATACTCCGAGTGATCACCACCAAATATAATACTCCGAGTGATCACCACCAAATATAATACTCCGAGTGATCACCACCAAATATAATACTCCGAGTGATAACCACCAAATATAATACTCCGAGTGATCACCACCAAATATAATACTCCGAGTGATCACCACCAAATATAATACTCCGAGTGATCACTACCAAAGCTAATAATCCGAGTGATCACTACCAAATATATACTCCGAGTGATCACCACCAAATATAATACTCCGATTGATCAATGCCAAATATAATACTGCGAGTGATCACCACCAAATATAACACTCCGAGTGATCACAACCAAATATAATACTCCGAGTGATCACTACCAAATATATTACTCCGAGTGATCACTACCAAATATATACTCCGAGTGATCACCACCAAATATAATACTCCGATTGATCACTACCAAATATATTACTCCGAGTGATCACCACCAAATATAATACTCCGAGTGATCACACCAAATATAATACTCCGAGTGATCACCACCAAATATAATACTCCGAGTGATCACCACCAAATATAATACTCCGAGTGATCACCACCAAATATAATACTCCGAGTGATCATCACCAAATATAATACTCCGAGTGATCACCACCAAATATAATACTCCGAGTGATCACTACCAAAGCTAATAATCCGAGTGATCACTACCAAATATATACTCCGAGTGATCACTACCAAATATATTACTCCGAGTGATCACTACCAAATATATACTCCGAGTGATCACCACCAAATATAATACTCCGATTGATCACTACCAAATATATTACTCCGAGTGATCACCACCAAATATAATACTCCGAGTGATCACCACCAAATATAATACTCCGAGTGATCACCACCAAATATAATACTCCGAGTGATAACCACCAAATAGAATACTCCGAGTGATCACCACCAAATATAATACTCCGAGTGATCACCACCAAATATAATACTCCGAGTGATCACCACCAAATATAATACTCCGAGTGATCACCACCAAATATAATACTCCGAGTGCTCACCACCAAATATAATACTCCGAGTGATCACTACCAAAGCTAATAATCCGAGTGATCACTACCAAATATATACTCCGAGTGATCACCACCAAATATAATACTCCGAGTGATCACCACCAAATATAATACTCCGAGTGATCACCACCAAATATAATACTCCGAGTGATCACCACCAAATATAATACTCCGAGTGATCACCACCAAATATAATACTCCGAGTGATCACCACCAAATATAATACTCCGAGTGATCACTACCAAATATAATACTCCGAGTGATCACCACCAAATATAATACTCCGATTGATCAATGCCAAATATAATACTGCGAGTGATCACCACCAAATATAACACTCCGAGTGATCACTACCAAATATAATACTCCGAGTGATCACTACCAAAGATAATAATCCGAGTGATCACTACCAAATATATACTCCGAGTGATCACCACCAAATATAATACTCCGATTGATCAATGCCAAATATAATACTGCGAGTGATCACCACCAAATATAACACTCCGAGTGATCACCACCAAATATAATACTCCGAGTGATCATCACCAAATATAATACTCCGAGTGATCACCACCAAATATAATACTCCGAGTGATCACTACCAAAGCTAATAATCCGAGTGATCACTACCAAATATATACTCCGAGTGATCACTACCAAATATATTACTCCGAGTGATCACTACCAAATATATACTCCGAGTGATCACCACCAAATATAATACTCCGATTGATCACTACCAAATATATTACTCCGAGTGATCACCACCAAATATAATACTCCGAGTGATCACCACCAAATATAATACTCCGAGTGATCACCACCAAATATAATACTCCGAGTGATCACCACCAAATATAATACTCTGAGTGATCACCACCAAATATAATACTCCGAGTGATCACTACCAAAGCTAATAATCCGAGTGATCACTACCAAATATATACTCCGAGTGATCACCACCAAATATAATACTCCGAGTGATCACCACCAAATATAATACTCCGACTGATCACCACCAAATATAATACTCCGAGTGATCACCACCAAATATAATACTCCGAGTGATCACCACCAAATATAATACTCCGATTGATCAATGCCAAATATAATACTGCGAGTGATCACCACCAAATATAACACTCCGAGTGATCACAACCAAATATAATACTCCGAGTGATCACTACCAAATATAATACTGCGAGTGATCACTACCAAATATATTACTCCGAGTGATCACTATCAAATATATACTCCGAGTCATCACCACCAAATATAATACTCCGATTGATCACTACCAAATATATTACTCCGAGTGATCACCACCAAATATAAAACTCCGAGTGATCACCACCAAATATAATACTCCGAGTGATCACCACCAAATATAATACTCCGAGTGATCACCACCAAATATAATACTCCGAGTGATCACCACCAAATAGAATACTCCGAGTGATCACCACCAAATATAATACTCCGAGTGATCACCACCAAATATAATACTCCGAGTGATCACTACCAAAGCTAATAATCCGAGTGATCACGACCAAATATATACTCCGAGTGATCACCACCAAATATAATACTCCGATTGATCAATGCCAAATATAATACTGCGAGTGATCACCACCAAATATAACACTCCGCGTGATCACAACCAAATATAATACTCCGAGTGATCACTACCAAATATATTACTCCGAGTGATCACTACCAAATATATACTCCGAGTGATCACCACCAAATATAATACTCCGATTGATCACTACCAAATATATTACTCCGAGTGATCACCACCAAATATAATACTCCGAGTGATCACCACCAAATATAATACTCCGAGTGATCACCACCAAATATAATACTCCGAGTGATCACCACCAAATATAATACTCCGAGTGATCACCACCAAATATAATACTCCGAGTGATCACCACCAAATATAATACTCCGAGTGATCACCACCAAATATAATACTCCGAGTGATCACCACCAAATATAATACTCCGAGTGATCACCACCAAATATAATACTCCGAGTGATCACCACCAAATATAATACTCCGATTGATCACTACCAAATATAATACTCCGAGTGATCACCACCAAATATAATACTCCGAGTGATCACCACCAAATATAATACTCCGAGTGATCACCACCAAATATAATACTCCGAGTGATCACCACCAAATATAATACTCCGAGTGATCACCACCAAATATAATACTCCGAGTGATCACCACCAAATATAATACTCTGAGTGATCACTACCAAAGCTAATAATCCGAGTGATCACTACCAAATATATACTCCGAGTGATCACCACCAAATATAATACTCCGATTGATCAATGCCAAATATAATACTGCGAGTGATCACCACCAAATATAACACTCCGAGTGATCACTACCAAATATAATACTCCGAGTGATCACTACCAAAGATAATAATCCGAGTGATCACTACCAAATATATACTCCGAGTGATCACCACCAAATATAATACTCCGATTGATCAATGCCAAATATAATACTGCGAGTGATCACCACCAAATATAACACTCCGAGTGATCACAACCAAATATAATACTCCGAGTGATCACTACCATATATATTACTCCGAGTGATCACTACCAAATATATACTCCGAGTGATCACCACCAAATATAATACTCCGATTGATCATTACCAAATATAATACTCCGAGTGATCACCACCAAATATAATACTCCGAGTGATCACCACCAAATATAATACTCGGAGTGATCACCACCAAATATAATACTCCGAGTGATCACCACCAAATATAATACTCCGAGTGATCACCACCAAATATAATACTCCGAGTGATCACTACCAAAGCTAATAATCCGAGTGATCACTACCAAATATAATACTCCGAGTGATCACCACCAAATATAATACTCCGAGTGATCACCACCAAATATAATACTCCGAGTGATCACCACCAAATATAATACTCCGAGTGATCACCACCAAATATAATACTCCGAGTGATCACCACCAAATATAATACTCCGAGTGATCACCACCAAATATAATACTCCGAGTGATCACCACCAAATATAATACTCCGAGTGATCACCACCAAATATAATACTCCGAGTGATCACCACCAAATATAATACTCCGAGTGATCACTACCAAAGCTAATAATCCGAATGATCACTACCAAATATATACTCCGAGTGATCACCACCAAATATAATACTCCGATTGATCAATGCCAAATATAATACTGCGAGTGATCACCACCAAATATAACACTCCGAGTGATCACAACCAAATATAATACTCCGAGTGATCACTACCAAATATATTACTCCGAGTGATCACCACCAAATATAATACTCCGAGTGATCACCACCAAATATAATACTCCGAGTGATCACCACCAAATATAATACTCCGAGTGATCACCACCAAATATAATACTCCGAGTGATCACCACCAAATATAATACTCCGAGTGATCACCACCAAATATAATACTCCGAGTGATCACCACCAAATATAATACTCCGAGTGATCACCACCAAATATAATACTCCGATTGATCACTACCAAATATAATACTCCGAGTGATCACCACCAAATATAATACTCCGAGTGATCACCACCAAATATAATACTCCGAGTGATCACCACCAAATATAATACTCCGAGTGATCACCACCAAATATAATACTCCGAGTGATCACCACCAAATATAATACTCCGAGTGATCACCACCAAATATAATACTCTGAGTGATCACTACCAAAGCTAATAATCCGAGTGATCACTACCAAATATATACTCCGAGTGATCACCACCAAATATAATACTCCGATTGATCAATGCCAAATATAATACTGCGAGTGATCACCACCAAATATAACACTCCGAGTGATCACTACCAAATATAATACTCCGAGTGATCACTACCAAAGATAATAATCCGAGTGATCACTACCAAATATATACTCCGAGTGATCACCACCAAATATAATACTCCGATTGATCAATGCCAAATATAATACTGCGAGTGATCACCACCAAATATAACACTCCGAGTGATCACAACCAAATATAATACTCCGAGTGATCACTACCATATATATTACTCCGAGTGATCACTACCAAATATATACTCCGAGTGATCACCACCAAATATAATACTCCGATTGATCATTACCAAATATAATACTCCGAGTGATCACCACCAAATATAATACTCCGAGTGATCACCACCAAATATAATACTCCGAGTGATCACCACCAAATATAATACTCCGAGTGATCACCACCAAATATAATACTCCGAGTGATCACCACCAAATATAATACTCCGAGTGATCACCACCAAATATAATACTCCGAGTGATCACTACCAAAGCTAATAATCCGAGTGATCACTACCAAATATAATACTCCGAGTGATCACCACCAAATATAATACTCCGAGTGATCACCACCAAATATAATACTCCGAGTGATCACCACCAAATATAATACTCCGAGTGATCACCACCAAATATAATACTCCGAGTGATCACCACCAAATATAATACTCCGAGTGATCACCACCAAATATAATACTCCGAGTGATCACCACCAAATATAATACTCCGAGTGATCACCACCAAATATAATACTCCGAGTGATCACCACCAAATATAATACTCCGAGTGATCACTACCAAAGCTAATAATCCGAATGATCACTACCAAATATATACTCCGAGTGATCACCACCAAATATAATACTCCGATTGATCAATGCCAAATATAATACTGCGAGTGATCACCACCAAATATAACACTCCGAGTGATCACAACCAAATATAATACTCCGAGTGATCACTACCAAATATATTACTCCGAGTGATCACTACCAAATATATACTCCGAGTGATCACCACCAAATATAATACTCCGATTGATCACTACCAAATATATTACTCCGAGTGATCACCACCAAATATAATTCTCCGAGTGATCACACCAAATATAATACTCCGAGTGATCACCACCAAATATAATACTCCGAGTGATCACCACCAAATATAATACTCCGAGTGATCACCACCAAATATAATACTCCGAGTGATCATCACCAAATATAATACTCCGAGTGATCACCACCAAATATCATACTCCGAGTGATCACTACCAAAGCTAATAATCCATGTGATCACTACCAAATATATACTCCGAGTGATCACTACCAAATATATTACTCCGAGTGATCACTACCAAATATATACTCCGAGTGATCACCACCAAATATAATACTCCGATTGATCACTACCAAATATATTACTCCGAGTGATCACCACCAAATATAATACTCCGAGTGATCACCACCAAATATAATACTCCGAGTGATCACCACCAAATATAATACTCCGAGTGATCACCACCAAATATAATACTCCGAGTGATCACCACCAAATATAATACTCCGAGTGATCACCACCAAATATAATACTCCGAGTGATCACCACCAAATATAATACTCCGAGTGATCACCACCAAATATAATACTCCGAGTGATCACTACCAAAGCTAATAATCCGAGTGATCACTACCAAATATATACTCCGAGTGATCACCACCAAATATAATACTCCGATTGATCAATGCCAAATATAATACTGCGAGTGATCACCACCAAATATAACACTCCGAGTGATCACAACCAAATATAATACTCCGAGTGATCACTACCAAATATATTACTCCGAGTGATCACTACCAAATATATACTCCGAGTGATCACCACCAAATATAATACTCCGATTGATCACTACCAAATATATTACTCCGAGTGATCACCACCAAATATAATACTCCGAGTGATCACCACCAAATATAATACTCCGAGTGATCACCACCAAATATAATACTCCGAGTGATCATCACCAAATATAATACTCCGAGTGATCACCACCAAATATAATACTCCGAGTGATCACTACCAAAGCTAATAATCCGAGTGATCACTAGCAAATATATACTCCGAGTGATCACTACCAAATATATTACTCCGAGTGATCACTACCAAATATATACTCCGAGTGATCACCACCAAATATAATACTCCGATTGATCACTACCAAATATATTACTCCGAGTGATCACCACCAAATATAATACTCCGAGTGATCACCACCAAATATAATACTCCGAGTGATCACCACCAAATATAATACTCCGAGTGATCACCACCAAATATAATACTCCGAGTGATCACCACCAAATATAATACTCCGAGTGATCACCACCAAATATAATACTCCGAGTGATCACCACCAAATATAATACTCCGAGTGATCACCACCAAATATAATACTCCGAGTGATCACCACCAAATATAATACTCCGAGTGATCACTACCAAAGCTAATAATCCGAGTGATCACTACCAAATATATACTCCGAGTGATCACCACCAAATATAATACTCCGAGTGATCACCACCAAATATAATACTCCGAGTGATCACCACCAAATATAATACTCCGAGTGATCACCACCAAATATAATACTCCGAGTGATCACCACCAAATATAATACTCCGAGTGATCACTACCAAATATAATACTCCGAGTGATCACTACCAAAGATAATAATCCGAGTGATCACTACCAAATATATACTCCGAGTGATCACCACCAAATATAATACTCCGATTGATCAATGCCAAATATAATACTGCGAGTGATCACCACCAAATATAACACTCCGAGTGATCACCACCAAATATAATACTCCGAGTGATCATCACCAAATATAATACTCCGAGTGATCACCACCAAATATAATACTCCGAGTGATCACTACCAAAGCTAATAATCCGAGTGATCACTACCAAATATATACTCCGAGTGATCACTACCAAATATATTACTCCGAGTGATCACTACCAAATATATACTCCGAGTGATCACCACCAAATATAATACTCCGATTGATCACTACCAAATATATTACTCCGAGTGATCACCACCAAATATAATACTCCGAGTGATCACCACCAAATATAATACTCCGAGTGATCACCACCAAATATAATACTCCGAGTGATCACCACCAAATATAATACTCCGAGTGATCACCACCAAATATAATACTCCGAGTGATCACCACCAAATATAATACTCCGACTGATCACCACCAAATATAATACTCCGAGTGATCACCACCAAATATAATACTCCGAGTGATCACCACCAAATATAATACTCCGATTGATCAATGCCAAATATAATACTGCGAGTGATCACCACCAAATATAACACTCCGAGTGATCACAACCAAATATAATACTCCGAGTGATCACTACCAAATATATACTCCGAGTGATCACCACCAAATATAATACTCCGATTGATCAATGCCAAATATAATACTGCGAGTGATCACCACCAAATATAACACTCCGAGTGATCACAACCAAATATAATACTCCGAGTGATCACTACCAAATATAATACTGCGAGTGATCACTACCAAATATATTACTCCGAGTGATCACTATCAAATATATACTCCGAGTGATCACCACCAAATATAATACTCCGATTGATCACTACCAAATATATTACTCCGAGTGATCACCACCAAATATAAAACTCCGAGTGATCACCACCAAATATAATACTCCGAGTGATCACCACCAAATATAATACTCCGAGTGATCACCACCAAATATAATACTCCGAGTGATCACCACCAAATATAATACTCCGAGTGATCACCACCAAATATAATACTCCGAGTGATCACCACCAAATATAATACTCCGAGTGATCACTACCAAAGCTAATAATCCGAGTGATCACGACCAAATATATACTCCGAGTGATCACCACCAAATATAATACTCCGATTGATCAATGCCAAATATAATACTGCGAGTGATCACCACCAAATATAACACTCCGCGTGATCACAACCAAATATAATACTCCAAGTGATCACTACCAAATATATTACTCCGAGTGATCACTACCAAATATATACTCCGAGTGATCACCACCAAATATAATACTCCGATTGATCACTACCAAATATATTACTCCGAGTGATCACCACCAAATATAATACTCCGAGTGATCACCACCAAATATAATACTCCGAGTGATCACCACCAAATATAATACTCCGAGTGATCACCACCAAATATAATACTCCGAGTGATCACCACCAAATATAATACTCTGAGTGATCACCACCAAATATAATACTCCGAGTGATCACCACCAAATATAATACTCCGAGTGATCACCACCAAATATAATACTCCGAGTGATCACCACCAAATATAATACTCCGAGTGATCACCACCAAATATAATACTCCGATTGATCACTACCAAATATAATACTCCGAGTGATCACCACCAAATATAATACTCCGAGTGATCACCACCTAATATAATACTCCGAGTGATCACCACCAAATATAATACTCCGAGTGATCACCACCAAATATAATACTCCGAGTGATCACCACCAAATATAATACTCCGAGTGATCACCACCAAATATAATACTCTGAGTGATCACTACCAAAGCTAATAATCCGAGTGATCACTACCAAATATATACTCCGAGTGATCACCACCAAATATAATACTCCGATTGATCAATGCCAAATATAATACTGCGAGTGATCACCACCAAATATAACACTCCGTGTGATCACTACCAAATATAATACTCCGAGTGATCACTACCAAAGATAATAATCCGAGTGATCACTACCAAATATATACTCCGAGTGATCACCACCAAATATAATACTCCGATTGATCAATGCCAAATATAATACTGCGAGTGATCACCACCAAATATAACACTCCGAGTGATCACAACCAAATATAATACTCCGAGTGATCACTACCAAATATATTACTCCGAGTGATCACTACCAAATATATACTCCGAGTGATCACCACCAAATATAATACTCCGATTGATCATTACCAAATATAATACTCCGAGTGATCACCACCAAATATAATACTCCGAGTGATCACCACCAAATATAATACTCCGAGTGATCACCACCAAATATAATACTCCGAGTGATCACCACCAAATATAATACTCCGAGTGATCACCACCAAATATAATACTCCGAGTGATCACTACCAAAGCTAATAATCCGAGTGATCACTACCAAATATAATACTCCGAGTGATCACCACCAAATATAATACTCCGAGTGATCACCACCAAATATAATACTCCGAGTGATCACCACCAAATATAATACTCCGAGTGATCACCACCAAATATAATACTCCGAGTGATCACCACCAAATATAATACTCCGAGTGATCACCACCAAATATAATACTCCGAGTGATCACCACCAAATATAATACTCCGAGTGATCACCACCAAATATAATACTCCGAGTGATCACCACCAAATATAATACTCCGAGTGATCACCACCAAATATAATACTCCGAGTGATCACCACCAAATATAATACTCCGAGTGATCACTACCAAAGCTAATAATCCGAATGATCACTACCAAATATATACTCCGAGTGATCACCACCAAATATAATACTCCGATTGATCAATGCCAAATATAATACTGCGAGTGATCACCACCAAATATAACACTCCGAGTGATCACAACCAAATATAATACTCCGAGTGATCACTACCAAATATATTACTCCGAGTGATCACTACCAAATATATACTCCGAGTGATCACCACCAAATATAATACTCCGATTGATCAGTACCAAATATATTACTCCGAGTGATCACCACCAAATATAATTCTCCGAGTGATCACACCAAATATAATACTCCGAGTGATCACCACCAAATATAATACTCCGAGTGATCACCACCAAATATAATACTCCGAGTGATCACCACCAAATATAATACTCCGAGTGATCATCACCAAATATAATACTCCGAGTGATCACCACCAAATATCATACTCCGAGTGATCACTACCAAAGCTAATAATCCATGTGATCACTACCAAATATATACTCCGAGTGATCACTACCAAATATATTACTCCGAGTGATCACTACCAAATATATACTCCGAGTGATCACCACCAAATATAATACTCCGATTGATCACTACCAAATATATTACTCCGAGTGATCACCACCAAATATAATACTCCGAGTGATCACCACCAAATATAATACTCCGAGTGATCACCACCAAATATAATACTCCGAGTGATCACCACCAAATATAATACTCCGAGTGATCACCACCAAATATAATACTCCGAGTGATCACCACCAAATATAATACTCCGAGTGATCACCACCAAATATAATACTCCGAGTGATCACCACCAAATATAATACTCCGAGTGATCACTACCAAAGCTAATAATCCGAGTGATCACTACCAAATATATACTCCGAGTGATCACCACCAAATATAATACTCCGATTGATCAATGCCAAATATAATACTGCGAGTGATCACCACCAAATATAACACTCCGAGTGATCACAACCAAATATAATACTCCGAGTGATCACTACCAAATATATTACTCCGAGTGATCACTACCAAATATATACTCCGAGTGATCACCACCAAATATAATACTCCGATTGATCACTACCAAATATATTACTCCGAGTGATCACCACCAAATATAATACTCCGAGTGATCACACCAAATATAATACTCCGAGTGATCACCACCAAATATAATACTCCGAGTGATCACCACCAAATATAATACTCCGAGTGATCACCACCAAATATAATACTCCGAGTGATCACCACCAAATATAATACTCCGAGTGATCACCACCAAATATAATACTCCGAGTGATCACTACCAAAGCTAATAATCCGAGTGATCACTACCAAATATATACTCCGAGTGATCACTACCAAATATATTACTCCGAGTGATCACTACCAAATATATACTCCGAGTGATCACCACCAAATATAATACTCCGATTGATCACTACCAAATATATTACTCCGAGTGATCACCACCAAATATAATACTCCGAGTGATCACCACCAAATATAATACTCCGAGTGATCACCACCAAATATAATACTCCGAGTGATCACCACCAAATATAATACTCCGAGTGATCACCACCAAATATAATACTCCGAGTGATCACCACCAAATATAATACTCCGAGTGATCACCACCAAATATAATACTCCGAGTGATCACCACCAAATATAATACTCCGAGTGATCACCACCAAATATAATACTCCGAGTGATCACTACCAAAGCTAATAATCCGAGTGATCACTACCAAATATATACTCCGAGTGATCACCACCAAATATAATACTCCGAGTGATCACCACCAAATATAATACTCCGAGTGATCACCACCAAATATAATACTCCGAGTGATCACCACCAAATATAATACTCCGAGTGATCACCACCAAATATAATACTCCGAGTGATCACTACCAAATATAATACTCCGAGTGATCACCACCAAATATAATACTCCGATTGATCAATGCCAAATATAATACTGCGAGTGATCACCACCAAATATAACACTCCGAGTGATCACTACCAAATATAATACTCCGAGTGATCACTACCAAAGATAATAATCCGAGTGATCACTACCAAATATATACTCCGAGTGATCACCACCAAATATAATACTCCGATTGATCAATGCCAAATATAATACTGCGAGTGATCACCACCAAATATAACACTCTGAGTGATCACCACCAAATATAATACTCCGAGTGATCACCACCAAATATAAAACTCCGAGTGATCACCACCAAATATAATACTCCGAGTGATCACCACCAAATATAATACTCCGAGTGATCACCACCAAATATAATACTCCGAGTGATCACCACCAAATATAATACTCCGAGTGATCACCACCAAATATAATACTCCGAGTGATCACCACCAAATATAATACTCCGAGTGATCACTACCAAAGCTAATAATCCGAGTGATCACGACCAAATATATACTCCGAGTGATCACCACCAAATATAATACTCCGATTGATCAATGCCAAATATAATACTGCGAGTGATCACCACCAAATATAACACTCCGCGTGATCACAACCAAATATAATACTCCGAGTGATCACTACCAAATATATTACTCCGAGTGATCACTACCAAATATATACTCCGAGTGATCACCACCAAATATAATACTCCGATTGATCACTACCAAATATATTACTCCGAGTGATCACCACCAAATATAATACTCCGAGTGATCACCACCAAATATAATACTCCGAGTGATCACCACCAAATATAATACTCCGAGTGATCACCACCAAATATAATACTCCGAGTGATCACCACCAAATATAATACTCCGAGTGATCACCACCAAATATAATACTCCGAGTGATCACCACCAAATATAATACTCCGAGTGATCACCACCAAATATAATACTCCGAGTGATCACCACCAAACATAATACTCCGAGTGATCACCACCAAATATAATACTCCGATTGATCACTACCAAATATAATACTCCGAGTGATCACCACCAAATATAATACTCCGAGTGATCACCACCTAATATAATACTCCGAGTGATCACCACCAAATATAATACTCCGAGTGATCACCACCAAATATAATACTCCGAGTGATCACCACCAAATATAATACTCCGAGTGATCACCACCAAATATAATACTCTGAGTGATCACTACCAAAGCTAATAATCCGAGTGATCACTACCAAATATATACTCCGAGTGATCACCACCAAATATAATACTCCGATTGATCAATGCCAAATATAATACTGCGAGTGATCACCACCAAATATAACACTCCGAGTGATCACTACCAAATATAATACTCCGAGTGATCACTACCAAAGATAATAATCCGAGTGATCACTACCAAATATATACTCCGAGTGATCACCACCAAATATAATACTCCGATTGATCAATGCCAAATATAATACTGCGAGTGATCACCACCAAATATAACACTCCGAGTGATCACAACCAAATATAATACTCCGAGTGATCACTACCAAATATATTACTCCGAGTGATCACTACCAAATATATACTCCGAGTGATCACCACCAAATATAATACTCCGATTGATCATTACCAAATATAATACTCCGAGTGATCACCACCAAATATAATACTCCGAGTGATCACCACCAAATATAATACTCCGAGTGATCACCACCAAATATAATACTCCGAGTGATCACCACCAAATATAATACTCCGAGTGATCACCACCAAATATAATACTCCGAGTGATCACCACCAAATATAATACTCCGAGTGATCACTACCAAAGCTAATAATCCGAGTGATCACTACCAAATATAATACTCCGAGTGATCACCACCAAATATAATACTCCGAGTGATCACCACCAAATATAATACTCCGAGTGATCACCACCAAATATAATACTCCGAGTGATCACCACCAAATATAATACTCCGAGTGATCACCACCAAATATAATACTCCGAGTGATCACCACCAAATATAATACTCCGAGTGATCACCACCAAATATAATACTCCGAGTGATCACCACCAAATATAATACTCCGAGTGATCACCACCAAATATAATACTCCGAGTGATCACTACCAAAGCTAATAATCCGAATGATCACTACCAAATATATACTCCGAGTGATCACCACCAAATATAATACTCCGATTGATCAATGCCAAATATAATACTGCGAGTGATCACCACCAAATATAACACTCCGAGTGATCACAACCAAATATAATACTCCGAGTGATCACTACCAAATATATTACTCCGAGTGATCACTACCAAATATATACTCCGAGTGATCACCACCAAATATAATACTCCGATTGATCAGTACCAAATATATTACTCCGAGTGATCACCACCAAATATAATTCTCCGAGTGATCACACCAAATATAATACTCCGAGTGATCACCACCAAATATAATACTCCGAGTGATCACCACCAAATATAATACTCCGAGTGATCACCACCAAATATAATACTCCGAGTGATCATCACCAAATATAATACTCCGAGTGATCACCACCAAATATCATACTCCGAGTGATCACTACCAAAGCTAATAATCCATGTGATCACTACCAAATATATACTCCGAGTGATCACTACCAAATATATTACTCCGAGTGATCACTACCAAATATATACTCCGAGTGATCACCACCAAATATAATACTCCGATTGATCACTACCAAATATATTACTCCGAGTGATCACCACCAAATATAATACTCCGAGTGATCACCACCAAATATAATACTCCGAGTGATCACCACCAAATATAATACTCCGAGTGATCACCACCAAATATAATACTCCGAGTGATCACCACCAAATATAATACTCCGAGTGATCACCACCAAATATAATACTCCGAGTGATCACCACCAAATATAATACTCCGAGTGATCACCACCAAATATAATACTCCGAGTGATCACTACCAAAGCTAATAATCCGAGTGATCACTACCAAATATATACTCCGAGTGATCACCACCAAATATAATACTCCGATTGATCAATGCCAAATATAATACTGCGAGTGATCACCACCAAATATAACACTCCGAGTGATCACAACCAAATATAATACTCCGAGTGATCACTACCAAATATATTACTCCGAGTGATCACTACCAAATATATACTCCGAGTGATCACCACCAAATATAATACTCCGATTGATCACTACCAAATATATTACTCCGAGTGATCACCACCAAATATAATACTGCGAGTGATCACACCAAATATAATACTCCGAGTGATCACCACCAAATATAATACTCCGAGTGATCACCACCAAATATAATACTCCGAGTGATCACCACCAAATATAATACTCCGAGTGATCACCACCAAATATAATACTCCGAGTGATCATCACCAAATATAATACTCCGAGTGATCACCACCAAATATAATACTCCGAGTGATCACTACCAAAGCTAATAATCCGAGTGATCACTACCAAATATATACTCCGAGTGATCACTACCAAATATATTACTCCGAGTGATCACTACCAAATATATACTCCGAGTGATCACCACCAAATATAATACTCCGATTGATCACTACCAAATATATTACTCCGAGTGATCACCACCAAATATAATACTCCGAGTGATCACCACCAAATATAATACTCCGAGTGATCACCACCAAATATAATACTCCGAGTGATCACCACCAAATATAATACTCCGAGTGATCACCACCAAATATAATACTCCGAGTGATCACCACCAAATATAATACTCCGAGTGATCACCACCAAATATAATACTCCGAGTGATCACCACCAAATATAATACTCCGAGTGATCACCACCAAATATAATACTCCGAGTGATCACTACCAAAGCTAATAATCCGAGTGATCACTACCAAATATATACTCCGAGTGATCACCACCAAATATAATACTCCGAGTGATCACCACCAAATATAATACTCCGAGTGATCACCACCAAATATAATACTCCGAGTGATCACCACCAAATATAATACTCCGAGTGATCACCACCAAATATAATACTCCGAGTGATCACTACCAAATATAATACTCCGAGTGATCACCACCAAATATAATACTCCGATTGATCAATGCCAAATATAATACTGCGAGTGATCACCACCAAATATAACACTCCGAGTGATCACTACCAAATATAATACTCCGAGTGATCACTACCAAAGATAATAATCCGAGTGATCACTACCAAATATATACTCCGAGTGATCACCACCAAATATAATACTCCGATTGATCAATGCCAAATATAATACTGCGAGTGATCACCACCAAATATAACACTCTGAGTGATCACCACCAAATATAATACTCCGAGTGATCATCACCAAATATAATACTCCGAGTGATCACCACCAAATATAATACTCCGAGTGATCACTACCAAAGCTAATAATCCGAGTGATCACTACCAAATATATACTCCGAGTGATCACTACCAAATATATTACTCCGAGTGATCACTACCAAATATATACTCCGAGTGATCACCACCAAATATAATACTCCGATTGATCACTACCAAATATATTACTCCGAGTGATCACCACCAAATATAATACTCCGAGTGATCACCACCAAATATAATACTCCGAGTGATCACCACCAAATATAATACTCCGAGTGATCACCACCAAATATAATACTCCGAGTGATCACCACCAAATATAATACTCTGAGTGATCACCACCAAATATAATACTCCGAGTGATCACTACCAAAGCTAATAATCCGAGTGATCACTACCAAATATATACTCCGAGTGATCACCACCAAATATAATACTCCGAGTGATCACCACCAAATATAATACTCCGACTGATCACCACCAAATATAATACTCCGAGTGATCACCACCAAATATAATACTCCGAGTGATCACCACCAAATATAATACTCCGATTGATCAATGCCAAATATAATACTGCGAGTGATCACCACCAAATATAACACTCCGAGTGATCACAACCAAATATAATACTCCGAGTGATCACTACCAAATATATACTCCGAGTGATCACCACCAAATATAATACTCCGATTGATCAATGCCAAATATAATACTGCGAGTGATCACCACCAAATATAACACTCCGAGTGATCACAACCAAATATAATACTCCGAGTGATCACTACCAAATATAATACTGCGAGTGATCACTACCAAATATATTACTCCGAGTGATCACTATCAAATATATACTCCGAGTGATCACCACCAAATATAATACTCCGATTGATCACTACCAAATATATTACTCCGAGTGATCACCACCAAATATAAAACTCCGAGTGATCACCACCAAATATAATACTCCGAGTGATCACCACCAAATATAATACTCCGAGTGATCACCACCAAATATAATACTCCGAGTGATCACCACCAAATATAATACTCCGAGTGATCACCACCAAATATAATACTCCGAGTGATCACCACCAAATATAATACTCCGAGTGATCACTACCAAAGCTAATAATCCGAGTGATCACGACCAAATATATACTCCGAGTGATCACCACCAAATATAATACTCCGATTGATCAATGCCAAATATAATACTGCGAGTGATCACCACCAAATATAACACTCCGCGTGATCACAACCAAATATAATACTCCGAGTGATCACTACCAAATATATTACTCCGAGTGATCACTACCAAATATATACTCCGAGTGATCACCACCAAATATAATACTCCGATTGATCACTACCAAATATATTACTCCGAGTGATCACCACCAAATATAATACTCCGAGTGATCACCACCAAATATAATACTCCGAGTGATCACCACCAAATATAATACTCCGAGTGATCACCACCAAATATAATACTCCGAGTGATCACCACCAAATATAATACTCCGAGTGATCACCACCAAATATAATACTCCGAGTGATCACCACCAAATATAATACTCCGAGTGATCACCACAAATATAATACTCCGAGTGATCACCACCAAATATAATACTCCGAGTGATCACCACCAAATATAATACTCCGATTGATCACTACCAAATATAATACTCCGAGTGATCACCACCAAATATAATACTCCGAGTGATCACCACCAAATATAATACTCCGAGTGATCACCACCAAATATAATACTCCGAGTGATCACCACCAAATATAATACTCCGAGTGATCACCACCAAATATAATACTCCGAGTGATCACCACCAAATATAATACCCTGAGTGATCACTACCAAAGCTAATAATCCGAGTGATCACTACCAAATATATACTCCGAGTGATCACCACCAAATATAATACTCCGATTGATCAATGCCAAATATAATACTGCGAGTGATCACCACCAAATATAACACTCCGAGTGATCACTACCAAATATAATACTCCGAGTGATCACTACCAAAGATAATAATCCGAGTGATCACTACCAAATATATACTCCGAGTGATCACTACCAAATATATTACTCCGAGTGATCACTACCAAATATAATACTCCGAGTGATCACACCAAATATAATACTCCGAGTGATCACCACCAAATATAATACTCCGAGTGATCACCACCAAATATAATACTCCGAGTGATCACACCAAATATAATACTCCGAGTGATCACCACCAAATATAATACTCCGAGTGATCACCACCAAATATAATACTCCGAGTGATCACTACCAAAGCTAATAATCCGAGTGATCACGACCAAATATATACTCCGAGTGATCACCACCAAATATAATACTCCGATTGATCAATGCCAAATATAATACTGCGAGTGATCACCACCAAATATAACACTCCGCGTGATCACAACCAAATATAATACTCCAAGTGATCACTACCAAATATATTACTCCGAGTGATCACTACCAAATATATACTCCGAGTGATCACCACCAAATATAATACTCCGATTGATCACTACCAAATATATTACTCCGAGTGATCACCACCAAATATAATACTCCGAGTGATCACCACCAAATATAATACTCCGAGTGATCACCACCAAATATAATACTCCGAGTGATCACCACCAAATATAATACTCCGAGTGATCACCACCAAATATAATACTCTGAGTGATCACCACCAAATATAATACTCCGAGTGATCACCACCAAATATAATACTCCGAGTGATCACCACCAAATATAATACTCCGAGTGATCACCACCAAATATAATACTCCGAGTGATCACCACCAAATATAATACTCCGATTGATCACTACCAAATATAATACTCCGAGTGATCACCACCAAATATAATACTCCGAGTGATCACCACCTAATATAATACTCCGAGTGATCACCACCAAATATAATACTCCGAGTGATCACCACCAAATATAATACTCCGAGTGATCACCACCAAATATAATACTCCGAGTGATCACCACCAAATATAATACTCTGAGTGATCACTACCAAAGCTAATAATCCGAGTGATCACTACCAAATATATACTCCGAGTGATCACCACCAAATATAATACTCCGATTGATCAATGCCAAATATAATACTGCGAGTGATCACCACCAAATATAACACTCCGTGTGATCACTACCAAATATAATACTCCGAGTGATCACTACCAAAGATAATAATCCGAGTGATCACTACCAAATATATACTCCGAGTGATCACCACCAAATATAATACTCCGATTGATCAATGCCAAATATAATACTGCGAGTGATCACCACCAAATATAACACTCCGAGTGATCACAACCAAATATAATACTCCGAGTGATCACTACCAAATATATTACTCCGAGTGATCACTACCAAATATATACTCCGAGTGATCACCACCAAATATAATACTCCGATTGATCATTACCAAATATAATACTCCGAGTGATCACCACCAAATATAATACTCCGAGTGATCACCACCAAATATAATACTCCGAGTGATCACCACCAAATATAATACTCCGAGTGATCACCACCAAATATAATACTCCGAGTGATCACCACCAAATATAATACTCCGAGTGATCACTACCAAAGCTAATAATCCGAGTGATCACTACCAAATATAATACTCCGAGTGATCACCACCAAATATAATACTCCGAGTGATCACCACCAAATATAATACTCCGAGTGATCACCACCAAATATAATACTCCGAGTGATCACCACCAAATATAATACTCCGAGTGATCACCACCAAATATAATACTCCGAGTGATCACCACCAAATATAATACTCCGAGTGATCACCACCAAATATAATACTCCGAGTGATCACCACCAAATATAATACTCCGAGTGATCACCACCAAATATAATACTCCGAGTGATCACCACCAAATATAATACTCCGAGTGATCACCACCAAATATAATACTCCGAGTGATCACTACCAAAGCTAATAATCCGAATGATCACTACCAAATATATACTCCGAGTGATCACCACCAAATATAATACTCCGATTGATCAATGCCAAATATAATACTGCGAGTGATCACCACCAAATATAACACTCCGAGTGATCACAACCAAATATAATACTCCGAGTGATCACTACCAAATATATTACTCCGAGTGATCACTACCAAATATATACTCCGAGTGATCACCACCAAATATAATACTCCGATTGATCAGTACCAAATATATTACTCCGAGTGATCACCACCAAATATAATTCTCCGAGTGATCACACCAAATATAATACTCCGAGTGATCACCACCAAATATAATACTCCGAGTGATCACCACCAAATATAATACTCCGAGTGATCACCACCAAATATAATACTCCGAGTGATCATCACCAAATATAATACTCCGAGTGATCACCACCAAATATCATACTCCGAGTGATCACTACCAAAGCTAATAATCCATGTGATCACTACCAAATATATACTCCGAGTGATCACTACCAAATATATTACTCCGAGTGATCACTACCAAATATATACTCCGAGTGATCACCACCAAATATAATACTCCGATTGATCACTACCAAATATATTACTCCGAGTGATCACCACCAAATATAATACTCCGAGTGATCACCACCAAATATAATACTCCGAGTGATCACCACCAAATATAATACTCCGAGTGATCACCACCAAATATAATACTCCGAGTGATCACCACCAAATATAATACTCCGAGTGATCACCACCAAATATAATACTCCGAGTGATCACCACCAAATATAATACTCCGAGTGATCACCACCAAATATAATACTCCGAGTGATCACTACCAAAGCTAATAATCCGAGTGATCACTACCAAATATATACTCCGAGTGATCACCACCAAATATAATACTCCGATTGATCAATGCCAAATATAATACTGCGAGTGATCACCACCAAATATAACACTCCGAGTGATCACAACCAAATATAATACTCCGAGTGATCACTACCAAATATATTACTCCGAGTGATCACTACCAAATATATACTCCGAGTGATCACCACCAAATATAATACTCCGATTGATCACTACCAAATATATTACTCCGAGTGATCACCACCAAATATAATACTCCGAGTGATCACACCAAATATAATACTCCGAGTGATCACCACCAAATATAATACTCCGAGTGATCACCACCAAATATAATACTCCGAGTGATCACCACCAAATATAATACTCCGAGTGATCACCACCAAATATAATACTCCGAGTGATCACCACCAAATATAATACTCCGAGTGATCACTACCAAAGTTAATAACCCGAGTGATCACTACCAAATATATACTCCGAGTGATCACCACCAAATATAATACTCCGAGTGATCACCACCAAATATAATACTCCGAGTGATCACCACCAAATATAATACTTCGAGTGATCACCACCAAATATAATACTCCGAGTGATCACACCAAATATAATACTCCGAGTGATCACCACCAAATATAATACTCCGAGTGATCACCACCAAATATAATACTCCGAGTGATCACCACCAAATATAATACTCCGATTGATCAATGCCAAATATAATACTGCGAGTGATCACCACCAAATATAACACTCCGAGTGATCACTACCAAATATAATACTCCGAGTGATCACTACCAAAGTTAATAACCCGAGTGATCACTACCAAATATATACTCCGAGTGATCACCACCAAATATAATACTCCGAGTGATCAATGCCAAATATAATACTCCGAGTGATCACCACCAAATATAATACTCCGATTGATCACTACCAAATATATTACTCCGAGTGATCACCACCAAATATAATACTCCGAGTGATCACCACCAAATATAATACTCCGAGTGATCACCACCAAATATAATACTCCGAGTGATCACCACCAAATATAATACTCCGAGTGATCACCACCAAATATAATACTCCGAGTGATCACCACCAAATATAATACTCCGAGTGATCACCACCAAATATAATACTCCGAGTGATCACCACCAAATATAATACTCCGAGTGATCACTACCAAAGCTAATAATCCGAGTGATCACTACCAAATATATACTCCGAGTGATCACCACCAAATATAATACTCCGATTGATCAATGCCAAATATAATACTGCGAGTGATCACCACCAAATATAACACTCCGAGTGATCACAACCAAATATAATACTCCGAGTGATCACTACCAAATATATTACTCCGAGTGATCACTACCAAATATATACTCCGAGTGATCACCACCAAATATAATACTCCGATTGATCACTACCAAATATATTACTCCGAGTGATCACCACCAAATATAATACTCCGATTGATCACTACCAAATATATTACTCCGAGTGATCACCACCAAATATAATACTCCGAGTGATCACCACCAAATATAATACTCCGAGTGATCACCACCAAATATAATACTCCGAGTGATCACCACCAAATATAATACTCCGAGTGATCACCACCAAATATAATACTCCGAGTGATCACCACCAAATATAATACTCCGAGTGATCACCACCAAATATAATACTCCGAGTGATCACCACCAAATATAATACTCCGAGTGATCACCACCAAACATAATACTCCGAGTGATCACCACCAAATATAATACTCCGATTGATCACTACCAAATATAATACTCCGAGTGATCACCACCAAATATAATACTCCGAGTGATCACCACCTAATATAATACTCCGAGTGATCACCACCAAATATAATACTCCGAGTGATCACCACCAAATATAATACTCCGAGTGATCACCACCAAATATAATACTCCGAGTGATCACCACCAAATATAATACTCCGAGTGATCACCACCAAATATAATACTCCGAGTGATCACCACCAAATATAATACTCCGAGTGATCACCACCAAATATAATACTCCGAGTGATCACTACCAAAGCTAATAATCCGAGTGATCACTACCAAATATATACTCCGAGTGATCACCACCAAATATAATACTCCGATTGATCAATGCCAAATATAATACTGCGAGTGATCACCACCAAATATAACACTCCGAGTGATCACAACCAAATATAATACTCCGAGTGATCACTACCAAATATATTACTCCGAGTGATCACTACCAAATATATACTCCGAGTGATCACTACCAAATATATTACTCCGAGTGATCACTACCAAATATATACTCCGAGTGATCACCACCAAATATAATACTCCGATTGATCACTACCAAATATATTACTCCGAGTGATCACCACCAAATATAATACTCCGAGTGATCACCACCAAATATAATACTCCGAGTGATCACCACCAAATATAATACTCCGAGTGATCACCACCAAATATAATACTCCGAGTGATCACCACCAAATATAATACTCCGAGTGATCACCACCAAATATAATACTCCGAGTGATCACCACCAAATATAATACTCCGAGTGATCACCACCAAATATAATACTCCGAGTGATCACCACCAAACATAATACTCCGAGTGATCACCACCAAATATAATACTCCGATTGATCACTACCAAATATAATACTCCGAGTGATCACCACCAAATATAATACTCCGAGTGATCACCACCTAATATAATACTCCGAGTGATCACCACCAAATATAATACTCCGAGTGATCACCACCAAATATAATACTCCGAGTGATCACCACCAAATATAATACTCCGAGTGATCACCACCAAATATAATACTCTGAGTGATCACTACCAAAGCTAATAATCCGAGTGATCACTACCAAATATATACTCCGAGTGATCACCACCAAATATAATACTCCGATTGATCAATGCCAAATATAATACTGCGAGTGATCACCACCAAATATAACACTCCGAGTGATCACTACCAAATATAATACTCCGAGTGATCACTACCAAAGATAATAATCCGAGTGATCACTACCAAATATATACTCCGAGTGATCACCACCAAATATAATACTCCGATTGATCAATGCCAAATATAATACTGCGAGTGATCACCACCAAATATAACACTCCGAGTGATCACAACCAAATATAATACTCCGAGTGATCACTACCAAATATATTACTCCGAGTGATCACTACCAAATATATACTCCGAGTGATCACCACCAAATATAATACTCCGATTGATCATTACCAAATATAATACTCCGAGTGATCACCACCAAATATAATACTCCGAGTGATCACCACCAAATATAATACTCCGAGTGATCACCACCAAATATAATACTCCGAGTGATCACCACCAAATATAATACTCCGAGTGATCACCACCAAATATAATACTCCGAGTGATCACCACCAAATATAATACTCCGAGTGATCACTACCAAAGCTAATAATCCGAGTGATCACTACCAAATATAATACTCCGAGTGATCACCACCAAATATAATACTCCGAGTGATCACCACCAAATATAATACTCCGAGTGATCACCACCAAATATAATACTCCGAGTGATCACCACCAAATATAATACTCCGAGTGATCACCACCAAATATAATACTCCGAGTGATCACCACCAAATATAATACTCCGAGTGATCACCACCAAATATAATACTCCGAGTGATCACCACCAAATATAATACTCCGAGTGATCACCACCAAATATAATACTCCGAGTGATCACTACCAAAGCTAATAATCCGAATGATCACTACCAAATATATACTCCGAGTGATCACCACCAAATATAATACTCCGATTGATCAATGCCAAATATAATACTGCGAGTGATCACCACCAAATATAACACTCCGAGTGATCACAACCAAATATAATACTCCGAGTGATCACTACCAAATATATTACTCCGAGTGATCACTACCAAATATATACTCCGAGTGATCACCACCAAATATAATACTCCGATTGATCAGTACCAAATATATTACTCCGAGTGATCACCACCAAATATAATTCTCCGAGTGATCACACCAAATATAATACTCCGAGTGATCACCACCAAATATAATACTCCGAGTGATCACCACCAAATATAATACTCCGAGTGATCACCACCAAATATAATACTCCGAGTGATCATCACCAAATATAATACTCCGAGTGATCACCACCAAATATCATACTCCGAGTGATCACTACCAAAGCTAATAATCCATGTGATCACTACCAAATATATACTCCGAGTGATCACTACCAAATATATTACTCCGAGTGATCACTACCAAATATATACTCCGAGTGATCACCACCAAATATAATACTCCGATTGATCACTACCAAATATATTACTCCGAGTGATCACCACCAAATATAATACTCCGAGTGATCACCACCAAATATAATACTCCGAGTGATCACCACCAAATATAATACTCCGAGTGATCACCACCAAATATAATACTCCGAGTGATCACCACCAAATATAATACTCCGAGTGATCACCACCAAATATAATACTCCGAGTGATCACCACCAAATATAATACTCCGAGTGATCACCACCAAATATAATACTCCGAGTGATCACTACCAAAGCTAATAATCCGAGTGATCACTACCAAATATATACTCCGAGTGATCACCACCAAATATAATACTCCGATTGATCAATGCCAAATATAATACTGCGAGTGATCACCACCAAATATAACACTCCGAGTGATCACAACCAAATATAATACTCCGAGTGATCACTACCAAATATATTACTCCGAGTGATCACTACCAAATATATACTCCGAGTGATCACCACCAAATATAATACTCCGATTGATCACTACCAAATATATTACTCCGAGTGATCACCACCAAATATAATACTGCGAGTGATCACACCAAATATAATACTCCGAGTGATCACCACCAAATATAATACTCCGAGTGATCACCACCAAATATAATACTCCGAGTGATCACCACCAAATATAATACTCCGAGTGATCATCACCAAATATAATACTCCGAGTGATCACCACCAAATATAATACTCCGAGTGATCACTACCAAAGCTAATAATCCGAGTGATCACTACCAAATATATACTCCGAGTGATCACTACCAAATATATTACTCCGAGTGATCACTACCAAATATATACTCCGAGTGATCACCACCAAATATAATACTCCGATTGATCACTACCAAATATATTACTCCGAGTGATCACCACCAAATATAATACTCCGAGTGATCACCACCAAATATAATACTCCGAGTGATCACCACCAAATATAATACTCCGAGTGATCACCACCAAATATAATACTCCGAGTGATCACCACCAAATATAATACTCCGAGTGATCACCACCAAATATAATACTCCGAGTGATCACCACCAAATATAATACTCCGAGTGATCACCACCAAATATAATACTCCGAGTGATCACCACCAAATATAATACTCCGAGTGATCACTACCAAAGCTAATAATCCGAGTGATCACTACCAAATATATACTCCGAGTGATCACCACCAAATATAATACTCCGAGTGATCACCACCAAATATAATACTCCGAGTGATCACCACCAAATATAATACTCCGAGTGATCACCACCAAATATAATACTCCGAGTGATCACCACCAAATATAATACTCCGAGTGATCACTACCAAATATAATACTCCGAGTGATCACCACCAAATATAATACTCCGATTGATCAATGCCAAATATAATACTGCGAGTGATCACCACCAAATATAACACTCCGAGTGATCACTACCAAATATAATACTCCGAGTGATCACTACCAAAGATAATAATCCGAGTGATCACTACCAAATATATACTCCGAGTGATCACCACCAAATATAATACTCCGATTGATCAATGCCAAATATAATACTGCGAGTGATCACCACCAAATATAACACTCTGAGTGATCACCACCAAATATAATACTCCGAGTGATCATCACCAAATATAATACTCCGAGTGATCACCACCAAATATAATACTCCGAGTGATCACTACCAAAGCTAATAATCCGAGTGATCACTACCAAATATATACTCCGAGTGATCACTACCAAATATATTACTCCGAGTGATCACTACCAAATATATACTCCGAGTGATCACCACCAAATATAATACTCCGATTGATCACTACCAAATATATTACTCCGAGTGATCACCACCAAATATAATACTCCGAGTGATCACCACCAAATATAATACTCCGAGTGATCACCACCAAATATAATACTCCGAGTGATCACCACCAAATATAATACTCCGAGTGATCACCACCAAATATAATACTCTGAGTGATCACCACCAAATATAATACTCCGAGTGATCACTACCAAAGCTAATAATCCGAGTGATCACTACCAAATATATACTCCGAGTGATCACCACCAAATATAATACTCCGAGTGATCACCACCAAATATAATACTCCGACTGATCACCACCAAATATAATACTCCGAGTGATCACCACCAAATATAATACTCCGAGTGATCACCACCAAATATAATACTCCGATTGATCAATGCCAAATATAATACTGCGAGTGATCACCACCAAATATAACACTCCGAGTGATCACAACCAAATATAATACTCCGAGTGATCACTACCAAATATATACTCCGAGTGATCACCACCAAATATAATACTCCGATTGATCAATGCCAAATATAATACTGCGAGTGATCACCACCAAATATAACACTCCGAGTGATCACAACCAAATATAATACTCCGAGTGATCACTACCAAATATAATACTGCGAGTGATCACTACCAAATATATTACTCCGAGTGATCACTATCAAATATATACTCCGAGTGATCACCACCAAATATAATACTCCGATTGATCACTACCAAATATATTACTCCGAGTGATCACCACCAAATATAAAACTCCGAGTGATCACCACCAAATATAATACTCCGAGTGATCACCACCAAATATAATACTCCGAGTGATCACCACCAAATATAATACTCCGAGTGATCACCACCAAATATAATACTCCGAGTGATCACCACCAAATATAATACTCCGAGTGATCACCACCAAATATAATACTCCGAGTGATCACTACCAAAGCTAATAATCCGAGTTATCACGACCAAATATATACTCCGAGTGATCACCGCCAAATATAATACTCCGATTGATCAATGCCAAATATAATACTGCGAGTGATCACCACCAAATATAACACTCCGCGTGATCACAACCAAATATAATACTCCGAGTGATCACTACCAAATATATTACTCCGAGTGATCACTACCAAATATATACTCCGAGTGATCACCACCAAATATAATACTCCGATTGATCACTACCAAATATATTACTCCGAGTGATCACCACCAAATATAATACTCCGAGTGATCACCACCAAATATAATACTCCGAGTGATCACCACCAAATATAATACTCCGAGTGATCACCACCAAATATAATACTCCGAGTGATCACCACCAAATATAATACTCCGAGTGATCACCACCAAATATAATACTCCGAGTGATCACCACCAAATATAATACTCCGAGTGATCACCACAAATATAATACTCCGAGTGATCACCACCAAATATAATACTCCGAGTGATCACCACCAAATATAATACTCCGATTGATCACTACCAAATATAATACTCCGAGTGATCACCACCAAATATAATACTCCGAGTGATCACCACCAAATATAATACTCCGAGTGATCACCACCAAATATAATACTCCGAGTGATCACCACCAAATATAATACTCCGAGTGATCACCACCAAATATAATACTCCGAGTGATCACCACCAAATATAATACCCTGAGTGATCACTACCAAAGCTAATAATCCGAGTGATCACTACCAAATATATACTCCGAGTGATCACCACCAAATATAATACTCCGATTGATCAATGCCAAATATAATACTGCGAGTGATCACCACCAAATATAACACTCCGAGTGATCACTACCAAATATAATACTCCGAGTGATCACTACCAAAGATAATAATCCGAGTGATCACTACCAAATATATACTCCGAGTGATCACTACCAAATATATTACTCCGAGTGATCACTACCAAATATAATACTCCGAGTGATCACACCAAATATAATACTCCGAGTGATCACCACCAAATATAATACTCCGAGTGATCACCACCAAATATAATACTCCGAGTGATCACACCAAATATAATACTCCGAGTGATCACCACCAAATATAATACTCCGAGTGATCACCACCAAATATAATACTCCGAGTGATCACCACCAAATATAATACTCCGAGTGATCATCACCAAATATAATACTCCGAGTGATCACCACAAAATATAATACTCCGAGTGATCACTACCAAAGCTAATAATCCGAGTGATCACTACCAAATATATACTCCGAGTGATCACTTCCAAATATATTACTCCGAGTGATCACTACCAAATATATACTCCGAGTGATCACCACCAAATATAATACTCCGATTGATCACTACCAAATATATTACTCCGAGTGATCACCACCAAATATAATACTCCGAGTGATCACCACCAAATATAATACTCCGAGTGATCACCACCAAATATAATACTCCGAGTGATAACCACCAAATATAATACTCCGAGTGATCACCACCAAATATAATACTCCGAGTGATCACCACCAAATATAATACTCCGAGTGATCACCACCAAATATAATACTCCGAGTGATCACCACCAAATATAATACTCCGAGTGCTCACCACCAAATATAATACTCCGAGTGATCACTACCAAAGCTAATAATCCGAGTGATCACTACCAAATATATACTCCGAGTGATCACCACCAAATATAATACTCCGAGTGATCACCACCAAATATAATACTCCGAGTGATCACCACCAAATATAATACTCCGAGTGATCACCACCAAATATAATACTCCGAGTGATCACCACCAAATATAATACTCCGAGTGATCACCACCAAATATAATACTCCGAGTGATCACTACCAAATATAATACTCCGAGTGATCACCACCAAATATAATACTCCGATTGATCAATGCCAAATATAATACTGCGAGTGATCACCACCAAATATAACACTCCGAGTGATCACTACCAAATATAATACTCCGAGTGATCACTACCAAAGATAATAATCCGAGTGATCACTACCAAATATATACTCCGAGTGATCACCACCAAATATAATACTCCGATTGATCAATGCCAAATATAATACTGCGAGTGATCACCACCAAATATAACACTCCGAGTGATCACCACCAAATATAATACTCCGAGTGATCATCACCAAATATAATACTCCGAGTGATCACCACCAAATATAATACTCCGAGTGATCACTACCAAAGCTAATAATCCGAGTGATCACTACCAAATATATACTCCGAGTGATCACTACCAAATATATTACTCCGAGTGATCACTACCAAATATATACTCCGAGTGATCACCACCAAATATAATACTCCGATTGATCACTACCAAATATATTACTCCGAGTGATCACCACCAAATATAATACTCCGAGTGATCACCACCAAATATAATACTCCGAGTGATCACCACCAAATATAATACTCCGAGTGATCACCACCAAATATAATACTCTGAGTGATCACCACCAAATATAATACTCCGAGTGATCACTACCAAAGCTAATAATCCGAGTGATCACTACCAAATATATACTCCGAGTGATCACCACCAAATATAATACTCCGAGTGATCACCACCAAATATAATACTCCGACTGATCACCACCAAATATAATACTCCGAGTGATCACCACCAAATATAATACTCCGAGTGATCACCACCAAATATAATACTCCGATTGATCAATGCCAAATATAATACTGCGAGTGATCACCACCAAATATAACACTCCGAGTGATCACAACCAAATATAATACTCCGAGTGATCACTACCAAATATATACTCCGAGTGATCACCACCAAATATAATACTCCGATTGATCAATGCCAAATATAATACTGCGAGTGATCACCACCAAATATAACACTCCGAGTGATCACAACCAAATATAATACTCCGAGTGATCACTACCAAATATAATACTGCGAGTGATCACTACCAAATATATTACTCCGAGTGATCACTATCAAATATATACTCCGAGTCATCACCACCAAATATAATACTCCGATTGATCACTACCAAATATATTACTCCGAGTGATCACCACCAAATATAAAACTCCGAGTGATCACCACCAAATATAATACTCCGAGTGATCACCACCAAATATAATACTCCGAGTGATCACCACCAAATATAATACTCCGAGTGATCACCACCAAATAGAATACTCCGAGTGATCACCACCAAATATAATACTCCGAGTGATCACCACCAAATATAATACTCCGAGTGATCACTACCAAAGCTAATAATCCGAGTGATCACGACCAAATATATACTCCGAGTGATCACCACCAAATATAATACTCCGATTGATCAATGCCAAATATAATACTGCGAGTGATCACCACCAAATATAACACTCCGCGTGATCACAACCAAATATAATACTCCGAGTGATCACTACCAAATATATTACTCCGAGTGATCACTACCAAATATATACTCCGAGTGATCACCACCAAATATAATACTCCGATTGATCACTACCAAATATATTACTCCGAGTGATCACCACCAAATATAATACTCCGAGTGATCACCACCAAATATAATACTCCGAGTGATCACCACCAAATATAATACTCCGAGTGATCACCACCAAATATAATACTCCGAGTGATCACCACCAAATATAATACTCCGAGTGATCACCACCAAATATAATACTCCGAGTGATCACCACCAAATATAATACTCCGAGTGATCACCACCAAATATAATACTCCGAGTGATCACCACCAAATATAATACTCCGAGTGATCACCACCAAATATAATACTCCGATTGATCACTACCAAATATAATACTCCGAGTGATCACCACCAAATATAATACTCCGAGTGATCACCACCAAATATAATACTCCGAGTGATCACCACCAAATATAATACTCCGAGTGATCACCACCAAATATAATACTCCGAGTGATCACCACCAAATATAATACTCTGAGTGATCACTACCAAAGCTAATAATCCGAGTGATCACTACCAAATATATACTCCGAGTGATCACCACCAAATATAATACTCCGATTGATCAATGCCAAATATAATACTGCGAGTGATCACCACCAAATATAACACTCCGAGTGATCACTACCAAATATAATACTCCGAGTGATCACTACCAAAGATAATAATCCGAGTGATCACTACCAAATATATACTCCGAGTGATCACCACCAAATATAATACTCCGATTGATCAATGCCAAATATAATACTGCGAGTGATCACCACCAAATATAACACTCCGAGTGATCACAACCAAATATAATACTCCGAGTGATCACTACCATATATATTACTCCGAGTGATCACTACCAAATATATACTCCGAGTGATCACCACCAAATATAATACTCCGATTGATCATTACCAAATATAATACTCCGAGTGATCACCACCAAATATAATACTCCGAGTGATCACCACCAAATATAATACTCGGAGTGATCACCACCAAATATAATACTCCGAGTGATCACCACCAAATATAATACTCCGAGTGATCACCACCAAATATAATACTCCGAGTGATCACTACCAAAGCTAATAATCCGAGTGATCACTACCAAATATAATACTCCGAGTGATCACCACCAAATATAATACTCCGAGTGATCACCACCAAATATAATACTCCGAGTGATCACCACCAAATATAATACTCCGAGTGATCACCACCAAATATAATACTCCGAGTGATCACCACCAAATATAATACTCCGAGTGATCACCACCAAATATAATACTCCGAGTGATCACCACCAAATATAATACTCCGAGTGATCACCACCAAATATAATACTCCGAGTGATCACCACCAAATATAATACTCCGAGTGATCACTACCAAAGCTAATAATCCGAATGATCACTACCAAATATATACTCCGAGTGATCACCACCAAATATAATACTCCGATTGATCAATGCCAAATATAATACTGCGAGTGATCACCACCAAATATAACACTCCGAGTGATCACAACCAAATATAATACTCCGAGTGATCACTACCAAATATATTACTCCGAGTGATCACCACCAAATATAATACTCCGAGTGATCACCACCAAATATAATACTCCGAGTGATCACCACCAAATATAATACTCCGAGTGATCACCACCAAATATAATACTCCGAGTGATCACCACCAAATATAATACTCCGAGTGATCACCACCAAATATAATACTCCGAGTGATCACCACCAAATATAATACTCCGAGTGATCACCACCAAATATAATACTCCGATTGATCACTACCAAATATAATACTCCGAGTGATCACCACCAAATATAATACTCCGAGTGATCACCACCAAATATAATACTCCGAGTGATCACCACCAAATATAATACTCCGAGTGATCACCACCAAATATAATACTCCGAGTGATCACCACCAAATATAATACTCCGAGTGATCACCACCAAATATAATACTCTGAGTGATCACTACCAAAGCTAATAATCCGAGTGATCACTACCAAATATATACTCCGAGTGATCACCACCAAATATAATACTCCGATTGATCAATGCCAAATATAATACTGCGAGTGATCACCACCAAATATAACACTCCGAGTGATCACTACCAAATATAATACTCCGAGTGATCACTACCAAAGATAATAATCCGAGTGATCACTACCAAATATATACTCCGAGTGATCACCACCAAATATAATACTCCGATTGATCAATGCCAAATATAATACTGCGAGTGATCACCACCAAATATAACACTCCGAGTGATCACAACCAAATATAATACTCCGAGTGATCACTACCATATATATTACTCCGAGTGATCACTACCAAATATATACTCCGAGTGATCACCACCAAATATAATACTCCGATTGATCATTACCAAATATAATACTCCGAGTGATCACCACCAAATATAATACTCCGAGTGATCACCACCAAATATAATACTCCGAGTGATCACCACCAAATATAATACTCCGAGTGATCACCACCAAATATAATACTCCGAGTGATCACCACCAAATATAATACTCCGAGTGATCACTACCAAAGCTAATAATCCGAGTGATCACTACCAAATATAATACTCCGAGTGATCACCACCAAATATAATACTCCGAGTGATCACCACCAAATATAATACTCCGAGTGATCACCACCAAATATAATACTCCGAGTGATCACCACCAAATATAATACTCCGAGTGATCACCACCAAATATAATACTCCGAGTGATCACCACCAAATATAATACTCCGAGTGATCACCACCAAATATAATACTCCGAGTGATCACCACCAAATATAATACTCCGAGTGATCACCACCAAATATAATACTCCGAGTGATCACTACCAAAGCTAATAATCCGAATGATCACTACCAAATATATACTCCGAGTGATCACCACCAAATATAATACTCCGATTGATCAATGCCAAATATAATACTGCGAGTGATCACCACCAAATATAACACTCCGAGTGATCACAACCAAATATAATACTCCGAGTGATCACTACCAAATATATTACTCCGAGTGATCACTACCAAATATATACTCCGAGTGATCACCACCAAATATAATACTCCGATTGATCACTACCAAATATATTACTCCGAGTGATCACCACCAAATATAATTCTCCGAGTGATCACACCAAATATAATACTCCGAGTGATCACCACCAAATATAATACTCCGAGTGATCACCACCAAATATAATACTCCGAGTGATCACCACCAAATATAATACTCCGAGTGATCATCACCAAATATAATACTCCGAGTGATCACCACCAAATATCATACTCCGAGTGATCACTACCAAAGCTAATAATCCATGTGATCACTACCAAATATATACTCCGAGTGATCACTACCAAATATATTACTCCGAGTGATCACTACCAAATATATACTCCGAGTGATCACCACCAAATATAATACTCCGATTGATCACTACCAAATATATTACTCCGAGTGATCACCACCAAATATAATACTCCGAGTGATCACCACCAAATATAATACTCCGAGTGATCACCACCAAATATAATACTCCGAGTGATCACCACCAAATATAATACTCCGAGTGATCACCACCAAATATAATACTCCGAGTGATCACCACCAAATATAATACTCCGAGTGATCACCACCAAATATAATACTCCGAGTGATCACCACCAAATATAATACTCCGAGTGATCACTACCAAAGCTAATAATCCGAGTGATCACTACCAAATATATACTCCGAGTGATCACCACCAAATATAATACTCCGATTGATCAATGCCAAATATAATACTGCGAGTGATCACCACCAAATATAACACTGCGAGTGATCACAACCAAATATAATACTCCGAGTGATCACTACCAAATATATTACTCCGAGTGATCACTACCAAATATATACTCCGAGTGATCACCACCAAATATAATACTCCGATTGATCACTACCAAATATATTACTCCGAGTGATCACCACCAAATATAATACTCCGAGTGATCACCACCAAATATAATACTCCGAGTGATCACCACCAAATATAATACTCCGAGTGATCATCACCAAATATAATACTCCGAGTGATCACCACCAAATATAATACTCCGAGTGATCACTACCAAAGCTAATAATCCGAGTGATCACTAGCAAATATATACTCCGAGTGATCACTACCAAATATATTACTCCGAGTGATCACTACCAAATATATACTCCGAGTGATCACCACCAAATATAATACTCCGATTGATCACTACCAAATATATTACTCCGAGTGATCACCACCAAATATAATACTCCGAGTGATCACCACCAAATATAATACTCCGAGTGATCACCACCAAATATAATACTCCGAGTGATCACCACCAAATATAATACTCCGAGTGATCACCACCAAATATAATACTCCGAGTGATCACCACCAAATATAATACTCCGAGTGATCACCACCAAATATAATACTCCGAGTGATCACCACCAAATATAATACTCCGAGTGATCACCACCAAATATAATACTCCGAGTGATCACTACCAAAGCTAATAATCCGAGTGATCACTACCAAATATATACTCCGAGTGATCACCACCAAATATAATACTCCGAGTGATCACCACCAAATATAATACTCCGAGTGATCACCACCAAATATAATACTCCGAGTGATCACCACCAAATATAATACTCCGAGTGATCACCACCAAATATAATACTCCGAGTGATCACTACCAAATATAATACTCCGAGTGATCACTACCAAAGATAATAATCCGAGTGATCACTACCAAATATATACTCCGAGTGATCACCACCAAATATAATACTCCGATTGATCAATGCCAAATATAATACTGCGAGTGATCACCACCAAATATAACACTCCGAGTGATCACCACCAAATATAATACTCCGAGTGATCATCACCAAATATAATACTCCGAGTGATCACCACCAAATATAATACTCCGAGTGATCACTACCAAAGCTAATAATCCGAGTGATCACTACCAAATATATACTCCGAGTGATCACTACCAAATATATTACTCCGAGTGATCACTACCAAATATATACTCCGAGTGATCACCACCAAATATAATACTCCGATTGATCACTACCAAATATATTACTCCGAGTGATCACCACCAAATATAATACTCCGAGTGATCACCACCAAATATAATACTCCGAGTGATCACCACCAAATATAATACTCCGAGTGATCACCACCAAATATAATACTCCGAGTGATCACCACCAAATATAATACTCCGAGTGATCACCACCAAATATAATACTCCGATTGATCACTACCAAATATAATACTCCGAGTGATCACCACCAAATATAATACTCCGAGTGATCACCACCTAATATAATACTCCGAGTGATCACCACCAAATATAATACTCCGAGTGATCACCACCAAATATAATACTCCGAGTGATCACCACCAAATATAATACTCCGAGTGATCACCACCAAATATAATACTCTGAGTGATCACTACCAAAGCTAATAATCCGAGTGATCACTACCAAATATATACTCCGAGTGATCACCACAAAATATAATACTCCGATTGATCAATGCCAAATATAATACTGCGAGTGATCACCACCAAATATAACACTCCGAGTGATCACTACCAAATATAATACTCCGAGTGATCACTACCAAAGATAATAATCCGAGTGATCACTACCAAATATATACTCCGAGTGATCACCACCAAATATAATACTCCGATTGATCAATGCCAAATATAATACTGCGAGTGATCACCACCAAATATAACACTCCGAGTGATCACAACCAAATATAATACTCCGAGTGATCACTACCAAATATATTACTCCGAGTGATCACTACCAAATATATACTCCGAGTGATCACCACCAAATATAATACTCCGATTGATCATTACCAAATATAATACTCCGAGTGATCACCACCAAATATAATACTCCGAGTGATCACCACCAAATATAATACTCCGAGTGATCACCACCAAATATAATACTCCGAGTGATCACCACCAAATATAATACTCCGAGTGATCACCACCAAATATAATACTCCGAGTGATCACTACCAAAGCTAATAATCCGAGTGATCACTACCAAATATAATACTCCGAGTGATCACCACCAAATATAATACTCCGAGTGATCACCACCAAATATAATACTCCGAGTGATCACCACCAAATATAATACTCCGAGTGATCACCACCAAATATAATACTCCGAGTGATCACCACCAAATATAATACTCCGAGTGATCACCACCAAATATAATACTCCGAGTGATCACCACCAAATATAATACTCCGAGTGATCACCACCAAATATAATACTCCGAGTGATCACCACCAAATATAATACTCCGAGTGATCACCACCAAATATAATACTCCGAGTGATCACTACCAAAGCTAATAATCCGAATGATCACTACCAAATATATACTCCGAGTGATCACCACCAAATATAATACTCCGATTGATCAATGCCAAATATAATACTGCGAGTGATCACCACCAAATATAACACTCCGAGTGATCACAACCAAATATAATACTCCGAGTGATCACTACCAAATATATTACTCCGAGTGATCACTACCAAATATATACTCCGAGTGATCACCACCAAATATAATACTCCGATTGATCAGTACCAAATATATTACTCCGAGTGATCACCACCAAATATAATTCTCCGAGTGATCACACCAAATATAATACTCCGAGTGATCACCACCAAATATAATACTCCGAGTGATCACCACCAAATATAATACTCCGAGTGATCACCACCAAATATAATACTCCGAGTGATCATCACCAAATATAATACTCCGAGTGATCACCACCAAATATCATACTCCGAGTGATCACTACCAAAGCTAATAATCCATGTGATCACTACCAAATATATACTCCGAGTGATCACTACCAAATATATTACTCCGAGTGATCACTACCAAAGCTAATAATCCATGTGATCACTACCAAATATATACTCCGAGTGATCACCACCAAATATAATACTCCGATTGATCACTACCAAATATATTACTCCGAGTGATAACCACCAAATATAATACTCCGAGTGATCACCACCAAATATAATACTCCGAGTGATCACCACCAAATATAATACTCCGAGTGATCACCACCAAATATAATACTCCGAGTGATCACCACCAAATATAATACTCCGAGTGATCACCACCAAATATAATACTCCGAGTGATCACCACCAAATATAATACTCCGAGTGATCACCACCAAATATAATACTCCGAGTGATCACTACCAAAGCTAATAATCCGAGTGATCACTACCAAATATATACTCCGAGTGATCACCACCAAATATAATACTCCGATTGATCAATGCCAAATATAATACTGCGAGTGATCACCACCAAATATAACACTCCGAGTGATCACAACCAAATATAATACTCCGAGTGATCACTACCAAATATATTACTCCGAGTGATCACTACCAAATATATACTCCGAGTGATCACCACCAAATATAATACTCCGATTGATCACTACCAAATATATTACTCCGAGTGATCACCACCAAATATAATACTCCGAGTGATCACACCAAATATAATACTCCGAGTGATCACCACCAAATATAATACTCCGAGTGATCACCACCAAATATAATACTCCGAGTGATCACCACCAAATATAATACTCCGAGTGATCACCACCAAATATAATACTCCGAGTGATCATCACCAAATATAATACTCCGAGTGATCACCACCAAATATAATACTCCGAGTGATCACTACCAAAGCTAATAATCCGAGTGATCACTACCAAATATATACTCCGAGTGATCACTACCAAATATATTACTCCGAGTGATCACTACCAAATATATACTCCGAGTGATCACCACCAAATATAATACTCCGATTGATCACTACCAAATATATTACTCCGAGTGATCACCACCAAATATAATACTCCGAGTGATCACCACCAAATATAATACTCCGAGTGATCACCACCAAATATAATACTCCGAGTGATCACCACCAAATATAATACTCCGAGTGATCACCACCAAATATAATACTCCGAGTGATCACCACCAAATATAATACTCCGAGTGATCACCACCAAATATAATACTCCGAGTGATCACCACCAAATATAATACTCCGAGTGATCACCACCAAATATAATACTCCGAGTGATCACTACCAAAGCTAATAATCCGAGTGATCACTACCAAATATATACTCCGAGTGATCACCACCAAATATAATACTCCGAGTGATCACCACCAAATATAATACTCCGAGTGATCACCACCAAATATAATACTCCGAGTGATCACCACCAAATATAATACTCCGAGTGATCACCACCAAATATAATACTCCGAGTGATCACTACCAAATATAATACTCCGAGTGATCACCACCAAATATAATACTCCGAGTGATCACCACCAAATATAATACTCCGAGTGATCACCACCAAATATAATACTCCGAGTGATCACCACCAAATATAATACTCCGAGTGATCACCACCAAATATAATACTCCGAGTGATCACCACCAAATATAATACTCCGAGTGATCACCACCAAATATAATACTCTGAGTGATCACTACCAAAGCTAATAATCCGAGTGATCACTACCAAATATATACTCCGAGTGATCACCACCAAATATAATACTCCGATTGATCAATGCCAAATATAATACTGCGAGTGATCACCACCAAATATAACACTCCGAGTGATCACTACCAAATATAATACTCCGAGTGATCACTACCAAAGATAATAATCCGAGTGATCACTACCAAATATATACTCCGAGTGATCACCACCAAATATAATACTCCGATTGATCAATGCCAAATATAATACTGCGAGTGATCACCACCAAATATAACACTCCGAGTGATCACAACCAAATATAATACTCCGAGTGATCACTACCAAATATATTACTCCGAGTGATCACTACCAAATATATACTCCGAGTGATCACCACCAAATATAATACTCCGATTGATCATTACCAAATATAATACTCCGAGTGATCACCACCAAATATAATACTCCGAGTGATCACCACCAAATATAATACTCCGAGTGATCACCACCAAATATAATACTCCGAGTGATCACCACCAAATATAATACTCCGAGTGATCACCACCAAATATAATACTCCGAGTGATCACCACCAAATATAATACTCCGAGTGATCACTACCAAAGCTAATAATCCGAGTGATCACTACCAAATATAATACTCCGAGTGATCACCACCAAATATAATACTCCGAGTGATCACCACCAAATATAATACTCCGAGTGATCACCACCAAATATAATACTCCGAGTGATCACCACCAAATATAATACTCCGAGTGATCACCACCAAATATAATACTCCGAGTGATCACCACCAAATATAATACTCCGAGTGATCACCACCAAATATAATACTCCGAGTGATCACCACCAAATATAATACTCCGAGTGATCACCACCAAATATAATACTCCGAGTGATCACTACCAAAGCTAATAATCCGAATGATCACTACCAAATATATACTCCGAGTGATCACCACCAAATATAATACTCCGATTGATCAATGCCAAATATAATACTGCGAGTGATCACCACCAAATATAACACTCCGAGTGATCACAACCAAATATAATACTCCGAGTGATCACTACCAAATATATTACTCCGAGTGATCACTACCAAATATATACTCCGAGTGATCACCACCAAATATAATACTCCGATTGATCAGTACCAAATATATTACTCCGAGTGATCACCACCAAATATAATTCTCCGAGTGATCACACCAAATATAATACTCCGAGTGATCACCACCAAATATAATACTCCGAGTGATCACCACCAAATATAATACTCCGAGTGATCACCACCAAATATAATACTCCGAGTGATCATCACCAAATATAATACTCCGAGTGATCACCACCAAATATCATACTCCGAGTGATCACTACCAAAGCTAATAATCCATGTGATCACTACCAAATATATACTCCGAGTGATCACTACCAAATATATTACTCCGAGTGATCACTACCAAATATATACTCCGAGTGATCACCACCAAATATAATACTCCGATTGATCACTACCAAATATATTACTCCGAGTGATCACCACCAAATATAATACTCCGAGTGATCACCACCAAATATAATACTCCGAGTGATCACCACCAAATATAATACTCCGAGTGATCACCACCAAATATAATACTCCGAGTGATCACCACCAAATATAATACTCCGAGTGATCACCACCAAATATAATACTCCGAGTGATCACCACCAAATATAATACTCCGAGTGATCACCACCAAATATAATACTCCGAGTGATCACTACCAAAGCTAATAATCCGAGTGATCACTACCAAATATATACTCCGAGTGATCACCACCAAATATAATACTCCGATTGATCAATGCCAAATATAATACTGCGAGTGATCACCACCAAATATAACACTCCGAGTGATCACAACCAAATATAATACTCCGAGTGATCACTACCAAATATATTACTCCGAGTGATCACTACCAAATATATACTCCGAGTGATCACCACCAAATATAATACTCCGATTGATCACTACCAAATATATTACTCCGAGTGATCACCACCAAATATAATACTGCGAGTGATCACACCAAATATAATACTCCGAGTGATCACCACCAAATATAATACTCCGAGTGATCACCACCAAATATAATACTCCGAGTGATCACCACCAAATATAATACTCCGAGTGATCATCACCAAATATAATACTCCGAGTGATCACCACCAAATATAATACTCCGAGTGATCACTACCAAAGCTAATAATCCGAGTGATCACTACCAAATATATACTCCGAGTGATCACTACCAAATATATTACTCCGAGTGATCACTACCAAATATATACTCCGAGTGATCACCACCAAATATAATACTCCGATTGATCACTACCAAATATATTACTCCGAGTGATCACCACCAAATATAATACTCCGAGTGATCACCACCAAATATAATACTCCGAGTGATCACCACCAAATATAATACTCCGAGTGATCACCACCAAATATAATACTCCGAGTGATCACCACCAAATATAATACTCCGAGTGATCACCACCAAATATAATACTCCGAGTGATCACCACCAAATATAATACTCCGAGTGATCACCACCAAATATAATACTCCGAGTGATCACCACCAAATATAATACTCCGAGTGATCACTACCAAAGCTAATAATCCGAGTGATCACTACCAAATATATACTCCGAGTGATCACCACCAAATATAATACTCCGAGTGATCACCACCAAATATAATACTCCGAGTGATCACCACCAAATATAATACTCCGAGTGATCACCACCAAATATAATACTCCGAGTGATCACCACCAAATATAATACTCCGAGTGATCACTACCAAATATAATACTCCGAGTGATCACCACCAAATATAATACTCCGATTGATCAATGCCAAATATAATACTGCGAGTGATCACCACCAAATATAACACTCCGAGTGATCACTACCAAATATAATACTCCGAGTGATCACTACCAAAGATAATAATCCGAGTGATCACTACCAAATATATACTCCGAGTGATCACCACCAAATATAATACTCCGATTGATCAATGCCAAATATAATACTGCGAGTGATCACCACCAAATATAACACTCTGAGTGATCACCACCAAATATAATACTCCGAGTGATCATCACCAAATATAATACTCCGAGTGATCACCACCAAATATAATACTCCGAGTGATCACTACCAAAGCTAATAATCCGAGTGATCACTACCAAATATATACTCCGAGTGATCACTACCAAATATATTACTCCGAGTGATCACTACCAAATATATACTCCGAGTGATCACCACCAAATATAATACTCCGATTGATCACTACCAAATATATTACTCCGAGTGATCACCACCAAATATAATACTCCGAGTGATCACCACCAAATATAATACTCCGAGTGATCACCACCAAATATAATACTCCGAGTGATCACCACCAAATATAATACTCCGAGTGATCACCACCAAATATAATACTCCGAGTGATCACTACCAAAGCTAATAATCCGAGTGATCACTACCAAATATATACTCCGAGTGATCACCACCAAATATAATACTCCGAGTGATCACCACCAAATATAATACTCCGACTGATCACCACCAAATATAATACTCCGAGTGATCACCACCAAATATAATACTCCGAGTGATCACCACCAAATATAATACTCCGATTGATCAATGCCAAATATAATACTGCGAGTGATCACCACCAAATATAACACTCCGAGTGATCACAACCAAATATAATACTCCGAGTGATCACTACCAAATATATACTCCGAGTGATCACCACCAAATATAATACTCCGATTGATCAATGCCAAATATAATACTGCGAGTGATCACCACCAAATATAACACTCCGAGTGATCACAACCAAATATAATACTCCGAGTGATCACTACCAAATATAATACTGCGAGTGATCACTACCAAATATATTACTCCGAGTGATCACTATCAAATATATACTCCGAGTGATCACCACCAAATATAATACTCCGATTGATCACTACCAAATATATTACTCCGAGTGATCACCACCAAATATAAAACTCCGAGTGATCACCACCAAATATAATACTCCGAGTGATCACCACCAAATATAATACTCCGAGTGATCACCACCAAATATAATACTCCGAGTGATCACCACCAAATATAATACTCCGAGTGATCACCACCAAATATAATACTCCGAGTGATCACCACCAAATATAATACTCCGAGTGATCACTACCAAAGCTAATAATCCGAGTGATCACGACCAAATATATACTCCGAGTGATCACCACCAAATATAATACTCCGATTGATCAATGCCAAATATAATACTGCGAGTGATCACCACCAAATATAACACTCCGCGTGATCACAACCAAATATAATACTCCGAGTGATCACTACCAAATATATTACTCCGAGTGATCACTACCAAATATATACTCCGAGTGATCACCACCAAATATAATACTCCGATTGATCACTACCAAATATATTACTCCGAGTGATCACCACCAAATATAATACTCCGAGTGATCACCACCAAATATAATACTCCGAGTGATCACCACCAAATATAATACTCCGAGTGATCACCACCAAATATAATACTCCGAGTGATCACCACCAAATATAATACTCCGAGTGATCACCACCAAATATAATACTCCGAGTGATCACCACCAAATATAATACTCCGAGTGATCACCACAAATATAATACTCCGAGTGATCACCACCAAATATAATACTCCGAGTGATCACCACCAAATATAATACTCCGATTGATCACTACCAAATATAATACTCCGAGTGATCACCACCAAATATAATACTCCGAGTGATCACCACCAAATATAATACTCCGAGTGATCACCACCAAATATAATACTCCGAGTGATCACCACCAAATATAATACTCCGAGTGATCACCACCAAATATAATACTCCGAGTGATCACCACCAAATATAATACCCTGAGTGATCACTACCAAAGCTAATAATCCGAGTGATCACTACCAAATATATACTCCGAGTGATCACCACCAAATATAATACTCCGATTGATCAATGCCAAATATAATACTGCGAGTGATCACCACCAAATATAACACTCCGAGTGATCACTACCAAATATAATACTCCGAGTGATCACTACCAAAGATAATAATCCGAGTGATCACTACCAAATATATACTCCGAGTGATCACCACCAAATATAATACTCCGATTGATCAATGCCAAATATAATACTGCGAGTGATCACCACCAAATATAACACTCCGAGTGATCACAACCAAATATAATACTCCGAGTGATCACTACCAAATATATTACTCCGAGTGATCACTACCAAATATATACTCCGAGTGATCACCACCAAATATAATACTCCGATTGATCATTACCAAATATAATACTCCGAGTGATCACCACCAAATATAATACTCCGAGTGATCACCACCAAATATAATACTCCGAGTGATCACCACCAAATATAATACTCCGAGTGATCACCACCAAATATAATACTCCGAGTGATCACCACCAAATATAATACTCCGAGTGATCACTACCAAAGCTAATAATCCGAGTGATCACTACCAAATATATACTCCGAGTGATCACCACCAAATATAATACTCCGAGTGATCACCACCAAATATAATACTCCGACTGATCACCACCAAATATAATACTCCGAGTGATCACCACCAAATATAATACTCCGAGTGATCACCACCAAATATAATACTCCGAGTGATCACCACCAAATATAATACTCCGAGTGCTCACCACCAAATATAATACTCCGAGTGATCACTACCAAAGCTAATAATCCGAGTGATCACTACCAAATATATACTCCGAGTGATCACCACCAAATATAATACTCCGAGTGATCACCACCAAATATAATACTCCGAGTGATCACCACCAAATATAATACTCCGAGTGATCACCACCAAATATAATACTCCGAGTGATCACCACCAAATATAATACTCCGAGTGATCACTACCAAATATAATACTCCGAGTGATCACCACCAAATATAATACTCCGATTGATCAATGCCAAATATAATACTGCGAGTGATCACCACCAAATATAACACTCCGAGTGATCACTACCAAATATAATACTCCGAGTGATCACTACCAAAGATAATAATCCGAGTGATCACTACCAAATATATACTCCGAGTGATCACCACCAAATATAATACTCCGATTGATCAATGCCAAATATAATACTGCGAGTGATCACCACCAAATATAACACTCCGAGTGATCACCACCAAATATAATACTCCGAGTGATCATCACCAAATATAATACTCCGAGTGATCACCACCAAATATAATACTCCGAGTGATCACTACCAAAGCTAATAATCCGAGTGATCACTACCAAATATATACTCCGAGTGATCACTACCAAATATATTACTCCGAGTGATCACTACCAAATATATACTCCGAGTGATCACCACCAAATATAATACTCCGATTGATCACTACCAAATATATTACTCCGAGTGATCACCACCAAATATAATACTCCGAGTGATCACCACCAAATATAATACTCCGAGTGATCACCACCAAATATAATACTCCGAGTGATCACCACCAAATATAATACTCTGAGTGATCACCACCAAATATAATACTCCGAGTGATCACTACCAAAGCTAATAATCCGAGTGATCACTACCAAATATATACTCCGAGTGATCACCACCAAATATAATACTCCGAGTGATCACCACCAAATATAATACTCCGACTGATCACCACCAAATATAATACTCCGAGTGATCACCACCAAATATAATACTCCGAGTGATCACCACCAAATATAATACTCCGATTGATCAATGCCAAATATAATACTGCGAGTGATCACCACCAAATATAACACTCCGAGTGATCACAACCAAATATAATACTCCGAGTGATCACTACCAAATATATACTCCGAGTGATCACCACCAAATATAATACTCCGATTGATCAATGCCAAATATAATACTGCGAGTGATCACCACCAAATATAACACTCCGAGTGATCACAACCAAATATAATATTACGAGTGATCACTACCAAATATAATACTGCGAGTGATCACTACCAAATATATTACTCCGAGTGATCACTATCAAATATATACTCCGAGTCATCACCACCAAATATAATACTCCGATTGATCACGACCAAATATATTACTCCGAGTGATCACCACCAAATATAAAACTCCGAGTGATCACCACCAAATATAATACTCCGAGTGATCACCACCAAATATAATACTCCGAGTGATCACCACCAAATATAATACTCCGAGTGATCACCACCAAATAGAATACTCCGAGTGATCACCACCAAATATAATACTCCGAGTGATCACCACCAAATATAATACTCCGAGTGATCACTACCAAAGCTAATAATCCGAGTGATCACGACCAAATATATACTCCGAGTGATCACCACCAAATATAATACTCCGATTGATCAATGCCAAATATAATACTGCGAGTGATCACCACCAAATATAACACTCCGCGTGATCACAACCAAATATAATACTCCGAGTGATCACTACCAAATATATTACTCCGAGTGATCACTACCAAATATATACTCCGAGTGATCACCACCAAATATAATACTCCGATTGATCACTACCAAATATATTACTCCGAGTGATCACCACCAAATATAATACTCCGAGTGATCACCACCAAATATAATACTCCGAGTGATCACCACCAAATATAATACTCCGAGTGATCACCACCAAATATAATACTCCGAGTGATCACCACCAAATATAATACTCCGAGTGATCACCACCAAATATAATACTCCGAGTGATCACCACCAAATATAATACTCCGAGTGATCACCACCAAATATAATACTCCGAGTGATCACCACCAAATATAATACTCCGAGTGATCACCACCAAATATAATACTCCGATTGATCACTACCAAATATAATACTCCGAGTGATCACCACCAAATATAATACTCCGAGTGATCACCACCAAATATAATACTCCGAGTGATCACCACCAAATATAATACTCCGAGTGATCACCACCAAATATAATACTCCGAGTGATCACCACCAAATATAATACTCCGAGTGATCACCACCAAATATAATACTCTGAGTGATCACTACCAAAGCTAATAATCCGAGTGATCACTACCAAATATATACTCCGAGTGATCACCACCAAATATAATACTCCGATTGATCAATGCCAAATATAATACTGCGAGTGATCACCACCAAATATAACACTCCGAGTGATCACTACCAAATATAATACTCCGAGTGATCACTACCAAAGATAATAATCCGAGTGATCACTACCAAATATATACTCCGAGTGATCACCACCAAATATAATACTCCGATTGATCAATGCCAAATATAATACTGCGAGTGATCACCACCAAATATAACACTCCGAGTGATCACAACCAAATATAATACTCCGAGTGATCACTACCATATATATTACTCCGAGTGATCACTACCAAATATATACTCCGAGTGATCACCACCAAATATAATACTCCGATTGATCATTACCAAATATAATACTCCGAGTGATCACCACCAAATATAATACTCCGAGTGATCACCACCAAATATAATACTCCGAGTGATCACCACCAAATATAATACTCCGAGTGATCACCACCAAATATAATACTCCGAGTGATCACCACCAAATATAATACTCCGAGTGATCACTACCAAAGCTAATAATCCGAGTGATCACTACCAAATATAATACTCCGAGTGATCACCACCAAATATAATACTCCGAGTGATCACCACCAAATATAATACTCCGAGTGATCACCACCAAATATAATACTCCGAGTGATCACCACCAAATATAATACTCCGAGTGATCACCACCAAATATAATACTCCGAGTGATCACCACCAAATATAATACTCCGAGTGATCACCACCAAATATAATACTCCGAGTGATCACCACCAAATATAATACTCCGAGTGATCACCACCAAATATAATACTCCGAGTGATCACTACCAAAGCTAATAATCCGAATGATCACTACCAAATATATACTCCGAGTGATCACCACCAAATATAATACTCCGATTGATCAATGCCAAATATAATACTGCGAGTGATCACCACCAAATATAACACTCCGAGTGATCACAACCAAATATAATACTCCGAGTGATCACTACCAAATATATTACTCCGAGTGATCACTACCAAATATATACTCCGAGTGATCACCACCAAATATAATACTCCGATTGATCACTACCAAATATATTACTCCGAGTGATCACCACCAAATATAATTCTCCGAGTGATCACACCAAATATAATACTCCGAGTGATCACCACCAAATATAATACTCCGAGTGATCACCACCAAATATAATACTCCGAGTGATCACCACCAAATATAATACTCCGAGTGATCATCACCAAATATAATACTCCGAGTGATCACCACCAAATATCATACTCCGAGTGATCACTACCAAAGCTAATAATCCATGTGATCACTACCAAATATATACTCCGAGTGATCACTACCAAATATATTACTCCGAGTGATCACTACCAAATAAATACTCCGAGTGATCACCACCAAATATAATACTCCGATTGATCACTACCAAATATATTACTCCGAGTGATCACCACCAAATATAATACTCCGAGTGATCACCACCAAATATAATACTCCGAGTGATCACCACCAAATATAATACTCCGAGTGATCACCACCAAATATAATACTCCGAGTGATCACCACCAAATATAATACTCCGAGTGATCACCACCAAATATAATACTCCGAGTGATCACCACCAAATATAATACTCCGAGTGATCACCACCAAATATAATACTCCGAGTGATCACTACCAAAGCTAATAATCCGAGTGATCACTACCAAATATATACTCCGAGTGATCACCACCAAATATAATACTCCGATTGATCAATGCCAAATATAATACTGCGAGTGATCACCACCAAATATAACACTCCGAGTGATCACAACCAAATATAATACTCCGAGTGATCACTACCAAATATATTACTCCGAGTGATCACTACCAAATATATACTCCGAGTGATCACCACCAAATATAATACTCCGATTGATCACTACCAAATATATTACTCCGAGTGATCACCACCAAATATAATACTCCGAGTGATCACCACCAAATATAATACTCCGAGTGATCACCACCAAATATAATACTCCGAGTGATCATCACCAAATATAATACTCCGAGTGATCACCACCAAATATAATACTCCGAGTGATCATTACCAAAGCTAATAATCCGAGTGATCACTAGCAAATATATACTCCGAGTGATCACTACCAAATATATTACTCCGAGTGATCACTACCAAATATATACTCCGAGTGATCACCACCAAATATAATACTCCGATTGATCACTACCAAATATATTACTCCGAGTGATCACCACCAAATATAATACTCCGAGTGATCACCACCAAATATAATACTCCGAGTGATCACCACCAAATATAATACTCCGAGTGATCACCACCAAATATAATACTCCGAGTGATCACCACCAAATATAATACTCCGAGTGATCACCACCAAATATAATACTCCGAGTGATCACCACCAAATATAATACTCCGAGTGATCACCACCAAATATAATACTCCGAGTGATCACCACCAAATATAATACTCCGAGTGATCACTACCAAAGCTAATAATCCGAGTGATCACTACCAAATATATACTCCGAGTGATCACCACCAAATATAATACTCCGAGTGATCACCACCAAATATAATACTCCGAGTGATCACCACCAAATATAATACTCCGAGTGATCACCACCAAATATAATACTCCGAGTGATCACCACCAAATATAATACTCCGAGTGATCACTACCAAATATAATACTCCGAGTGATCACCACCAAATATAATACTCCGATTGATCAATGCCAAATATAATACTGCGAGTGATCACCACCAAATATAACACTCCGAGTGATCACTACCAAATATAATACTCCGAGTGATCACTACCAAAGATAATAATCCGAGTGATCACTACCAAATATATACTCCGAGTGATCACCACCAAATATAATACTCCGATTGATCAATGCCAAATATAATACTGCGAGTGATCACCACCAAATATAACACTCCGAGTGATCACCACCAAATATAATACTCCGAGTGATCATCACCAAATATAATACTCCGAGTGATCACCACCAAATATAATACTCCGAGTGATCACTACCAAAGCTAATAATCCGAGTGATCACTACCAAATATATACTCCGAGTGATCACTACCAAATATATTACTCCGAGTGATCACTACCAAATATATACTCCGAGTGATCACCACCAAATATAATACTCCGATTGATCACTACCAAATATATTACTCCGAGTGATCACCACCAAATATAATACTCCGAGTGATCACCACCAAATATAATACTCCGAGTGATCACCACCAAATATAATACTCCGAGTGATCACCACCAAATATAATACTCCGAGTGATCACCACCAAATATAATACTCCGAGTGATCACCACCAAATATAATACTCCGACTGATCACCACCAAATATAATACTCCGAGTGATCACCACCAAATATAATACTCCGAGTGATCACCACCAAATATAATACTCCGATTGATCAATGCCAAATATAATACTGCGAGTGATCACCACCAAATATAACACTCCGAGTGATCACAACCAAATATAATACTCCGAGTGATCACTACCAAATATATACTCCGAGTGATCACCACCAAATATAATACTCCGATTGATCAATGCCAAATATAATACTGCGAGTGATCACCACCAAATATAACACTCCGAGTGATCACAACCAAATATAATACTCCGAGTGATCACTACCAAATATAATACTGCGAGTGATCACTACCAAATATATTACTCCGAGTGATCACTATCAAATATATACTCCGAGTGATCACCACCAAATATAATACTCCGATTGATCACTACCAAATATATTACTCCGAGTGATCACCACCAAATATAAAACTCCGAGTGATCACCACCAAATATAATACTCCGAGTGATCACCACCAAATATAATACTCCGAGTGATCACCACCAAATATAATACTCCGAGTGATCACCACCAAATATAATACTCCGAGTGATCACCACCAAATATAATACTCCGAGTGATCACCACCAAATATAATACTCCGAGTGATCACTACCAAAGCTAATAATCCGAGTGATCACGACCAAATATATACTCCGAGTGATCACCACCAAATATAATACTCCGATTGATCAATGCCAAATATAATACTGCGAGTGATCACCACCAAATATAACACTCCGCGTGATCACAACCAAATATAATACTCCGAGTGATCACCACCTAATATAATACTCCGAGTGATCACCACCAAATATAATACTCCGAGTGATCACCACCAAATATAATACTCCGAGTGATCACCACCAAATATAATACTCCGAGTGATCACCACCAAATATAATACTCTGAGTGATCACTACCAAAGCTAATAATCCGAGTGATCACTACCAAATATATACTCCGAGTGATCACCACCAAATATAATACTCCGATTGATCAATGCCAAATATAATACTGCGAGTGATCACCACCAAATATAACACTCCGAGTGATCACTACCAAATATAATACTCCGAGTGATCACTACCAAAGATAATAATCCGAGTGATCACTACCAAATATATACTCCGAGTGATCACCACCAAATATAATACTCCGATTGATCAATGCCAAATATAATACTGCGAGTGATCACCACCAAATATAACACTCCGAGTGATCACAACCAAATATAATACTCCGAGTGATCACTACCAAATATATTACTCCGAGTGATCACTACCAAATATATACTCCGAGTGATCACCACCAAATATAATACTCCGATTGATCATTACCAAATATAATACTCCGAGTGATCACCACCAAATATAATACTCCGAGTGATCACCACCAAATATAATACTCCGAGTGATCACCACCAAATATAATACTCCGAGTGATCACCACCAAATATAATACTCCGAGTGATCACCACCAAATATAATACTCCGAGTGATCACTACCAAAGCTAATAATCCGAGTGATCACTACCAAATATAATACTCCGAGTGATCACCACCAAATATAATACTCCGAGTGATCACCACCAAATATAATACTCCGAGTGATCACCACCAAATATAATACTCCGAGTGATCACCACCAAATATAATACTCCGAGTGATCACCACCAAATATAATACTCCGAGTGATCACCACCAAATATAATACTCCGAGTGATCACCACCAAATATAATACTCCGAGTGATCACCACCAAATATAATACTCCGAGTGATCACCACCAAATATAATACTCCGAGTGATCACTACCAAAGCTAATAATCCGAATGATCACTACCAAATATATACTCCGAGTGATCACCACCAAATATAATACTCCGATTGATCAATGCCAAATATAATACTGCGAGTGATCACCACCAAATATAACACTCCGAGTGATGACAACCAAATATAATACTCCGAGTGATCACTACCAAATATATTACTCCGAGTGATCACTACCAAATATATACTCCGAGTGATCACCACCAAATATAATACTCCGATTGATCAGTACCAAATATATTACTCCGAGTGATCACCACCAAATATAATTCTCCGAGTGATCACACCAAATATAATACTCCGAGTGATCACCACCAAATATAATACTCCGAGTGATCACCACCAAATATAATACTCCGAGTGATCACCACCAAATATAATACTCCGAGTGATCATCACCAAATATAATACTCCGAGTGATCACCACCAAATATCATACTCCGAGTGATCACTACCAAAGCTAATAATCCATGTGATCACTACCAAATATATACTCCGAGTGATCACTACCAAATATATTACTCCGAGTGATCACTACCAAATATATACTCCGAGTGATCACCACCAAATATAATACTCCGATTGATCACTACCAAATATATTACTCCGAGTGATCACCACCAAATATAATACTCCGAGTGATCACCACCAAATATAATACTCCGAGTGATCACCACCAAATATAATACTCCGAGTGATCACCACCAAATATAATACTCCGAGTGATCACCACCAAATATAATACTCCGAGTGATCACCACCAAATATAATACTCCGAGTGATCACCACCAAATATAATACTCCGAGTGATCACCACCAAATATAATACTCCGAGTGATCACCACCAAATATAATACTCCGAGTGATCACTACCAAAGCTAATAATCCGAGTGATCACTACCAAATATATACTCCGAGTGATCACCGCCAAATATAATACTCCGATTGATCAATGCCAAATATAATACTGCGAGTGATCACCACCAAATATAACACTCCGAGTGATCACAACCAAATATAATACTCCGAGTGATCACTACCAAATATATTACTCCGAGTGATCACTACCAAATATATACTCCGAGTGATCACCACCAAATATAATACTCCGATTGATCACTACCAAATATATTACTCCGAGTGATCACCACCAAATATAATACTCCGAGTGATCACACCAAATATAATACTCCGAGTGATCACCACCAAATATAATACTCCGAGTGATCACCACCAAATATAATACTCCGAGTGATCACCACCAAATATAATACTCCGAGTGATCATCACCAAATATAATACTCCGAGTGATCACCACCAAATATAATACTCCGAGTGATCACTACCAAAGCTAATAATCCGAGTGATCACTACCAAATATATACTCCGAGTGATCACTACCAAATATATTACTCCGAGTGATCACTACCAAATATATACTCCGAGTGATCACCACCAAATATAATACTCCGATTGATCACTACCAAATATATTACTCCGAGTGATCACCACCAAATATAATACTCCGAGTGATCACCACCAAATATAATACTCCGAGTGATCACCACCAAATATAATACTCCGAGTGATCACCACCAAATATAATACTCCGAGTGATCACCACCAAATATAATACTCCGAGTGATCACCACCAAATAGAATACTCCGAGTGATCACCACCAAATATAATACTCCGAGTGATCACCACCAAATATAATACTCCGAGTGATCACCACCAAATATAATACTCCGAGTGATCACTACCAAAGCTAATAATCCGAGTGATCACTACCAAATATATACTCCGAGTGATCACCACCAAATATAATACTCCGAGTGATCACCACCAAATATAATACTCCGAGTGATCACCACCAAATATAATACTCCGAGTGATCACCACCAAATATAATACTCCGAGTGATCACCACCAAATATAATACTCCGAGTGATCACTACCAAATATAATACTCCGAGTGATCACCACCAAATATAATACTCCGATTGATCAATGCCAAATATAATACTGCGAGTGATCACCACCAAATATAACACTCCGAGTGATCACTACCAAATATAATACTCCGAGTGATCACTACCAAAGATAATAATCCGAGTGATCACTACCAAATATATACTCCGAGTGATCACCACCAAATATAATACTCCGATTGATCAATGCCAAATATAATACTGCGAGTGATCACCACCAAATATAACACTCTGAGTGATCACCACCAAATATAATACTCCGAGTGATCATCACCAAATATAATACTCCGAGTGATCACCACCAAATATAATACTCCGAGTGATCACTACCAAAGCTAATAATCCGAGTGATCACTACCAAATATATACTCCGAGTGATCACTACCAAATATATTACTCCGAGTGATCACTACCAAATATATACTCCGAGTGATCACCACCAAATATAATACTCCGATTGATCACTACCAAATATATTACTCCGAGTGATCACCACCAAATATAATACTCCGAGTGATCACCACCAAATATAATACTCCGAGTGATCACCACCAAATATAATACTCCGAGTGATCACCACCAAATATAATACTCCGAGTGATCACCACCAAATATAATACTCTGAGTGATCACCACCAAATATAATACTCCGAGTGATCACTACCAAAGCTAATAATCCGAGTGATCACTACCAAATATATACTCCGAGTGATCACCACCAAATATAATACTCCGAGTGATCACCACCAAATATAATACTCCGACTGATCACCACCAAATATAATACTCCGAGTGATCACCACCAAATATAATACTCCGAGTGATCACCACCAAATATAATACTCCGATTGATCAATGCCAAATATAATACTGCGAGTGATCACCACCAAATATAACACTCCGAGTGATCACAACCAAATATAATACTCCGAGTGATCACTACCAAATATATACTCCGAGTGATCACCACCAAATATAATACTCCGATTGATCAATGCCAAATATAATACTGCGAGTGATCACCACCAAATATAACACTCCGAGTGATCACAACCAAATATAATACTCCGAGTGATCACTACCAAATATAATACTGCGAGTGATCACTACCAAATATATTACTCCGAGTGATCACTATCAAATATATACTCCGAGTGATCACCACCAAATATAATACTCCGATTGATCACTACCAAATATATTACTCCGAGTGATCACCACCAAATATAAAACTCCGAGTGATCACCACCAAATATAATACTCCGAGTGATCACCACCAAATATAATACTCCGAGTGATCACCACCAAATATAATACTCCGAGTGATCACCACCAAATATAATACTCCGAGTGATCACCACCAAATATAATACTCCGAGTGATCACCACCAAATATAATACTCCGAGTGATCACCACCAAATATAATACTCCGAGTGATCACCACCAAATATAATACTCTGAGTGATCACCACCAAATATAATACTCCGAGTGATCACTACCAAAGCTAATAATCCGAGTGATCACTACCAAATATATACTCCGAGTGATCACCACCAAATATAATACTCCGAGTGATCACCACCAAATATAATACTCCGACTGATCACCACCAAATATAATACTCCGAGTGATCACCACCAAATATAATACTCCGAGTGATCACCACCAAATATAATACTCCGATTGATCAATGCCAAATATAATACTGCGAGTGATCACCACCAAATATAACACTCCGAGTGATCACAACCAAATATAATACTCCGAGTGATCACTACCAAATATATACTCCGAGTGATCACCACCAAATATAATACTCCGATTGATCAATGCCAAATATAATACTGCGAGTGATCACCACCAAATATAACACTCCGAGTGATCACAACCAAATATAATACTCCGAGTGATCACTACCAAATATAATACTGCGAGTGATCACTACCAAATATATTACTCCGAGTGATCACTATCAAATATATACTCCGAGTGATCACCACCAAATATAATACTCCGATTGATCACTACCAAATATATTACTCCGAGTGATCACCACCAAATATAAAACTCCGAGTGATCACCACCAAATATAATACTCCGAGTGATCACCACCAAATATAATACTCCGAGTGATCACCACCAAATATAATACTCCGAGTGATCACCACCAAATATAATACTCCGAGTGATCACCACCAAATATAATACTCCGAGTGATCACCACCAAATATAATACTCCGAGTGATCACCACCAAATATAATACTCCGAGTGATCACCACCAAATATAATACTCCGAGTGATCACCACCAAATATAATACTCCGAGTGATCACCACCAAATATAATACTCCGAGTGATCACCACCAAATATAATACTCCGAGTGATCACTACCAAAGCTAATAATCCGAGTGATCACGACCAAATATATACTCCGAGTGATCACCACCAAATATAATACTCCGATTGATCAATGCCAAATATAATACTGCGAGTGATCACCACCAAATATAACACTCCGCGTGATCACAACCAAATATAATACTCCGAGTGATCACTACCAAATATATTACTCCGAGTGATCACTACCAAATATATACTCCGAGTGATCACCACCAAATATAATACTCCGATTGATCACTACCAAATATATTACTCCGAGTGATCACCACCAAATATAATACTCCGAGTGATCACCACCAAATATAATACTCCGAGTGATCACCACCAAATATAATACTCCGAGTGATCACCACCAAATATAATACTCCGAGTGATCACCACCAAATATAATACTCCGAGTGATCACCACCAAATATAATACTCCGAGTGATCACCACCAAATATAATACTCCGAGTGATCACCACCAAATATAATACTCCGAGTGATCACCACCAAATATAATACTCCGAGTGATCACCACCAAATATAATACTCCGATTGATCACTACCAAATATAATACTCCGAGTGATCACCACCAAATATAATACTCCGAGTGATCACCACCAAATATAATACTCCGAGTGATCACCACCAAATATAATACTCCGAGTGATCACCACCAAATATAATACTCCGAGTGATCACCACCAAATATAATACTCCGAGTGATCACCACCAAATATAATACTCTGAGTGATCACTACCAAAGCTAATAATCCGAGTGATCACTACCAAATATATACTCCGAGTGATCACCACCAAATATAATACTCCGATTGATCAATGCCAAATATAATACTGCGAGTGATCACCACCAAATATAACACTCCGAGTGATCACTACCAAATATAATACTCCGAGTGATCACTACCAAAGATAATAATCCGAGTGATCACTACCAAATATATACTCCGAGTGATCACCACCAAATATAATACTCCGATTGATCAATGCCAAATATAATACTGCGAGTGATCACCACCAAATATAACACTCCGAGTGATCACAACCAAATATAATACTCCGAGTGATCACTACCAAATATATTACTCCGAGTGATCACTACCAAATATATACTCCGAGTGATCACCACCAAATATAATACTCCGATTGATCATTACCAAATATAATACTCCGAGTGATCACCACCAAATATAATACTCCGAGTGATCACCACCAAATATAATACTCCGAGTGATCACCACCAAATATAATACTCCGAGTGATCACCACCAAATATAATACTCCGAGTGATCACCACCAAATATAATACTCCGAGTGATCACTACCAAAGCTAATAATCCGAGTGATCACTACCAAATATATACTCCGAGTGATCACCACCAAATATAATACTCCGAGTGATCACCACCAAATATAATACTCCGACTGATCACCACCAAATATAATACTCCGAGTGATCACCACCAAATATAATACTCCGAGTGATCACCACCAAATATAATACTCCGATTGATCAATGCCAAATATAATACTGCGAGTGATCACCACCAAATTTAACACTCCGAGTGATCACAACCAAATATAATACTCCGAGTGATCACTACCAAATATATACTCCGAGTGATCACCACCAAATATAATACTCCGATTGATCAATGCCAAATATAATACTGCGAGTGATCACCACCAAATATAACACTCCGAGTGATCACAACCAAATATAATACTCCGAGTGATCACTACCAAATATAATACTGCGAGTGATCACTACCAAATATATTACTCCGAGTGATCACTACCAAATATATTACTCCGAGTGATCACTACCAAATATATACTCCGAGTGATCACTACCAAATATATTACTCCGAGTGATCACTACCAAATATATACTCCGAGTGATCACCACCAAATATAATACTCCGATTGATCACTACCAAATATATTACTCCGAGTGATCACCACCAAATATAATTCTCCGAGTGATCACACCAAATATAATACTCCGAGTGATCACCACCAAATATAATACTCCGAGTGATCACCACCAAATATAATACTCCGAGTGATCACCACCAAATATAATACTCCGAGTGATCATCACCAAATATAATACTCCGAGTGATCACCACCAAATATCATACTCCGAGTGATCACTACCAAAGCTAATAATCCGTGTGATCACTACCAAATATATACTCCGAGTGATCACTACCAAATATATTACTCCGAGTGATCACCACCAAATATAATACTCCGAGTGATCACCACCAAATATAATACTCCGAGTGATCACCACCAAATATAATACTCCGAGTGATCACTACCAAAGCTAATAATCCGAGTGATCACTACCAAATATATACTCCGAGTGATCACTACCAAATATATTACTCCGAGTGATCACTACCAAATATATACTCCGAGTGATCACCACCAAATATAATACTCCGATTGATCACTACCAAATATATTACTCCGAGTGATCACCACCAAATATAATACTCCGAGTGATCACCACCAAATATAATACTCCGAGTGATCACCACCAAATATAATACTCCGAGTGATCACCACCAAATATAATACTCCGAGTGATCACCACCAAATATAATACTCCGAGTGATCACTACCAAAGCTAATAATCCGAGTGATCACTACCAAATATATACTCCGAGTGATCACCACCAAATATAATACTCCGAGTGATCACCACCAAATATAATACTCCGAGTGATCACCACCAAATATAATACTCCGAGTGATCACCACCAAATATAATACTCCGAGTGATCACCACCAAATATAATACTCCGAGTGATCACTACCAAATATAATACTCCGAGTGATCACCACCAAATATAATACTCCGATTGATCAATGCCAAATATAATACTGCGAGTGATCACCACCAAATATAACACTCCGAGTGATCACTACCAAATATAATACTCCGAGTGATCACTACCAAAGATAATAATCCGAGTGATCACTACCAAATATATACTCCGAGTGATCACCACCAAATATAATACTCCGATTGATCAATGCCAAATATAATACTGCGAGTGATCACCACCAAATATAACACTCTGAGTGATCACCACCAAATATAATACTCCGAGTGATCATCACCAAATATAATACTCCGAGTGATCACCACCAAATATAATACTCCGAGTGATCACTACCAAAGCTAATAATCCGAGTGATCACTACCAAATATATACTCCGAGTGATCACTACCAAATATATTACTCCGAGTGATCACTACCAAATATATACTCCGAGTGATCACCACCAAATATAATACTCCGATTGATCACTACCAAATATATTACTCCGAGTGATCACCACCAAATATAATACTCCGAGTGATCACCACCAAATATAATACTCCGAGTGATCACCACCAAATATAATACTCCGAGTGATCACCACCAAATATAATACTCCGAGTGATCACCACCAAATATAATACTCTGAGTGATCACCACCAAATATAATACTCCGAGTGATCACTACCAAAGCTAATAATCCGAGTGATCACTACCAAATATATACTCCGAGTGATCACCACCAAATATAATACTCCGAGTGATCACCACCAAATATAATACTCCGACTGATCACCACCAAATATAATACTCCGAGTGATCACCACCAAATATAATACTCCGAGTGATCACCACCAAATATAATACTCCGATTGATCAATGCCAAATATAATACTGCGAGTGATCACCACCAAATATAACACTCCGAGTGATCACAACCAAATATAATACTCCGAGTGATCACTACCAAATATATACTCCGAGTGATCACCACCAAATATAATACTCCGATTGATCAATGCCAAATATAATACTGCGAGTGATCACCACCAAATATAACACTCCGAGTGATCACAACCAAATATAATACTCCGAGTGATCACTACCAAATATAATACTGCGAGTGATCACTACCAAATATATTACTCCGAGTGATCACTATCAAATATATACTCCGAGTGATCACCACCAAATATAATACTCCGATTGATCACTACCAAATATATTACTCCGAGTGATCACCACCAAATATAAAACTCCGAGTGATCACCACCAAATATAATACTCCGAGTGATCACCACCAAATATAATACTCCGAGTGATCACCACCAAATATAATACTCCGAGTGATCACCACCAAATATAATACTCCGAGTGATCACCACCAAATATAATACTCCGAGTGATCACCACCAAATATAATACTCCGAGTGATCACTACCAAAGCTAATAATCCGAGTGATCACGACCAAATATATACTCCGAGTGATCACCACCAAATATAATACTCCGATTGATCAATGCCAAATATAATACTGCGAGTGATCACCACCAAATATAACACTCCGCGTGATCACAACCAAATATAATACTCCGAGTGATCACTACCAAATATATTACTCCGAGTGATCACTACCAAATATATACTCCGAGTGATCACCACCAAATATAATACTCCGATTGATCACTACCAAATATATTACTCCGAGTGATCACCACCAAAAATAATACTCCGAGTGATCACCACCAAATATAATACTCCGAGTGATCACCACCAAATATAATACTCCGAGTGATCACCACCAAATATAATACTCCGAGTGATCACCACCAAATATAATACTCCGAGTGATCACCACCAAATATAATACTCCGAGTGATCACCACCAAATATAATACTCCGAGTGATCACCACCAAATATAATACTCCGAGTGATCACCACCAAATATAATACTCCGAGTGATCACCACCAAATATAATACTCCGATTGATCACTACCAAATATAATACTCCGAGTGATCACCACCAAATATAATACTCCGAGTGATCACCACCAAATATAATACTCCGAGTGATCACCACCAAATATAATACTCCGAGTGATCACCACCAAATATAATACTCCGAGTGATCACCACCAAATATAATACTCCGAGTGATCACCACCAAATATAATACTCTGAGTGATCACTACTAAAGCTAATAATCCGAGTGATCACTACCAAATATATACTCCGAGTGATCACCACCAAATATAATACTCCGATTGATCAATGCCAAATATAATACTGCGAGTGATCACCACCAAATATAACACTCCGAGTGATCACTACCAAATATAATACTCCGAGTGATCACTACCAAAGATAATAATCCGAGTGATCACTACCAAATATATACTCCGAGTGATCACCACCAAATATAATACTCCGATTGATCAATGCCAAATATAATACTGCGAGTGATCACCACCAAATATAACACTCCGAGTGATCACAACCAAATATAATACTCCGAGTGATCACTACCAAATATATTACTCCGAGTGATCACTACCAAATATATACTCCGAGTGATCACCACCAAATATAATACTCCGATTGATCATTACCAAATATAATACTCCGAGTGATCACCACCAAATATAATACTCCGAGTGATCACCACCAAATATAATACTCCGAGTGATCACCACCAAATATAATACTCCGAGTGATCACCACCAAATATAATACTCCGAGTGATCACCACCAAATATAATACTCCGAGTGATCACTACCAAAGCTAATAATCCGAGTGATCACTACCAAATATATACTCCGAGTGATCACCACCAAATATAATACTCCGAGTGATCACCACCAAATATAATACTCCGACTGATCACCACCAAATATAATACTCCGAGTGATCACCACCAAATATAATACTCCGAGTGATCACCACCAAATATAATACTCCGATTGATCAATGCCAAATATAATACTGCGAGTGATCACCACCAAATTTAACACTCCGAGTGATCACAACCAAATATAATACTCCGAGTGATCACTACCAAATATATACTCCGAGTGATCACCACCAAATATAATACTCCGATTGATCAATGCCAAATATAATACTGCGAGTGATCACCACCAAATATAACACTCCGAGTGATCACAACCAAATATAATACTCCGAGTGATCACTACCAAATATAATACTGCGAGTGATCACTACCAAATATATTACTCCGAGTGATCACTACCAAATATATTACTCCGAGTGATCACTACCAAATATATACTCCGAGTGATCACTACCAAATATATTACTCCGAGTGATCACTACCAAATATATACTCCGAGTGATCACCACCAAATATAATACTCCGATTGATCACTACCAAATATATTACTCCGAGTGATCACCACCAAATATAATTCTCCGAGTGATCACACCAAATATAATACTCCGAGTGATCACCACCAAATATAATACTCCGAGTGATCACCACCAAATATAATACTCCGAGTGATCACCACCAAATATAAAATCCGAGTGATCATCACCAAATATAATACTCCGAGTGATCACCACCAAATATCATACTCCGAGTGATCACTACCAAAGCTAATAATCCGTGTGATCACTACCAAATATATACTCCGAGTGATCACTACCAAATATATTACTCCGAGTGATCACCACCAAATATAATACTCCGAGTGATCACCACCAAATATAATACTCCGAGTGATCACCACCAAATATAATACTGCGAGTGATCACCTCCAAATATAACACTCCACATGATCACAACCAAATATAATACTCCGAGTGATCACTACCAAATATATTACTCCGAGTGATCACTACCAAATATATACTCCGAGTGATCACCACCAAATATAATACTCCGATTGATCACTACCAAATATATTACTCCGAGTGATCACCACCAAATATAATACTCCGAGTGATCACCACCAAATATAATACTCCGAGTGATCACCACCAAATATAATACTCCGAGTGATCACCACCAAATATAATACTCCGAGTGATCACCACCAAATATAATACTCCGAGTGATCACCACCAAATATAATACTCCGAGTGATCACTACCAAATATAATACTCCGAGTGATCACCACCAAATATAATACTCCGATTGATCAATGCCAAATATAATACTGCGAGTGATCACCACCAAATATAACACTCCGAGTGATCACTACCAAATATAATACTCCGAGTGATCACTACCAAAGATAATAATCCGAGTGATCACTACCAAATATATACTCCGAGTGATCACCACCAAATATAATACTCCGATTGATCAATGCCAAATATAATACTGCGAGTGATCACCACCAAATATAACACTCTGAGTGATCACCACCAAATATAATACTCCGAGTGATCATCACCAAATATAATACTCCGAGTGATCACTACCAAAGCTAATAATCCGAGTGATCACTACCAAATATATACTCCGAGTGATCACTACCAAATATATTACTCCGAGTGATCACTACCAAATATAATACTCCGATTGATCACTACCAAATATATTACTCCGAGTGATCACCACCAAATATAATACTCCGAGTGATCACCACCAAATATAATACTCCGAGTGATCACCACCAAATATAATACTCCGAGTGATCACCACCAAATATAATACTCCGAGTGATCACCACCAAATATAATACTCTGAGTGATCACCACCAAATATAATACTCCGAGTGATCACTACCAAAGCTAATAATCCGAGTGATCACTACCAAATATATACTCCGAGTGATCACCACCAAATATAATACTCCGAGTGATCACCACCAAATATAATACTCCGACTGATCACCACCAAATATAATACTCCGAGTGATCACCACCAAATATAATACTCCGAGTGATCACCACCAAATATAATACTCCGAGTGATCACCACCAAATATAATACTCCGAGTGATCACTACCAAAGCTAATAATCCGAGTGATCACTACCAAATATATACTCCGAGTGATCACCACCAAATATAATACTCCGAGTGATCACCACCAAATATAATACTCCGAGTGATCACCACCAAATATAATACTCCGAGTGATCACCACCAAATATAATACTCCGAGTGATCACCACCAAATATAATACTCCGAGTGATCACTACCAAATATAATACTCCGAGTGATCACCACCAAATATAATACTCCGATTGATCAATGCCAAATATAATACTGCGAGTGATCACCACCAAATATAACACTCCGAGTGATCACTACCAAATATAATACTCCGAGTGATCACTACCAAAGATAATAATCCGAGTGATCACTACCAAATATATACTCCGAGTGATCACCACCAAATATAATACTCCGATTGATCAATGCCAAATATAATACTGCGAGTGATCACCACCAAATATAACACTCTGAGTGATCACCACCAAATATAATACTCCGAGTGATCATCACCAAATATAATACTCCGAGTGATCACCACCAAATATAATACTCCGAGTGATCACTACCAAAGCTAATAATCCGAGTGATCACTACCAAATATATACTCCGAGTGATCACTACCAAATATATTACTCCGAGTGATCACTACCAAATATATACTCCGAGTGATCACCACCAAATATAATACTCCGATTGATCACTACCAAATATATTACTCCGAGTGATCACCACCAAATATAATACTCCGAGTGATCACCACCAAATATAATACTCCGAGTGATCACCACCAAATATAATACTCCGAGTGATCACCACCAAATATAATACTCCGAGTGATCACCACCAAATATAATACTCTGAGTGATCACCACCAAATATAATACTCCGAGTGATCACTACCAAAGCTAATAATCCGAGTGATCACTACCAAATATATACTCCGAGTGATCACCACCAAATATAATACTCCGAGTGATCACCACCAAATATAATACTCCGACTGATCACCACCAAATATAATACTCCGAGTGATCACCACCAAATATAATACTCCGAGTGATCACCACCAAATATAATACTCCGATTGATCAATGCCAAATATAATACTGCGAGTGATCACCACCAAATATAACACTCCGAGTGATCACAACCAAATATAATACTCCGAGTGATCACTACCAAATATATACTCCGAGTGATCACCACCAAATATAATACTCCGATTGATCAATGCCAAATATAATACTGCGAGTGATCACCACCAAATATAACACTCCGAGTGATCACAACCAAATATAATACTCCGAGTGATCACTACCAAATATAATACTGCGAGTGATCACTACCAAATATATTACTCCGAGTGATCACTATCAAATATATACTCCGAGTGATCACCACCAAATATAATACTCCGATTGATCACTACCAAATATATTACTCCGAGTGATCACCACCAAATATAAAACTCCGAGTGATCACCACCAAATATAATACTCCGAGTGATCACCACCAAATATAATACTCCGAGTGATCACCACCAAATATAATACTCCGAGTGATCACCACCAAATATAATACTCCGAGTGATCACCACCAAATATAATACTCCGAGTGATCACCACCAAATATAATACTCCGAGTGATCACTACCAAAGCTAATAATCCGAGTGATCACGACCAAATATATACTCCGAGTGATCACCACCAAATATAATACTCCGATTGATCAATGCCAAATATAATACTGCGAGTGATCACCACCAAATATAACACTCCGCGTGATCACAACCAAATATAATACTCCGAGTGATCACTACCAAATATATTACTCCGAGTGATCACTACCAAATATATACTCCGAGTGATCACCACCAAATATAATACTCCGATTGATCACTACCAAATATATTACTCCGAGTGATCACCACCAAATATAATACTCCGAGTGATCACCACCAAATATAATACTCCGAGTGATCACCACCAAATATAATACTCCGAGTGATCACCACCAAATATAATACTCCGAGTGATCACCACCAAATATAATACTCCGAGTGATCACCACCAAATATAATACTCCGAGTGATCACCACCAAATATAATACTCCGAGTGATCACCACCAAATATAATACTCCGAGTGATCACCACCAAATATAATACTCCGAGTGATCACCACCAAATATAATACTCCGATTGATCACTACCAAATATAATACTCCGAGTGATCACCACCAAATATAATACTCCGAGTGATCACCACCAAATATAATACTCCGAGTGATCACCACCAAATATAATACTCCGAGTGATCACCACCAAATATAATACTCCGAGTGATCACCACCAAATATAATACTCCGAGTGATCACCACCAAATATAATACTCTGAGTGATCACTACTAAAGCTAATAATCCGAGTGATCACTACCAAATATATACTCCGAGTGATCACCACCAAATATAATACTCCGATTGATCAATGCCAAATATAATACTGCGAGTGATCACCACCAAATATAACACTCCGAGTGATCACTACCAAATATAATACTCCGAGTGATCACTACCAAAGATAATAATCCGAGTGATCACTACCAAATATATACTCCGAGTGATCACCACCAAATATAATACTCCGATTGATCAATGCCAAATATAATACTGCGAGTGATCACCACCAAATATAACACTCCGAGTGATCACAACCAAATATAATACTCCGATTGATCACTACCAAATATATTACTCCGAGTGATCACCACCAAATATAATACTCCGAGTGATCACCACCAAATATAATACTCCGAGTGATCACCACCAAATATAATACTCCGAGTGATCACCACCAAATATAATACTCCGAGTGATCACCACCAAATATAATACTCCGAGTGATCACCACCAAATATAATACTCCGAGTGATCACCACCAAATATAATACTCCGAGTGATCACCACCAAATATAATACTCCGAGTGATCACCACCAAATATAATACTCCGAGTGATCACCACCAAATATAATACTCCGATTGATCACTACCAAATATAATACTCCGAGTGATCACCACCAAATATAATACTCCGAGTGATCACCACCAAATATAATACTCCGAGTGATCACCACCAAATATAATACTCCGAGTGATCACCACCAAATATAATACTCCGAGTGATCACCACCAAATATAATACTCCGAGTGATCACCACCAAATATAATACTCTGAGTGATCACTACTAAAGCTAATAATCCGAGTGATCACTACCAAATATATACTCCGAGTGATCACCACCAAATATAATACTCCGATTGTTCAATGCCAAATATAATACTGCGAGTGATCACCACCAAATATAACACTCCGAGTGATCACTACCAAATATAATACTCCGAGTGATCACTACCAAAGATAATAATCCGAGTGATCACTACCAAATATATACTCCGAGTGATCACCACCAAATATAATACTCCGATTGATCAATGCCAAATATAATACTGCGAGTGATCACCACCAAATATAACACTCCGAGTGATCACAACCAAATATAATACTCCGAGTGATCACTACCAAATATATTACTCCGAGTGATCACTACCAAATATATACTCCGAGTGATCACCACCAAATATAATACTCCGATTGATCATTACCAAATATAATACTCCGAGTGATCACCACCAAATATAATACTCCGAGTGATCACCACCAAATATAATACTCCGAGTGATCACCACCAAATATAATACTCCGAGTGATCACCACCAAATATAATACTCCGAGTGATCACCACCAAATATAATACTCCGAGTGATCACTACCAAAGCTAATAATCCGAGTGATCACTACCAAATATATACTCCGAGTGATCACCACCAAATATAATACTCCGAGTGATCACCACCAAATATAATACTCCGACTGATCACCACCAAATATAATACTCCGAGTGATCACCACCAAATATAATACTCCGAGTGATCACCACCAAATATAATACTCCGATTGATCAATGCCAAATATAATACTGCGAGTGATCACCACCAAATTTAACACTCCGAGTGATCACAACCAAATATAATACTCCGAGTGATCACTACCAAATATATACTCCGAGTGATCACCACCAAATATAATACTCCGATTGATCAATGCCAAATATAATACTGCGAGTGATCACCACCAAATATAACACTCCGAGTGATCACAACCAAATATAATACTCCGAGTGATCACTACCAAATATAATACTGCGAGTGATCACTACCAAATATATTACTCCGAGTGATCACTACCAAATATATTACTCCGAGTGATCACTACCAAATATATACTCCGAGTGATCACTACCAAATATATTACTCCGAGTGATCACTACCAAATATATACTCCGAGTGATCACCACCAAATATAATACTCCGATTGATCACTACCAAATATATTACTCCGAGTGATCACCACCAAATATAATTCTCCGAGTGATCACACCAAATATAATACTCCGAGTGATCACCACCAAATATAATACTCCGAGTGATCACCACCAAATATAATACTCCGAGTGATCACCACCAAATATAATACTCCGAGTGATCATCACCAAATATAATACTCCGAGTGATCACCACCAAATATCATACTCCGAGTGATCACTACCAAAGCTAATAATCCGTGTGATCACTACCAAATATATACTCCGAGTGATCACTACCAAATATATTACTCCGAGTGATCACCACCAAATATAATACTCCGAGTGATCACCACCAAATATAATACTCCGAGTGATCACCACCAAATATAATACTGCGAGTGATCACCTCCAAATATAACACTCCACATGATCACAACCAAATATAATACTCCGAGTGATCACTACCAAATATATTACTCCGAGTGATCACTACCAAATATATACTCCGAGTGATCACCACCAAATATAATACTCCGATTGATCACTACCAAATATATTACTCCGAGTGATCACCACCAAATATAATACTCCGAGTGATCACCACCAAATATAATACTCCGAGTGATCACCACCAAATATAATACTCCGAGTGATCACCACCAAATATAATACTCCGAGTGATCACCACCAAATATAATACTCCGAGTGATCACCACCAAATATAATACTCCGAGTGATCACTACCAAATATAATACTCCGAGTGATCACCACCAAATATAATACTCCGATTGATCAATGCCAAATATAATACTGCGAGTGATCACCACCAAATATAACACTCCGAGTGATCACTACCAAATATAATACTCCGAGTGATCACTACCAAAGATAATAATCCGAGTGATCACTACCAAATATATACTCCGAGTGATCACCACCAAATATAATACTCCGATTGATCAATGCCAAATATAATACTGCGAGTGATCACCACCAAATATAACACTCTGAGTGATCACCACCAAATATAATACTCCGAGTGATCATCACCAAATATAATACTCCGAGTGATCACCACCAAATATAATACTCCGAGTGATCACTACCAAAGCTAATAATCCGAGTGATCACTACCAAATATATACTCCGAGTGATCACTACCAAATATATTACTCCGAGTGATCACTACCAAATATAATACTCCGATTGATCACTACCAAATATATTACTCCGAGTGATCACCACCAAATATAATACTCCGAGTGATCACCACCAAATATAATACTCCGAGTGATCACCACCAAATATAATACTCCGAGTGATCACCACCAAATATAATACTCCGAGTGATCACCACCAAATATAATACTCTGAGTGATCACCACCAAATATAATACTCCGAGTGATCACTACCAAAGCTAATAATCCGAGTGATCACTACCAAATATATACTCCGAGTGATCACCACCAAATATAATACTCCGACTGATCACCACCAAATATAATACTCCGAGTGATCACCACCAAATATAATACTCCGAGTGATCACCACCAAATATAATACTCCGAGTGATCACTACCAAATATAATACTCCGAGTGATCACCACCAAATATAATACTCCGATTGATCAATGCCAAATATAATACTGCGAGTGATCACCACCAAATATAACACTCCGAGTGATCACTACCAAATATAATACTCCGAGTGATCACTACCAAAGATAATAATCCGAGTGATCACTACCAAATATATACTCCGAGTGATCACCACCAAATATAATACTCCGATTGATCAATGCCAAATATAATACTGCGAGTGATCACCACCAAATATAACACTCTGAGTGATCACCACCAAATATAATACTCCGAGTGATCATCACCAAATATAATACTCCGAGTGATCACCACCAAATATAATACTCCGAGTGATCACTACCAAAGCTAATAATCCGAGTGATCACTACCAAATATATACTCCGAGTGATCACTACCAAATATATTACTCCGAGTGATCACTACCAAATATATACTCCGAGTGATCACCACCAAATATAATACTCCGATTGATCACTACCAAATATATTACTCCGAGTGATCACCACCAAATATAATACTCAGAGTGATCACCACCAAATATAATACTCCGAGTGATCACCACCAAATATAATACTCCGAGTGATCACCACCAAATATAATACTCCGAGTGATCACCACCAAATATAATACTCTGAGTGATCACCACCAAATATAATACTCCGAGTGATCACTACCAAAGCTAATAATCCGAGTGATCACTACCAAATATATACTCCGAGTGATCACCACCAAATATAATACTCCGAGTGATCACCACCAAATATAATACTCCGACTGATCACCACCAAATATAATACTCCGAGTGATCACCACCAAATATAATACTCCGAGTGATCACCACCAAATATAATACTCCGATTGATCAATGCCAAATATAATACTGCGAGTGATCACCACCAAATATAACACTCCGAGTGATCACAACCAAATATAATACTCCGAGTGATCACTACCAAATATATACTCCGAGTGATCACCACCAAATATAATACTCCGATTGATCAATGCCAAATATAATACTGCGAGTGATCACCACCAAATATAACACTCCGAGTGATCACAACCAAATATAATACTCCGAGTGATCACTACCAAATATAATACTGCGAGTGATCACTACCAAATATATTACTCCGAGTGATCACTATCAAATATATACTCCGAGTGATCACCACCAAATATAATACTCCGATTGATCACTACCAAATATATTACTCCGAGTGATCACCACCAAATATAAAACTCCGAGTGATCACCACCAAATATAATACTCCGAGTGATCACCACCAAATATAATACTCCGAGTGATCACCACCAAATATAATACTCCGAGTGATCACCACCAAATATAATACTCCGAGTGATCACCACCAAATATAATACTCCGAGTGATCACCACCAAATATAATACTCCGAGTGATCACTACCAAAGCTAATAATCCGAGTGATCACGACCAAATATATACTCCGAGTGATCACCACCAAATATAATACTCCGATTGATCAATGCCAAATATAATACTGCGAGTGATCACCACCAAATATAACACTCCGCGTGATCACAACCAAATATAATACTCCGAGTGATCACTACCAAATATATTACTCCGAGTGATCACTACCAAATATATACTCCGAGTGATCACCACCAAATATAATACTCCGATTGATCACTACCAAATATATTACTCCGAGTGATCACCACCAAATATAATACTCCGAGTGATCACCACCAAATATAATACTCCGAGTGATCACCACCAAATATAATACTCCGAGTGATCACCACCAAATATAATACTCCGAGTGATCACCACCAAATATAATACTCCGAGTGATCACCACCAAATATAATACTCCGAGTGATCACCACCAAATATAATACTCCGAGTGATCACCACCAAATATAATACTCCGAGTGATCACCACCAAATATAATACTCCGAGTGATCACCACCAAATATAATACTCCGATTGATCACTACCAAATATAATACTCCGAGTGATCACCACCAAATATAATACTCCGAGTGATCACCACCAAATATAATACTCCGAGTGATCACCACCAAATATAATACTCCGAGTGATCACCACCAAATATAATACTCCGAGTGATCACCACCAAATATAATACTCCGAGTGATCACCACCAAATATAATACTCTGAGTGATCACTACCAAAGCTAATAATCCGAGTGATCACTACCAAATATATACTCCGAGTGATCACCACCAAATATAATACTCCGATTGATCAATGCCAAATATAATACTGCGAGTGATCACCACCAAATATAACACTCCGAGTGATCACTACCAAATATAATACTCCGAGTGATCACTACCAAAGATAATAATCCGAGTGATCACTACCAAATATATACTCCGAGTGATCACCACCAAATATAATACTCCGATTGATCAATGCCAAATATAATACTGCGAGTGATCACCACCAAATATAACACTCCGAGTGATCACAACCAAATATAATACTCCGAGTGATCACTACCAAATATATTACTCCGAGTGATCACTACCAAATATATACTCCGAGTGATCACCACCAAATATAATACTCCGATTGATCATTACCAAATATAATACTCCGAGTGATCACCACCAAATATAATACTCCGAGTGATCACCACCAAATATAATACTCCGAGTGATCACCACCAAATATAATACTCCGAGTGATCACCACCAAATATAATACTCCGAGTGATCACCACCAAATATAATACTCCGAGTGATCACTACCAAAGCTAATAATCCGAGTGATCACTACCAAATATATACTCCGAGTGATCACCACCAAATATAATACTCCGAGTGATCACCACCAAATATAATACTCCGACTGATCACCACCAAATATAATACTCCGAGTGATCACCACCAAATATAATACTCCGAGTGATCACCACCAAATATAATACTCCGATTGATCAATGCCAAATATAATACTGCGAGTGATCACCACCAAATTTAACACTCCGAGTGATCACAACCAAATATAATACTCCGAGTGATCACTACCAAATATATACTCCGAGTGATCACCACCAAATATAATACTCCGATTGATCAATGCCAAATATAATACTGCGAGTGATCACCACCAAATATAACACTCCGAGTGATCACAACCAAATATAATACTCCGAGTGATCACTACCAAATATAATACTGCGAGTGATCACTACCAAATATATTACTCCGAGTGATCACTACCAAATATATTACTCCGAGTGATCACTACCAAATATATACTCCGAGTGATCACTACCAAATATATTACTCCGAGTGATCACTACCAAATATATACTCCGAGTGATCACCACCAAATATAATACTCCGATTGATCACTACCAAATATATTACTCCGAGTGATCACCACCAAATATAATTCTCCGAGTGATCACACCAAATATAATACTCCGAGTGATCACCACCAAATATAATACTCCGAGTGATCACCACCAAATATAATACTCCGAGTGATCACCACCAAATATAATACTCCGAGTGATCATCACCAAATATAATACTCCGAGTGATCACCACCAAATATCATACTCCGAGTGATCACTACCAAAGCTAATAATCCGTGTGATCACTACCAAATATATACTCCGAGTGATCACTACCAAATATATTACTCCGAGTGATCACCACCAAATATAATACTCCGAGTGATCACCACCAAATATAATACTCCGAGTGATCACCACCAAATATAATACTGCGAGTGATCACCACCAAATATAACACTCCGCATGATCACAGCCAAATATAATACTCCGAGTGATCACTACCAAATATATTACTCCGAGTGATCACTACCAAATATATACTCCGAGTGATCACCACCAAATATAATACTCCGATTGATCACTACCAAATATATTACTCCGAGTGATCACCACCAAATATAATACTCCGAGTGATCACCACCAAATATAATACTCCGAGTGATCACCACCAAATATAATACTCCGAGTGATCACCACCAAATATAATACTCCGAGTGATCACCACCAAATATAATACTCCGAGTGATCACCACCAAATATAATACTCCGAGTGATCACCACCAAATATAATACTCCGAGTGATCACCACCAAATATAATACTCCGAGTGATCACCACCAAATATAATACTCCGAGTGATCACCACCAAATATAATACTCCGATTGATCACTACCAAATATAATACTCCGAGTGATCACCACCAAATATAATACTCCGAGTGATCACCACCAAATATAATACTCCGAGTGATCACCACCAAATATAATACTCCGAGTGATCACCACCAAATATAATACTCCGAGTGATCACCACCAAATATAATACTCCGAGTGATCACCACCAAATATAATACTCTGAGTGATCACTACCAAAGCTAATAATCCGAGTGATCACTACCAAATATATACTCCGAGTGATCACCACCAAATATAATACTCCGATTGATCAATGCCAAATATAATACTGCGAGTGATCACCACCAAATATAACACTCCGAGTGATCACTACCAAATATAATACTCCGAGTGATCACTACCAAAGATAATAATCCGAGTGATCACTACCAAATATATACTCCGAGTGATCACCACCAAATATAATACTCCGATTGATCAATGCCAAATATAATACTGCGAGTGATCACCACCAAATATAACACTCCGAGTGATCACAACCAAATATAATACTCCGAGTGATCACTACCAAATATATTACTCCGAGTGATCACTACCAAATATATACTCCGAGTGATCACCACCAAATATAATACTCCGATTGATCATTACCAAATATAATACTCCGAGTGATCACCACCAAATATAATACTCCGAGTGATCACCACCAAATATAATACTCCGAGTGATCACCACCAAATATAATACTCCGAGTGATCACCACCAAATATAATACTCCGAGTGATCACCACCAAATATAATACTCCGAGTGATCACTACCAAAGCTAATAATCCGAGTGATCACTACCAAATATAATACTCCGAGTGATCACCACCAAATATAATACTCCGAGTGATCACCACCAAATATAATACTCCGAGTGATCACCACCAAATATAATACTCCGAGTGATCACCACCAAATATAATACTCCGAGTGATCACCACCAAATATAATACTCCGAGTGATCACCACCAAATATAATACTCCGAGTGATCACCACCAAATATAATACTCCGAGTGATCACCACCAAATATAATACTCCGAGTGATCACCACCAAATATAATACTCCGAGTGATCACTACCAAAGCTAATAATCCGAATGATCACTACCAAATATATACTCCGAGTGATCACCACCAAATATAATACTCCGATTGATCAATGCCAAATATAATACTGCGAGTGATCACCACCAAATATAACACTCCGAGTGATCACAACCAAATATAATACTCCGAGTGATCACTACCAAATATATTACTCCGAGTGATCACTACCAAATATATACTCCGAGTGATCACCACCAAATATAATACTCCGATTGATCACTACCAAATATATTACTCCGAGTGATCACCACCAAATATAATTCTCCGAGTGATCACACCAAATATAATACTCCGAGTGATCACCACCAAATATAATACTCCGAGTGATCACCACCAAATATAATACTCCGAGTGATCACCACCAAATATAATACTCCGAGTGATCATCACCAAATATAATACTCCGAGTGATCACCACCAAATATCATACTCCGAGTGATCACTACCAAAGCTAATAATCCATGTGATCACTACCAAATATATACTCCGAGTGATCACTACCAAATATATTACTCCGAGTGATCACTATCAAATATATACTCCGAGTGATCACCACCAAATATAATACTCCGATTGATCACTACCAAATATATTACTCCGAGTGATCACCACCAAATATAATACTCCGAGTGATCACCACCAAATATAATACTCCGAGTGATCACCACCAAATATAATACTCCGAGTGATCACCACCAAATATAATACTCCGAGTGATCACCACCAAATATAATACTCCGAGTGATCACCACCAAATATAATACTCCGAGTGATCACCACCAAATATAATACTCCGAGTGATCACCACCAAATATAATACTCCGAGTGATCACTACCAAAGCTAATAATCCGAGTGATCACTACCAAATATATACTCCGAGTGATCACCACCAAATATAATACTCCGAGTGATCACCACCAAATATAATACTCCGAGTGATCACCACCAAATATAATACTCCGAGTGATCACCACCAAATATAATACTCCGAGTGATCACCACCAAATATTATACTCCGAGTGATCACTACCAAATATAATACTCCGAGTGATCACCACCAAATATAATACTCCGATTGATCAATGCCAAATATAATACTGCGAGTGATCACCACCAAATATAACACTCCGAGTGATCACTACCAAATATAATACTCCGAGTGATCACTACCAAAGATAATAATCCGAGTGATCACTACCAAATATATTGTTGCGGATATGGGATTTGGCCTCCATATCCGCTTGTAAATATTCCCCTATTTCCCCAATACCCCCCAACTATCCCCAATCCCCCATTCCCTAGTCCCATTGCCTGTAAATAACACTCTGTAGAACCGACCTTCCCCTTTTTCCCCCATTAAATGTCGTGCCCAGGTCCACCGCATCTCACGTAGACAACTTTCGGACATCTTGCTAGTTATTCTTAGTCTATGTCAGTTAAGGACTCGTTTCCATTAATTCTGACTCTTCGTTGCACCAGAATGTGATTGTATGGCACCAGTAGTGAGTTTAGGACCTCCCCATACCTCCTCCCATCTTCCTCATGAAACAATAACAACAACAACAACTACAACCACAGCGGGGGCGGCGCGGCCGCGGTGCGGGGAGTGTGCGTCCTCACACCGGCTTGGTTAGCCGCCATTGCCATGTGCGCCCACGGGGTTACCACGAAGGGGCTGGCTGTCAGCTCCTCGTCAAGGGCGGAGCCCGGTAACCCCCGCACCCAATAAGAAGCAACGGGCCGATTCCATCTGGGGCGGAGCTAACGAGCCGAGGGCGTGTCACTCCCCGCCGGATATACGCAGCGACTGACCGGACGTGACGTCAGATGCGCCTCAGCCACGAAGGAGAACCAGACGCCACCTCCGAGCGCTGTGACACCTCCCTGCATCTACTGGACCGTACTGTATCCTGTCCCTGAGCCAAGAGTGCACCTTGAGCCATCGACTACCTGCCTTTCCTTGCCATCAATCCCCGTGTGAGTCAGTCTTGTCCCGTTTATCTGTCGTCTGTCGGGGTTACTATAAGACCGTGATTAAGTGCCTACCTTACTATGCTGTTTCTCTTGTCCTTGTAATCTAACATTCCGCAATATTATAACCTCCTCCGGAGGTCTTGAGAACTGTACCCCTGGTGTCGTGTCATTTTAACCCAGCCGCTGTGTCCTTTCCTCAATTGATTTAGCGTAGCGCGACTCGGCCAAGGTTCGAGTATAATCGGGTAAACTGTGCAGACGCGGTCATACCAAACCGCTCGGTAAACCAACATCCACAACCGCGTCTGTAACATTTGGTGTCGAGGAGTGGAATTCGGACCTGGGACTAAATTTGTTAGGCCCAAATTTTGGAACACCAATTGTACCATTAGGGTAACAATTGGTGTTGGGAAGTAGAATTCGATCCGGAGCGCGTTTCACGCGCTCGAAATTATAACGGCGAAATTTGATTTTGTTTTACGAAAAAAAAAAAAACCCGAATTTTGAAAGTCGCGCTATGGCGGATCAAGACAGCTGGGTTCCGGTAGAGGAGAGTGAGGCAGGGTCGATCCAGGACCCAATTGAGGGACATGAGGGACAGGAGGAGAGCGAAGCAGTGAGGGCGGCAGGTTCGCAAAATGGCGCCTCGCACATAGCTACGGCGGCCGCACCCGCTGCACAAGTGGGAGGGATGGCCCAAATGCAGGCCCTCATGGAGCAATTTATGGCGCAAATGCAGGCGTCCCTCAAACTGCAGAGTGAGCAATTGGGGGTAATGGGAAACCAAATGGGGGCCAATAGCCAACGGTTAGAACAAAGGATGGGGTCCAATAGCGAGAAATTGAGGGAGGACATGGGGGCGCAGATCGGAGGGTTAGGGAGTAGAATAGAGGGATTAGACAATAGATTAGGGGAAATACAGGAGGGGTTAATGGGGGTAGAAAACAGAATGGCCGTTCAGGAGAATCAAATGGAAGGGATGCAAAAGGGGTTAGAGGGGTTAGAAAATAGTATGGAAGGCAAATTGAGGGACATGAGGGACCAAGCGGAAAGGGAAGTTAAACAAATGGGGCAGCAGATAGAGGGGGTCAGAATGGGGGTAGAAACCAAACTGGATGCTCACAGGGAGGAAATGGAGCAGATGAGGGTGGCATCTGGGCAGGAGATGCAAGTGATGGGAGAGGAGATCAGAAGAGGAGTGAGTGAGGAGGTCGGAGGAGTGCGCGAGGAGGTGAGGCACTGTAAGGAGCACATGGAGAAGGAGGTGAGAAAGGGGACTATAAAATTGCAAGGGGGCCTAGAGGACCTGACGCAGGAGGTGGAACAGCTGACGGAGGGACAAAAAGGACTAACGGAGAAGGTTCAAAGGAACACTGCGGTATTAGGAGGGTTAAAAGCGACACAGAAAGAACTAAAAGACGACTTGGTAGCGACGAAGAGGGAATGTCAGATGGTACGTGAGGGACTGACAACGAGGTTGGACGAGGTGATAGAGGTAATGGAGACGAAGGACTGGCAGGTGAGGACGCACATGGAAACGGTCAAGGTAGCCTTGGAGGACGAGCTTGAGGAGACGTACCGGGGAATAAAAGAGGTGAAGCAGAAATTAGAAGAAGTGGAAGAAGGGGTGAGCGAAATTAAGAAGCGATGGAGAGAGGATAAGAAAGAGATAAAAGAGGAGATAAAAGAATTGGTCCAAAGTCTGTGTTTGGATCGTGATGATGTGCTCATTAACCGGATGAGGGATTCGCAGGTGATGGAGGAGAAGCGAAGAGGAAGAGGACCCGGTGTAAGTGGTGACCAATATGGTCGTGCGTATGATGCGCCAGGGGATTTAAGAAGCTTGGGGGTCGAGATGGACCCGGGTGTTCGTGAGAGGCCGTTGGTGAAGTGTGCGACAGGTCTGGTGTGCGAAAAAGGAGGTGTGCAAGAAAGTCCGACTCTGGGGTGTGTGAGGAAAAAGTGCGTGCCAAGGAGTGAGGGTGCTGGCGCGAGTGAGTCGGTCGTAGCGCGTGTGCGAGGGAGCACATGGAAGCGTGGTGTGGTAAGTGTTACAGAGGGTGTGACGGGAGAGTGTGCGCAAGAGTGTGCGCGAGAGAGGAGTGTAACGGACGGGTGCATGAGGAAGGAGTGCGCTGTCAAGAGTAAGGGTGAGTGCGCTGTCAAGAATGGAGGTGAGAGTAGTGAGAGTGACAAGGAGCGTGAGTTGGTTGTGACAGGTGAGAAAGGATGCACACCTGGAATGGTAGAGCGTGAGTGGGAATGCACGCTGGAATTGGTAGTGAGGCACGTGGTTGGGTGTGCGAATGAGAGCACACCTGTGATTGTCACAGAGGAGGTGACAGAGGAGGGGGCGCGAAGAGGTGTGTTGGTGAGGTGTGCGACCAACGAATGTGTGCCAAAGTGTTCGGTGGTCAGGTGTGTGACCAAGGCTGTGAGTGGAATGGGTGTACCTGGGTGTGTAAAGAAAGGTACGAGGAGCATGGAAACGGCTGGATGTGTGAGCAAGGTACGGGCTGCGGGGTGTAAGCGTCCAGGTGAAGCATCGACGGTAACCGGTTTAGAGGTTAGAGCGACTTTTAGCCGAATCGGGCCCTCGGTGCGTGCTGGGCCTCGCTTTGAACGGCCGCGTCCGTGCTCCACTAGGCGGAGCGGGCAGCCCGATAGAAAGGGTCGTCATGGCGACCACTTTTTGTTGAGGCAGTCCGGCAGGTCGAGATCGGGACATTGGATGGCTCCACGCCGAGATGGTGCGTGGGATCTCGGCCCGGGTAAGCCCCCGTCCCTGCACCGAGTGCCGGACGTATCCAGCCGCTGGCACAGAACAACCCGCATTCATGGCTTGGCTTTACGAAGCTGGGCTTTGGACAGGAATTGGCGCACCGAGAGGCATTAGTGAGTAGACTGGGTGATGAGGTTAGTGTTTTGGACCCAAAATTAGAGAAAAACAAAATTTGATGATTGGCAAAGGATTGGCAGTAATGATGGGCAGTGATTGGCCAAATTTTTGATTTGTTGAAATTTGATGTGCAAAATTGGTAGTGAGCGATGGGCCCAGTGGGTAAGGGTGGCATCCCTGCCACCCTTCCCATGTGGGGCAAAGGAGCAATAGCTTATGGGGTTGATGGCAGTGAAAACTAGCCCGGGTGGGTTAGGATATTGATAGGGATCTAGCGAAGATGACATTAGGTGACGTTAAGTTTAGTTAGTGACTGATACCTGTAGTGGGGACGCAGGTAGATTAGTATGGATGATAATGACGAGGGAGCGCAATAGTTTAAAGGGACGACTGGGAAGCGCAAGTTTTAGAGGGGAGTAGTTAGATGAGATGATGCCGTGTGGTTGAGAAGTGAACAGGTGTGATTGCACAGGTGTGCAACTGGACAGGTGTGTGGAGCAGTGTGTGAGTAGTGAGTGTTGTGGATCAGCGCAAATGCGCTTGGGGAGAGAAGGGTGCAGGTGGCACCAGGTGTGAGAGCACAGGTGTGCAGGTACAGGTGGGTGGAGAGAGTTGGAGTAAGTGGTACGGAGTGGTGTGCATGGTGCGAAGGTGTGGATGGGGGAAGAGTGGACCCCTTTCACGAGTACCCGGGGCGGGTAGTGTAAGTGTTAGGTAGAGGGTATAGGTAAATTGTGGTTGGATATTGGCATTTGTGGTGCGGTTGCAGAATGGTATTGTGGATGGGTGCATTAGTGTTGTGGAAATGGCTGGGCGTGTAGCCTGTTAGTGTGTGTAGTTGGTTGGGCACTCCACCACTGTGAGGATGTCGGCCAGGTGAGGCCGCAGGTGGGCTCTGGGAGCCGGTAGTTGTGAGTGGGTGCCTGAGGATCCCGGGTGTGGATCGGGCAGCCCAGTGCCAGAGAGGGCACCGAGTGGGGAGAGCGCCAGAGGGCCTTCCCCAGGTAGTTAGGTTAGGGTAAGGAGCAGGTAAGCTCGGAGGCAACTGCAGTGGTGGGGGTGTGCAGGTGGGTAGACCCGCTGGGAGAGGTACACGTCGCGGCCCAGAAATTGTGCGAGGGCACCGGGAGATGAATCGGGGGAGTGAGACCCCAAATTGAAAAGCACCACAGTTTGGTCAATGGGAATTGGTTTTTAGAACCCATAGTGTAAGTTGGCCAATGGATTGGCAGCAGAAAGACCCCGGGTAATGTAAAGTTGTTAAAGTCATTTAGGAAATAGTTAGGATTGATGAACCTGTCGCACCATACGCAGCCACTTACCTGAGGTGATGATGATGACTCCACACCTGTGTTTTCTTTGTTCTGTGTGCAGGAAATGAGAATTGCTGTGAGGATTTGTGAGACGCATCACGACGTGGATGAGACATTGGGGTGATTCCATCTCTCCCTCCTTAGGAGGGACTGATGATGAATTGGTGATGACAAATTATGATGTTGAGTTGGAGATGGCAAATTTTGATGAAAGTTGAAAATGGCAAATTTGATTGGTTAGGAGTAGTCCTTGAGCCAACTGGCCATTTTTTGAAGTGAATGCTCCGGGGGGGGGGGGGGGGGGGGGAGTAATTCTCATTATGATTTTCCATTAGACCAATGTCTCAAGTGTCAGAAAAGGTGTGATGGACATCTGAGAACGGTAGCTTAGTGCCCGGATGGACGCCATCTTTGAAACCACCCAGCTCGAAAATGCCCATTTGGTGGGGTACATTGTTGCACGTGTATCTGGACTTCTATACTAGCTATCGATGTGCGGTTGACGACTAAATATACGTCCGATGTGTACCGTCTAAATAAAAAATAATATGAAGCATTTTGTTTTAGATTAATTATTATAAAAATCAATTATCGAAAAAAAATCATATATTTTTCAATATTTTATTATTAGACTTGTACTTTTTTTAGTGAAACAACACTGGTATGATTTTCCAAATTATGCATTGTGCTACACCGTTTATCTGTCTATAAAAATAACTCAAAAACTAAAACATATCATCCACCACGAGTGTACACAAAAAATATATGAAAAGGCATGCACTTTCCACAAACCGAAACTATGTCAGTTGGAATTTCCCGCCGATAATCAACCCACAGAACCCAGTGCCGAAAGTGACGTCAGTCTATTCCATATCTATATTCTATATTCTATATCTCAGTCTGAGATTTGTTGCGGTGACCTGATTAATTTCTGAGGGGGGGGGGGGGGGGGGTGGGTGGCTTAAGAACTAAAAGTGAACATGTTAGATGGCGCCACATACAACTCTATTATAGAGTTGTATTGTGGCGCCATCTAACATGTTCACTGACTTGGATGAGTATGTCTATGTAAGCTGGCGAGCTTTTCGGATATCGGAGTAATCTAACGTCAGTCTTTTTGTTCTTTCAGCTGAGATGGCCGGTGTCGAGGCGAAACGGGCGAAGATTGAACCTGAGTCCGGAACGTGCATCCTGTGCAGCAAGAAGTCGCCACTCTCTGAACTAAGCAAGGCAGCGGGCAACAGTTCTTGGAAGACATTGTGTGACGCAGCCGCAGTTAGAAACTTTTATCCAATTCTAAAGCTAGTCCAAGAAGGCGCAGTTGAACTTCCTAATATTCCAATATTATACCATAGGGCTTGTAGATCAGACTTCACTCACAAAAACCACCTAGCTACTTTGACCAATGCAGCTAGAAGTTCTTCAGTTGATACTGGCGATGCGGTGCGACGGCGATCATCACGGGAAGAGACAGGATCAACTTCAACGGTCTACGATGATAAATGCATTTTTTGCCAGCGTGCTTCAAAATTCATAAAAGGCAGTCGTACCCGTGAAACAGTTGTCTTGGCTGTTGAACTTCGAGCAGATAAGACAATAAGAGATGCTGCGACAGCTCGCAATGATGAGAGAGTTTTGGCATTGACTACACGAGATATGGTTGCAGCTGAGGCTCACTACCACTTCTCCTGCTATAGAAACTACACACGGCCCCAAAAACCTCAAGTAGAAACTGACATTGAAGATAATATCGAGAAAAAAGAAATGATACGATGTATATTCAATTTCATTCGCACTGACTTGTTCTTGAACCCGAGGATTGTTCCAATAGTTGATGTTGCAACAGATATCCTGTCTTCAGATACATTTTCAGTTGATGTTCGTGACTCCATCAAGAAGAATCTGCAGCGCACATTACAAAGAGAGTTTGGAGAATCGCTCATCTTCTTCAATGTGAAACACCGTGTATACTTGATGCCCGATAATCTGACAAAGCGAGAGATTGCTGCAGAGTGCGTAAACCTGAAAGCAGAAGTGAAAGCATTTGAACGAACGGACGGTGAAAGTAACATTGTGCGTGCAGCTACTTCACTGCGACACCAGATCAAAGATGCTCATTACAATGAACGTTGGCCGCCTCAGCCAGCAGAACTCACTTCAGATTACGTGAAGATACCAGATTCTCTTCGTGTATTTCTGCATACTTTGATTTGCGGGAGTGGGGGTAGCTCTGCGCGTGCCGACACACTGGTATGGTCGATGGCTCAAGATATCATCAATGCTGTACACCGGGGTACCATCAGAACATCGAAGCATGTCCTACTTCCGTGGGTCATGAAAACGCTCACCGGTAATACAGAGGTCATCAGAATATTGAATCGACTCGGGCACGGATGTTCGTACACAGTTCTGGAAGAAATCGAGACAGCGCTATGCATAGACAAATTAGCAAGTGTGGAGAAAGATACAGTACCACTTCCGTCACATGTGCACCCTTCGGTCCCGACTGTATTAGCATTCGATAACATCGACAGGCTAGAGGAATCGCTGAGTGGTGGTGGATCATCGCATCGCGTCAACGGTATCATCGTCCAACCGAAGTCGCAGTCGTGTTTGCCGCCCCAACCTCCATCGGCAGTATCCAAAGCAGATAAGAAGCGATCTATCCTGTCATCCAGCGATTTAGTTCCAATATACAGCGGTGGGAAACGAGAGGGCCCACCTGCAATCAAGCCTGCAGATCTTTCTGACACTCTTGCAGGCGCAACATCCCTTGCGCAGTGCCGAAATCACGTATGGATTATGACTCGCATGCTGGAACCATGCGACCAGACAATCAGTTCGTGGACTGGTTTCAACATCATGACTAGAGATCGTGTTCAGGTGACGGAAGATGTAGTTGGCTACCTGCCGACTATAAACGCGCCTGCCACAGATATGGCAACAGTGCAAGAAATCCTCAGAGAAGCTCTGAACATCATGTCATCACTTCAGCTTGAGCGTATACCGGTGGTGCTAGACCAGGCACTATTTGCTAAGGCGACCGAAATAGCATGGAAAGATGTCGATCGATATGGAAGAATCGTGCTCATGATGGGGAACTTCCATACCATCTGTAACTTCATGTCGAGCATTGGGAAAATGTTTGGAGATGCAGGCCTTCGGGATGTAGCTGTTGAGTCAGGAGTAATCGCTGAAGGTTCCATCAACAGGGTTCTGGAAGGCAAGCAATACAACCGTGCTGTGCGACTCCACAAGTTGATGTACGAGGCACTAATGCGCATCATTTGGAAGGGCTTCCAGGTGTGGATAGAAAGCAATCATCCTGACAAGGAACCCCAGATTCGAAGCACTGACCTCAAAATTCACAGCATCAAGGAGGTTGTTTGCCACGAGACTCTCGCTGCTGCTCTCGATGATGATTCATGTGTACAGAGCTTTGACATGTTCGCGAAATACCTACATTTTCTGCGAACCAAACATGGAGACCTGGCTCGCTTCTGGATGATGTATATTGATATGGTAGAGACCCTGCTGGGGTTGATTCGTGCGGATAGAGAAGGCGACTGGATGCTTCACTTGGCTTGTGTCAGAAGAGTGATCCCTTGGTGTTTCGCAATGAACAAGGTGAACTATGCTAGATATCTACCAGTGTACTATGCACAGATGACGCAACTCCACGAAACATGCCCCGAGTTGTACAGGCATTTCAATCAAGGCTACTTCTCCATACAGCTTAGACCAGGGAATCCATTTGCCAGAATCGCTGTTGATCAGACAACAGAAGAAACAGTAAACAAAGATACGCAAACAGCTGGAGGAACACAAGGTTTTAGTCTTCGACAAGGGGCTGTGTCACGATACTATCTAACTGCAGAAAATCGGGCTACTGCACTGAGGCAACTACGAGAAACTATCCTTGTGAATGGCAGCGACACATCTCACGCCAAGCACCCTGACTTGTCTACTTCTCGCATCAAACGTGATGAGTCTGGCGTCACAGCTATCTGTGATCTACTGGAAAATGACTGGACCAATCCATTCGCCGATGATCCGTCATGTCTTCTCAGTATATCTACCGGAGCGGCTGCGAGGGAGGACGTTTCTAATGACCTACTCAACACCCTGCAAAAGGGGGAAGCGGCGTATCAAAGCTTCCAGAAACGTCTTGAAGAGGGAACAGGCTTTCATGACACATTGAACAAGCTAAACTTGAAGACCTTTGGTAAGATCAAGCAGAAAGTTGTGAAGGGCACAAACAAGGAGATCGTCCTGAGAGCTGACAGACAACTGTTTGCCACCATGATACTCATCGCCAAGACAAGGAACCTCGACATGCAACTTGTCCTTTGTCACCCACTAGGGCCGTTACCATGGTCTTTGGCAAACGTTGATGGGTCAATGAAAAAAACGAACAAAGCTGCACTTGCGAAACACATGGAAGGTCTTGTGGAACCAGCCGAGAACGTTGACAAGCAAAGTGCAACAATAATTGATGCGATGGCTCTCATACAAAAGATGCCTGGCGAGAACGACACGTTCGAAGAACTATCTGACCGCATCCTTGCTGCAGCGCTTCACGCTGGTCAAGGCAGTGAGCGCATCGATGTTGTCTTTGACACATACACAGAAGAATCCATCAAAGCAGCTGAGCGTGTGAACCGCGGTTCAAGTGAAGGCATCAGTTTCAGCGAGATCAGACCCGCACACAAAATCATGAACTGGCGGCGTCTCCTTGCTTGCAGCCAGACAAAGGAGAAACTGGTTGTGTTTCTGGCGGAGTCGTGGAAACATGAAACAAATCGCGAAAAGCTAGGCAACAGAACACTGTATGTCACCTGTGGTGAAAAATGTCTGGTACTGACCCGCGATAGGTGGAAGTTGGTGCAAGCACTCGAATGTAGCCACGAGGAAGCAGACACGCGTATGTTTCTCCACGCAAAGCACGCCGCTACCCACTACAAGACGATCATCTTAGTGGCAGATGACACCGACGTTCTGATCATCAGTCTTCATCTCAGCAGAACCATCGATAGTCAGCTCTTCATCAGACGAGGAACAAAGGTTCGAGTCAGAATGATCGACGTTGGAAAGTTGGCTGCGGTATTGGGGTCTGGAGTTTGCAGTGCATTGCCAGGGCTTCATGCATGGAGCGGGTGTGACACTGTGAGTGCTCTGGCTAGCCAAGGAAAGATAAAGGCTTTGAAGCTTGTGCAAGCGAATGAGCTGTATCTTCAAGCATTCACAGATCTGGGATCTTCGTGGAATGTACCAACAGACGTCTTCAATAGCATTCAGGCCTTCACGTGTCAGCTGTACGCCAAGAACACGAAGATCGTCGGTGTTAATTCGCTCCGTTATCACATGTTCTGTGCAAAGAAGGGCCAGATCGAATCTGGACAATTGCCGCCTTGTGAAGACTCCTTGATGCAGCATACGCTTAGGGCCAACTATCAGGCGGATATCTGGCGACGCAGCCTTGAAAACCTACCAGACGTCCCAACACCATCAGCAGGACATGGTTGGGAACTCGATGATGGCGGTTCGCTCACAATCCGATGGATGGCGGGTCTACCAGCTCCAGATGTCGTCTTGATTCTCATCTCATGCACATGCAGAAGGACGTGTCGACCGTCAGATTGCTCCTGCATACTGAATGGGTTGAAGTGCACTGTTGTGTGTAAGCTGCAGGGATGCTCCAACATGGTGCAGGATGATGCTATCGTGGCTCAGGATGCCAATGACTCTGATGGCGACTCTGATGATTAACTTTGTGTGCACTGTATATTGTATAGCATATGTTGTTCTCTATTATAATGCAGGCCAAATTGCCTGAAAATCTTTATAGACAGATAAACGGTTTAGCAAAATGTATAATTTGGAAGATCATACCGGTGTTATTTGACTAAAACATGACATGTTCAATGATACCTCCGCTTGCTTATTAGGAATATACATCGTATGGTGTTAAAATCAGCTCCATACGTCTTTCCAAACTCTAGTAATGAATAATTAATATAATTGGCGGCCATTTTGAAATCCAAGATGGCCACCAAAGTGCAGATTTCCTATGTAACAATTTCCGCCTGCTTATTAGATATCGTATGGTGTTAAAATCCTCTCCGTACGACATTCCTAACTTGCGTTATCGTCAGAATAGATAATGCCAGCGGCGGCCAAAGTCATTTAATGCCTCTTTACATTTATTTGTTGTAAACTCGTGGTGGATGATATGTTTTAGTTTTTGAGTTATTTTTATAGACAGATAAACGGTGTAGCACAATGCATAATTTGGAAAATCATACCAGTGTTGTTTCACTAAAAAAAGTACAAGTCTAATAATAAAATATTGAAAAATATATGATTTTTTTTCGATAATTGATTTTTATAATAATTAATCTAAAACAAAATGCTTCATATTATTTTTTATTTAGACGGTACACATCGGACGTATATTTAGTCGTCAACCGCACATCGATAGCTAGTATAGAAGTCCAGATACACGTGCAACAATGTACCCCACCAAATGGGCATTTTCGAGCTGGGTGGTTTCAAAGATGGCGTCCATCCGGGCACTAAGCTACCGTTCTCAGATGTCCATCACACCTTTTCTGACACTTGAGACATTGGTCTAATGGAAAATCATAATGAGAATTACTCCCCCCGCCGGAGCATTACTTTTGGTCTGGCTCAAGGACTAGAGGGAGAGAAGACGAATTTGGTTTATGGGAGGAACGGGGAAGACAGTAGGGACGTTTGTTGATTTGTAAAGTAGATGTTTATGGTTAGTGTTGTGTTTTGTGGATACAGTAAGGGGTAAGGGAGGGGCCATGTAGGTTACCTGGTGGGGGGGGGGGGGGGCGTACGGTAGGAACGTACCTGTCTCACCTGGTTCCCATGTGCCCCCAGTGTGCATCATCTTATATTGCGTGCACTTTTGCGCCCTTACCACCTTACTCACTTGTCTGCTTCTTTTGTCTCCCACCTCCGAGGATCTGGCTTTGGGGCAGAGAGAGAGGAGAGAGAGGTGCTGGCTCCGCAGTTGTGGGCCTGCACTTTCGCTGCTTGCTGCCTGGATCGATACACCATATGGACCGCAATTTTGGTGGCCACCCACAATGGACCGCAGTTCTTTTGCGGCCAAGCACCACCCGTGGATGGACCTATGGGTCAACGTGGCACCTATGCCATACAGGTGAACCACTTATAGTTGGCCCCCTGACGGCCACAATAAAGAAATGGACGCGGTTGGCGCCTTTCTTTATTTTTAAAGAAGCCAGAAGGCCAAGTGCACCACACGAAGGCAAGACCAGCGGCAGAACATCGGCCGGCTGCGACACCACACCATGATTACTAAACATTTTATTGGTGCACCGGATGGTGCTGACTGTGTGATGGGGTGGTGCTTTTGGTGCTGGGAAGGGGTGCTCTGCACATTATTAAAGGCCGTAAGGCCACAGAGCACTCGTGGGTTGGTGTATCGATGCTGGCATGCGTGCTCTCTCTATGCATAACATCTGCATGTGTTCCTCCAAAAACAGGTCCTGGATCGTAGTGTAAATATCAGCGTAGTCTTGTGTAAATAATGCTCCCTACCAGCTGTATGTTTAGTTTGCGAATTCTTTCCGCGATTCGGTTATCCTGTGGGTGTGTTTCTGTGAGGAGAAGGGTGCAACGTCGCAGGGGGACATATTTACTCATTTGTGAACATCTGTAAAACTGTCGCACTCAGGGTAGAGTTAATAGTAGAGGGAACTACATCTGAGTGCCACACTAAAGTAGGTAAAAATTTATCGGGTCGGGACGCCCCGAGGGTAGAGAAGGGTGCAATGTTGCGGATATGGGATTTGGCCTCCATATCCGCTTGTAAATATTCCCCTATTTCCCCAATACCCCCCAACTATCCCCAATCCCCCATTCCCTAGTCCCATTGCCTGTAAATAACACTCTGTAGAACCGACCTTCCCCTTTTTCCCCCATTAAATGTCGTGCCCAGGTCCACCGCATCTCACGTAGACAACTTTCGGACATCTTGCTAGTTATTCTTAGTCTATGTCAGTTAAGGACTCGTTTCCATTAATTCTGACTCTTCGTTGCACCAGAATGTGATTGTATGGCACCAGTAGTGAGTTTAGGACCTCCCCATACCTCCTCCCATCTTCCTCATGAAACAATAACAACAACAACAACTACAACCACAGCGGGGGCGGCGCGGCCGCGGTGCGGGGAGTGTGCGTCCTCACACCGGCTTGGTTAGCCGCCATTGCCATGTGCGCCCACGGGGTTACCACGAAGGGGCTGGCTGTCAGCTCCTCGTCAAGGGCGGAGCCCGGTAACCCCCGCACCCAATAAGAAGCAACGGGCCGATTCCATCTGGGGCGGAGCTAACGAGCCGAGGGCGTGTCACTCCCCGCCGGATATACGCAGCGACTGACCGGACGTGACGTCAGATGCGCCTCAGCCACGAAGGAGAACCAGACGCCACCTCCGAGCGCTGTGACACCTCCATGCATCTACTGGACCGTACTGTATCCTGTCCCTGAGCCAAGAGTGCACCTTGAGCCATCGACTACCTGCCTTTCCTTGCCATCAATCCCCGTGTGAGTCAGTCTTGTCCCGTTTATCTGTCGTCTGTCGGGGTTACTATAAGACCGTGATTAAGTGCCTACCTTACTATGCTGTCTCTCTTGTCCTTGTAATCTAACATTCCGCAATATTATAACCTCCTCCGGAGGTCTTGAGAACTGTACCCCTGGTGTCGTGTCATTTTAACCCAGCCGCTGTGTCCTTTCCTCAATTGATTTAGCGTAGCGCGACTCGGCCAAGGTTCGAGTATAATCGGGTAAACTGTGCAGACGCGGTCATACCAAACCGCTCGGTAAACCAACAACCACAACCGCGTCTGTAACAATATACTCCGAGTGATCACCACCAAATATAATACTCCGATTGATCAATGCCAAATATAATACTGCGAGTGATCACCACCAAATATAACACTCCGAGTGATCACCACCAAATATAATACTCCGAGTGATCATCACCAAATATAATACTCCGAGTGATCACCACCAAATATAATACTCCGAGTGATCACTACCAAAGCTAATAATCCGAGTGATCACTACCAAATATATACTCCGAGTGATCACTACCAAATATATTACTCCGAGTGATCACTACCAAATATATACTCCGAGTGATCACCACCAAATATAATACTCCGATTGATCACTACCAAATATATTACTCCGAGTGATCACCACCAAATATAATACTCCGAGTGATCACCACCAAATATAATACTCCGAGTGATCACCACCAAATATAATACTCCGAGTGATCACCACCAAATATAATACTCCGAGTGATCACCACCAAATATAATACTCTGAGTGATCACCACCAAATATAATACTCCGAGTGATCACTACCAAAGCTAATAATCCGAGTGATCACTACCAAATATATACTCCGAGTGATCACCACCAAATATAATACTCCGAGTGATCACCACCAAATATAATACTCCGACTGATCACCACCAAATATAATACTCCGAGTGATCACCACCAAATATAATACTCCGAGTGATCACCACCAAATATAATACTCCGAGTGATCACTACCAAATATAATACTCCGAGTGATCACCACCAAATATAATACTCCGATTGATCAATGCCAAATATAATACTGCGAGTGATCACCACCAAATATAACACTCCGAGTGATCACAACCAAATATAATACTCCGAGTGATCACTACCAAATATATTACTCCGAGTGATCACCACCAAATATAATACTCCGAGTGATCACCACCAAATATAATACTCCGATTGATCACTACCAAATATATTACTCCGAGTGATCACCACCAAATATAATACTCCGAGTGATCACTACCAAAGCTAATAATCCGAGTGATCACGACCAAATATATACTCCGAGTGATCACCACCAAATATAATACTCCGATTGATCAATGCCAAATATAATACTGCGAGTGATCACCACCAAATATAACACTCCGAGTGATCACAACCAAATATAATACTCCGAGTGATCACTACCAAATATATTACTCCGAGTGATCACTACCAAATATATACTCCGAGTGATCACCACCAAATATAATACTCCGATTGATCACTACCAAATATAATACTCCGAGTGATCACCACCAAATATAATACTCCGAGTGATCACCACCAAATATAATACTCCGAGTGATCACCACCAAATATAATACTCCGAGTGATCACCACCAAATATAATACCCCGAGTGATCACAACCAAATATAATACTCCGAGTGATCACTACCAAAGCTAATAATCCGAGTGATCACTACCAAATATAATACTCCGAGTGATCACCACCAAATATAATACTCCGAGTGATCACCACCAAATATAATACTCCGAGTGATCACCACCAAATATAATACTCCGATTGATCACTACCAAATATAATACTCCGAGTGATCACCACCAAATATAATACTCCGAGTGATCACCACCAAATATAATACTCCGAGTGATCACCACCAAATATAATACTCCGAGTGATCACCACCAAATATAATACTCCGAGTGATCACCACCAAATATAATACTCCGAGTGATCACCACCAAATATAATACTCCGAGTGATCACCACCAAATATAATACTCCGAGTGATCACCACCAAATATAATACTCCGAGTGATCACTACCAAAGCTATTAATCCGAGTGATCACTACCAAATATATACTCCGAGTGATCACCACCAAATATAATACTCCGATTGATCAATGCCAAATATAATACTGCGAGTGATCACCACCAAATATAACACTCCGAGTGATCACAACCAAATATAATACTCCGAGTGATCACTACCAAATATATTACTCCGAGTGATCACTACCAAATATATACTCCGAGTGATCACCACCAAATATAATACTCCGATTGATCACTACCAAATATATTACTCCGAGTGATCACCACCAAATATAATACTCCGAGTGATCACCACCAAATATAATACTCCGAGTGATCACCACCAAATATAATACTCCGAGTGATCACCACCAAATATAATACTCCGAGTGATCACCACCAAATATAATACTCCGAGTGATCATCACCAAATATAATACTCCGAGTGATCACCACCAAATATAATACTCCGAGTGATCACTACCAAAGCTAATAATCCGAGTGATCACTACCAAATATATACTCCGAGTGATCACTACCAAATATAATACTCCGATTGATCACTACCAAATATATTACTCCGAGTGATCACCACCAAATATAATACTCCGAGTGATCACCACCAAATATAATACTCCGAGTGATCACCACCAAATATAATACTCCGAGTGATCACCACCAAATATAATACTCCGAGTGATCACTACCAAATATAATACTCCGAGTGATCACCACCAAATATAATACTCCGAGTGATCACCACCAAATATAATACTCCGAGTGATCACCACCAAATATAATACTCCGAGTGATCACTACCAAAGCTAATAATCCGAGTGATCACTACCAAATATATACTCCGAGTGATCACCACCAAATATAATACTCCGAGTGATCACCACCAAATATAATACTCCGAGTGATCACCACCAAATATAATACTCCGAGTGATCACCACCAAATATAATACTCCGAGTGATCACCACCAAATATAATACTCCGAGTGATCACTACCAAATATAATACTCCGAGTGATCACCACCAAATATAATACTCCGATTGATCAATGCCAAATATAATACTGCGAGTGATCACCACCAAATATAACACTCCGAGTGATCACTACCAAATATAATACTCCGAGTGATCACTACCAAATATATTACTCCGAGTGATCACTACCAAATATATACTCCGAGTGATCACCACCAAATATAATACTCCGATTGATCACTACCAAATATATTACTCCGAGTGATCACCACCAAATATAATACTCCTAGTGATCACCACCAAATATAATACTCCGAGTGATCACCACCAAATATAATACTCCGAGTGATCACCACCAAATATAATACTCTGAGTGATCACTACCAAATATAATACTCCTAGTGATCACCACCAAATATAATACTCCGAGTGATCACCACCAAATATAATACTCCGAGTGATCACCACCAAATATAATACTCCGAGTGATCACTACCAAAGCTAATAATCCGAGTGATCACTACCAAATATATACTCCGAGTGATCACCACCAAATATAATACTCCGAGTGATCACCACCAAATATAATACTCCGACTGATCACCACCAAATATAATACTCCGAGTGATCACCACCAAATATAATACTCCGAGTGATCACCACCAAATATAATACTCCGAGTGATCACTACCAAATATAATACTCCGAGTGATCACCACCAAATATAATACTCCGATTGATCAATGCCAAATATAATACTGCGAGTGATCACCACCAAATATAACACTCCGAGTGATCACAACCAAATATAATACTCCGAGTGATCACTACCAAATATATTACTCCGAGTGATCACTACCAAATATAATACTCCGAGTGATCACTACCAAAGATAATAATCCGAGTGATCACTACCAAATATATACTCCGAGTGATCACCACCAAATATAATACTCCGATTGATCAATGCCAAATATAATACTGCGAGTGATCACCACCAAATATAACACTCCGAGTGATCACAACCAAATATAATACTCCGAGTGATCACTACCAAATATATTACTCCGAGTGATCACTACCAAATATAATACTCCGAGTGATCACCACCAAATATAATACTCCGAGTGATCACCACCAAATATAATACTCCGATTGATCACTACCAAATATATTACTCCGAGTGATCACCACCAAATATAATACTCCGAGTGATCACCACCAAATATAATACTCCGAGTGATCACCACCAAATATAATACTCCGAGTGATCACCACCAAATATAATACTCCGAGTGATCATCACCAAATATAATACTCCGAGTGATCACCACCAAATATAATACTCCGAGTGATCACTACCAAAGCTAATAATCCGAGTGATCACTACCAAATATATACTCCGAGTGATCACTACCAAATATAATACTCCGATTGATCACTACCAAATATATTACTCCGAGTGATCACCACCAAATATAATACTCCGAGTGATCACCACCAAATATAATACTCCGAGTGATCACCACCAAATATAATACTCCGAGTGATCACCACCAAATATAATACTCCGAGTGATCACTACCAAATATAATACTCCGAGTGATCACCACCAAATATAATACTCCGAGTGATCACCACCAAATATAATACTCCGAGTGATCACCACCAAATATAATACTCCGAGTGATCACTACCAAAGCTAATAATCCGAGTGATCACTACCAAATATATACTCCGAGTGATCACCACCAAATATAATACTCCGAGTGATCACCACCAAATATAATACTCCGAGTGATCACCACCAAATATAATACTCCGAGTGATCACCACCAAATATAATACTCCGAGTGATCACCACCAAATATAATACTCCGAGTGATCACTACCAAATATAATACTCCGAGTGATCACCATCAAATATAATACTCCGATTGATCAATGCCAAATATAATACTGCGAGTGATCACCACCAAATATAACACTCCGAGTGATCACTACCAAATATAATACTCCGAGTGATCACTACCAAATATATTACTCCGAGTGATCACTACCAAATATATACTCCGAGTGATCACCACCAAATATAATACTCCGATTGATCACTACCAAATATATTACTCCGAGTGATCACCACCAAATATAATACTCCTAGTGATCACCACCAAATATAATACTCCGAGTGATCACCACCAAATATAATACTCCGAGTGATCACCACCAAATATAATACTCCGAGTGATCACTACCAAATATAATACTCCTAGTGATCACCACCAAATATAATACTCCGAGTGATCACCACCAAATATAATACTCCGAGTGATCACCACCAAATATAATACTCCGAGTGATCACTACCAAAGCTAATAATCCGAGTGATCACTACCAAATATATACTCCGAGTGATCACCACCAAATATAATACTCCGAGTGATCACCACCAAATATAATACTCCGACTGATCACCACCAAATATAATACTCCGAGTGATCACCACCAAATATAATACTCCGAGTGATCACCACCAAATATAATACTCCGAGTGATCACTACCAAATATAATACTCCGAGTGATCACCACCAAATATAATACTCCGATTGATCAATGCCAAATATAATACTGCGAGTGATCACCACCAAATATAACACTCCGAGTGATCACAACCAAATATAATACTCCGAGTGATCACTACCAAATATATTACTCCGAGTGATCACTACCAAATATAATACTCCGAGTGATCACTACCAAAGATAATAATCCGAGTGATCACTACCAAATATATACTCCGAGTGATCACCACCAAATATAATACTCCGATTGATCAATGCCAAATATAATACTGCGAGTGATCACCACCAAATATAACACTCCGAGTGATCACAACCAAATATAATACTCCGAGTGATCACTACCAAATATATTACTCCGAGTGATCACTACCAAATATAATACTCCGAGTGATCACTACCAAAGTTAATAACCCGAGTGATCACTACCAAATATATACTCCGAGTGATCACCACCAAATATAATACTCCGAGTGATCACCACCAAATATAATACTCCGAGTGATCACCACCAAATATAATACTTCGAGTGATCACCACCAAATATAATACTCCGTCTCTCTTGAAAACCAAGTTCTCTTCCATAAAAACATTTTCAATACTTATTTATTGGGTAAATAATTCTTTCAAGTTGATTTCATTGCAAAACTTCAAAGTGTTTCCAAAGAAAATTTTCCAAAGCAATATATCAGTTTGTAAATGTTGAGATGCTCTTGCATGTTGAATAAGCCTTTGCAGTTCGTGTAATATTCGATCATTTCTCTGGGGGTTCACAATCCATGCCCAGAAAGTCCATTTCCTCATTAGTGAAAATAACTTTTGCTTAATTGAGGCAAAGTTGGCTTTAATGATTTGCCTCTGGTGCTTCCAACAAGATCAGACCTGTTCTTCTCTCGGAATTGTGTTCTCCTCTCCCGAAGGAATAATATGGATAGTTACAATTTGTACCGAAAACTTTCATTTGTAACAGTAAGATGTGAATTCACACAACAGATTTTGTAATTCAGCAAAGCTTTTGATCTATATTTTGTAATCTTTTTTCTTCAATATTAAATATATTTGTTCTGTCATCAAACTGTTTAACCCATAAAACCAACTTGATGAGAGGATATCAAAACATTTTCACAGTGTAAGAATTGGGGGAAAAAAATTGCAGAACATTTAAGCACTGAGCAGGAGTAACTTTTTACCAAATCGATCCACTAAGTCTTCATGAACTTCGTTTTAAAAACATTTTCTATCATGACATATATTCATATGTGTGTGATATATATTTATGTATAGTGATATATATTTGATCAATCACTGCCAAATATAATACTCTGAGTGATCACTACCAACTATAATATTCTGAGTAATCACTGCCAAATATGATACTGCGAGTGATCAATGCCAAATATAATACTCCGGGAGATCACTGCCAAATATAATACTCCGAGTGATCACTGCCAAATATAATACTCCGAGTGATCACTGCCAAATATAATACTCCGAGTGATCACTGCCAAATATAATACTCCGAGTGATCACTGCCAAATGTAATACACCGAGTGATCACTGCCAAATATGATACTCCGAGTGATCAATGCCAAATATTATACTCCGAGTGATCACTGCCAAATATAATACTCCAAGTGATCACTGCCAAATATAATACTCCGAGTGGTCACTGCCAAATATAATACTCCGAGTGGTCACTGCCAAATATAATACTCCGAGTGATCACTGCCAAATATAATACTCCGAGTGATCAATGCCAAATATAATACTCCCAGTGATAACTGCCAAATATAACACTCTGATTGATCAGCACCAAATATAATACTCCGTCTCTCTTGAAAACCATGTTCTCTTCCATAAAAACATTTTCAATACTTATTTATTGGGCAAATAATTCTTTCAATTTGATTTCATTGCAAAACTTCATACAAAGTGTTTCCAAAGAAAATTTTCCAAAACAATATATCAGTTTGTATATGTTGAGATGCTCTTGCATGTTGAATAAGCCTTTGCAGTTCGTGTAATATTCCATCATTTCTCTGGGGGTTCACAATCCATGCCCAGAAAGTCCATTTCCTCATTAGTGAAAATAACTTTTGCTTAATTGAGGCAAAGTTGGCTTTAATGATTTGCCTCTGGTGCTTCCAACAAGATCAGACCTGTTCTTCTCCTCCTGGGCTTGTGTTCTCCTCTTCCGAGGGAATAATATGGATAGAGTTACAATATGTACAGAAAACTTTCATTTGTAACAGTAGGATATGAATTCACACAACAGATTTTGTAATTCAGCAAAGCTTTTGATCTATATTTTGTAATCTTTTTTTCTACAATACTAAATATATTTGTTCTGTCATCAACCTGTTTAACCCACAAAACCTATTTGATGAGATGAAATCAAAACATTTTCACAGTATAAAAATTGGGTAAAAAAATTTCAGCCCTGAGGTGGAGTAACTTTTTACCAAATCAATCCATTAAGTCTTCATGAACTTCCTTTTTAAAACATTTTATATCATGACATATATTCAAGTGTTTTGTAACGATTTCCCTCTTTTATCAGGGGATGTAATGATTGATTGCATTCCTCCTTACATATCTTTCCAAAGCACAAGTCTTTTGTCTTTTTGGACATCCTCTCCGCTTTATTCCATTTGGAATGATCTTTATTAGTTTCTTTACAGCTTCAAATTCCACCATTTGTTGCTCATTAACATACCTACCAAGTTTTCTCATCCTAAGTTGTTCTTCATTGGTGTTGGTTGTCACTTCCTCATATCTAAGTTTGGAAATCTTTCGTTAATAAATAATATATTCATCCACGTGTCATTCTCATCTCTGTTCTTTCCATTCTTTTTATAACTTTGATTTGCTTTTTTTTTTGCTCCATACATTATTAAGAGTCTGATACAGGTTTATAAACTCCTAATTTTTTTTACAGATGATGGAATGTTTCTGTGCTTCATGACACCACCTAATTGACTCCATTTATTCCAGGCTGACCCATTCTTCATCTATCGCCTAATTCTGCTCCTCCTTAAGCCTCTATCATGTCCTCAAGTTAACAAACATATGAACTTTTCTTAATCAGCTCAAGACCATTTATTTTTGTTCTTTTTCATTTGCTTGAAATGATTGATGCTCATATTTTTCACATGAAAATCCCAACTTTTGTTACTAAATTTCCTGTAATAGCACTGCACCTCTTGTGACGCCATCTAAAACACTGCCGACATTGAGCTAAACTACATTCATCTCCTTTTCCTCACATGAAACAAGGCCATTGTTCCACATTATTTTCTTTTTCCTTCTTTATCACTCCCAATAATCTTTGTTTTATTTTTGTATGTGTGTTAACCTTTCTTCTCTATTGCACTTTTTATCCCCATTATTTTTGAAAATACGTAGGAATATTGTAATCGGCTCCATTTGTCTGTTTGTCCGTCTGACACAGTATCTCCTAAACGGTTGGGCAGAAATTCATTAAAACTTGGTCGTTATGGTCGTTACATTGTACGAAGGTGCAACTACACAAACGAACAGTAATTTTGGACGTCAGACCTCGCTACCCATTATTCGCTACCCGTCAGACCACTACCTCGCTACCTTCGCTACCCGCTACCCATTATTAATATTAACCACTTGCCCCTGCCCCCCCCCCCCCCAATGGAGAAGTCAAACTACGCCTATGCCCCTGTCCCTAATCCGAACCCCAAAAACCTTGCCCCCAAATACCAAAAATGTAATTATGGGCACATTGTCAAACATTTTTCATGAAATTTTGTGTATGCAATCAACTTTGGGGGACGCATGAAATGTGTAACGATTTTTTGGATTTGACCCCCGGTTTATGCCTTCGTGTCACAGCGGTCAAAACGGGGAAAAATGTTTTTACCTCGATATTTGATATTGGGCCATTCTGGTGGAATCTTTCACCATCTTTCAACTTTGCTTTAGATGGGAAGCGTGGGGATTTGCGAAGGTGCACCATTGACTTCTCTATAATCCATTTTTAAAACTTCTCTTTTGCTACTATTTTACTTTCACCCTTCAATATCAAGTGATCAGCATATAATTATTCACATGGGTATTGCAATCTTGTAATCTCTGGTGTAATTCTACCTTGACATCAAACATTTCATTGCATCCTGAATTGTTTTTTTAACATCGATCTTGATTTTTGTTTTTACACAATCCCATGATTATACTGTCTACTATTATCATTTGTTCAGGCAAGAGTTGCCATGTGAGAAGCCATTGAAAATGTGCTCTTGGTACTTCATCATATGCATTTACCAGCTCAATGAAAATATGACTGTTTCATTGTCTTTGCCAAATACTGTCTAGTATTGCGTTTACAGGTTTATCTGATGTCTCCAAGTGACCTACTTCCAGAGTTGAGTAAGCTTTTCCAGATTTATCTTTGTTGCCTTCCATTGTTTTCCACTCTCCATTTGTTTGGTTTCTTATTTGTCGTGTGTCCTCATCACCATGTCTTTAGGTGCTTGTTTGGCTGCTTGATCTTGTGAATCTGCCTCTGCTGCTCAGACCTTCCATGCGTTCAAGAGTCCTTTGTCATTCATTCACTCCAAGTGAAATTTATTTTTCCCCATCCTGTTAAAATTAAAGTTGTATTTTTTTTCACCCAATCTGATCTCATTCCTTGCATCATTGAGTCACAAGATATTTACTTCCTCATCTCCCCATTTCTTCCTGCTACTCTTTCTTTTGGTCCATACAATCCCTCTGAGTCGTGATGTCTCTATTTACATCTCTCTCTTCCTACCTGGGCCTCCATTTATCCACCAAAAGATCTTTCTCACACCAGCTTGGATTGCCACGCTATGCTCTCCTCACCATGTCGCTACAGTGCCATGGGCTTGTATTAACTGAGGATAATGACCTGACTGAACTCGAGTTGCTGTGTTATGATTTACACCAATCATAATACAAACTATATCTCCGTAATTGTTGATCGTTCAACATCTCCCTCCTTCCCTATCAACAGTGGTGTTCCTCAGGGTTCTGTGCTGTCTCCAACACTCTTCCTTCTTTTTATCAATGACCTTCTTTCTTCTACAAATAAATAAATGCACTCATATTCTGATGACTCGACAATACGTTCCTCCATGTTTTTCCCATCTGCTCCATCTTCCCTCACTCAATCTACACCTGGTTTCATCACAGCCAACTCTATAAATTTGGATTTGCACAAGATTTCCCAGTGGGGCAAATGTAATCAGGTTAAGTTTAATGCTTCAAAAAACAAAACAAAAAATTCCCATCTCTCTCTCTAAAACTCCTCTCAACTCTCCAATCTCCTTTGAAAGCTCCACAATTACATCATGCGATTCAATAAACCTACTTCGTATTACCCTAACGTCAAATTTATCCTGTAATCCACACATTACACAAATAGCTAAGTCTGCCTCAAAGAAACTCGGAGTCCTGTTCAGATGTCGAAGATTCTTCTTCTCTGAACAGTTGCTTCAACTGTATAAATGATTGATTTGTCCTTGTGCAGAGTACTGCGCTGACATCTGGGGAAGTTCTCTTCCCCAGCTCTCACAACTCCGGGGAAGCTCTGACAACTGCATCTCTGACATCTTCACATTCTTAATGGACAGAATTGAATCCAAAGTAATCCGATTTATCAACTCTCCCAATCTGACCCGAAACTCGACCCACTCGAATTATGCCGCAAAGTTGGCTTTCTTTCCCTTTACTGCAGATATTACTTCGGTTTCTGCTCCCAATAACTTGCTGCTTGTGTACCTCCGCCATGAGCGAGACCACAGAATCAGGGGTGTAGTGCAGCCAGAGCACATTGGACAAAAGCTCCCGCATGTCAATCTATCGGAGACGAAGCAGAGCTCCGCAAACAGTTTAAAAAAAAAACTGTTAGTATCTTGTTAGGGGAGTATCGTAGCATTTTATATCATGCATGTCAGCGTTCACCTTAAAAAAAAGAAAAGGATGTGCTGTATGTAGAGTGCATTCAGAAAGTATTCAGACCCCTTCACTTTTTCAACATGATGTTATGTTGCATCCTTACACTGAAATCATTTAAATTTATTTTTTCCCTCATCAATCTACACTCAATACCCCATAATGACAAAGAGAAAACTTGATTTTAGAAAGTTTTGCAAATTTAATTAAAACAAGCATTATGAGTATTGCGCTGCAATACATGTCCCCTACCAGCATTCTGTCGGCCGGAAAACTGTTGGGGAAATTACCAAGGGTTATTCACCCACAGATTCTGAATCGTTCCCAATCGCTAATTACCTCAGGACGGGCTCACCTGTGATTCGCACTCGGGACTTCGATTTATACACCTTGCAGACAGGTCAGCAGAAGCACGAGAAAATAAGTTGTTGATAAAGAACCTTTCGAGTCGCTAAATATCAGTAATTTATTATATTTTCTGGTTCACGATCAATGATCGATGTGTATATATATATGTTGCTCGGCTTGGCTCCGCCCCTCCGGAAAGCACGCGCTGTGTCGCGCTGTTGACGTTCGCAGACGAGGCTGAGGGCGCACGGTGCAGCTTGAGGAGAACTCTGGAATAAACAAGAGATATCCATTAAAAAAAAAAAAGAATTTTCGTTTAATTAACGATATCTGCCAAACCACGTGCCCTATCGCAAATTCCAAAAGGACATTTTAGTAGACTGACATGCTGAACAGATCTGTGAAGTTTCCCCTCGATTTGATCAAAAATGAGGGAGGAGCTCAGTTTTAAAGGTACATGCTTAAAAACGTCACAACTCTGAAACCATGTGACGCATGACGTCATGCTCGCTGACTTTATTGTTCGTCATGGGTATGCGATTCTGCCTCAAGTTTGGCCTCGATCTGTTCAGCAGTTGCAGAGAAAAAGGGGTTTTTGTGTGTTCACGAAAAACAATATGGCGGCCGAACCACGTGACCTGTGACATCATAATTACCATTAAAATATTCTACAGACCGAATTCCTCCTATGGTGAAAATTTGATCTCAATCGGTTCTATTATTGCAGAGAAATTGGTTTTTAAAGGAAATGAAAACTGAAAATGGCTGAGTTAAGGATCATCAGAATTATCAGAATTCCCAAAGTTCAAAGTGCCATAACTTTGTCAAAAATGACCTAAACGTCATGAAGTTCGAACTTGATCTGTAACTTATCATGAGGATACCATTTGCCAAGTTTGAAATCATTGGCATTAAGGGTTTAGAAAAAAAGTCTGGAAAACTGTTCTTTGCGTGACAGACTGACAGACTGACGGACTGACGGACTGACGGACTGACGGACTGACGGGCTGACGGGCTGACGGACTGACGGGCTGACGGGCTGACGGACTGACGGACTGACGGACTGACGGACTGACGGATGGCGTGCAAACCTATAGTCCCCTTCGGTGTACACCGGTATGGGACTAATAAAAAACTGTAATACAGTATCACATTGACATAAGTATTCAAACCCTTTGCTATGACACTTGAAATTTAGCTCAGGTGCCTCCCATTTCTCTTGATCATCTGAGATGTTTCTACACCTTGATTGTAGTCCACCTGTGGTAAATTCAATTGATTGGACATGATTTGGAAAGGCACACACCTGTCTATATAAGGTCTCACAGCTGACAATGCATATCAGAGCAAAAACCAAGCCATGAGGTCGAAAGAACTGCCTGCAGAGCTCAGAGAAGCATTGTATCGAGGCACAGATCTGGGGAAGCCAACAAAAAAAATTTCTGCTGCATTGAAGGTTCCCAAGAGCACAGTGGCCTCCATAATTCTTAAATGGAAGAAGTTTGGAACAACCAAGACTCTTCCGAGAGCTGGCCGTCCGGCCAAACTGAGCAATCGTGGGAGAAGGGCCTTGGTAAGAGAGGAGACCAAGAACCCGATGGTCACTGGCTGAGCTCCAGACATCCTGTGTGGAGATGGGAGAAACTTCCAGAAGGACAACCATCACTGCAACACTCCAACGATCTGGGCTTTATGGCAGAGTGGCCATACGGAAGCCTCTCCTCAGTGAAAGACACATGAAAGCCCACTTGGAATTTGCAAAAAAGCACCCAAAAGGACTCTGACTAGGAGAAACAAGATTTTGTGGTCTGATGGAACCAAGATTGAACTGTTTGGCCTCAATTCTAAGCGTCATGTCTGGAGGAAACCAGGCACCGCTCATCACCTGCCCAATACCATCCCAATGGTGAAGCATGGTGGTGGCAGCATCATGCTGTGGGGGTGATTTTCAGCAGCAGGGACTGGGGGACTGGTCAGGGTTGAGGGAACAACGAACAGAGCAAAGTACAGAGATATCCTTAATGAAAACCTGAAACAGAGCGCTCAGGACCTCAGACTGGGCCGAAGGTTCACCTTCCAACAGGACAATGACCCGAAGCACACAGCCAAGACAACGCAGGAGTGGCTTAAGGACAACTCTGTGAAGGTCCTTGAGTGGCCCAGCCAGAGCCCGGACTTGAACCCAATCGAACATCTCTGGAGAGACCTGAAAATGGCTGTCCACCGACAGTCCCCATCCAACCTGACAGAGCTTGAGAGGATCTGCAGAGAAGAAAAGCAGAAAATCCCCAAATCCAGGTGTGCAAAGCTTGTCATGTCATACCCAAGCAGACTGGAGGCTGTAATCGCTGCCAAAGGTGCTTCAACTAAGTACTGAGTTGAGGGTCTGAATACTTATGTCAATGTGATATTTCAGTTTTTTCTTTTTAATAAATTTGCAAAACATTCTAAAATCCTGTTTTCCCTTTGTCATTATGTGGTATTGAGTGCAGATTGATGAGGGAAAAAATGAATTTAAACGATTTAAGCAAAAGGCTGCAACATAACAAAATGTGAAAAATGTGAAGGGGTCTGAATACTTTCTGAATGCACTGTAGGTGATGCAGTTCTTTACAATAATGAAAACAATTAGCTGAGTACCACCGATGATCCACACTCATATACAGTAGGAGCAGCAGTGGTAGTTGCAGTCGTAGAAGTAGTCATTGTTTTGTTCAACTAAACAAAAAGATTCAAACATAGGGAAAACAGAAATGACTGCAATGTAGTACATTGTAGTATAATTAAATCACGTACTAATTAGCATGAAGAAAACAAAGGGGATTATAACAAGGGACAGACAAATTCAGAAACATGCATGATCACTGCAAGCCAAAAAGGCCAAACCATCCATCATACGTGTGAGATATAAACAATGAAAGGAGAATGTGCACTATAACCACCTGTCACCTGCACATCCTGAGAAAGGAATGTGACAAGGAATGCAAACAATTTGCATTGCAAAGTAACATGACCATTGACCATGTGGCAGGACAGACACTGAAGGAGGTTCAATACATCAGAAAGCCAGAGAAGGATTGGAGTATATGTGCAATAGCACATCACCAGGTAGAAATAGAGATGAGGTAAACACGAAAAAGGGGGAAAACAGAGTGAATGGGATTAAAGAGGGGAAGAAGGAAAACTCAGCCTCGGAGCTTCGCTGAGTAAGGTTCAAATAAATACAGAGCTAAAAAGTGTGAGCGACTTGAGACCAAAATGCAGGCACAAGTGAGTGCAAAATTAACATAAAAAGAGGACAGAAGCTCCATTGTAATCAAATATCAATTGTAATCATAATCAAAATCAGCAATATGTTGTTAAAAAGATATACGTAGGCCTACATGTAATTACTTTCTATTAAAAAAATATTCGGAGATTATTCGGAGAAGTAAATGATTACGCCTCAACCCAAAACTTGCTCTTAATCTGCGATACGAAGCACATAAAATGATTGTATTGGAAGTTAGTTTCAAGACTTGGATTAATAAACTCGATTGTGATTTTATTCATAATCTGTTAAAAACATTGCTTCATGCAGCAGCATTTGGATCGAAGCATTGTTTCAGCCCTCTCAGACAATATTTTACAAAAGACACAGACACGAGTGATTACTTCCAAATATAATACTCAGAGTAATCACCACCAAATATAATACTCCGATTGATCACCACCAAATATAATACTCCGAGTTATCACTACCAAATATAATACTCCGAGTGATTACTACCAAATATAATACTCCGAGTGATCACCACCAAATATAATACTCCGAGTGATCAATGCCAAATATAATACTCCGAGTGATCAATGCCAAATATAATACTCCGAGTGATCAATGCCAAATATAATACTCTGAGTGATCACTGCCAAATATAATATTCCAAGAGATTACTGCCAAATATAATACCCCGAGTGATCACTGCCAAATATAATACCCCGAGTGATCATTACCAAATATAATACTCCGAGTGATCACTACCAAGTATAATACTCCGAGTAATCACTACCAAATATAATACTCCGAGTGATCACTGCCAAATATATACTCCGAGTGATCATTACCAAATATAATACTCCGAGTGATCATTACCAAATATAATACTCCGAGTGATCACTACCAAATATAATACTCCGAGTGATCACTACCAAATATAATACTCCGAGTAATCACTACCAAATATAATACTCCGAGTGATCACTGCCAAATATATACTCCGAGTGATCACTGCCAAATATAATACTCCGAGTGATCACTGCCAAATATATACTCCGAGTGATCACTGCCAAATATATACTCCGAGTGATCACGACCAAATATAATACTCTGAGTGATCATTACCAAATATAATACTCCGAGTGATCACGACCAAATATAATACTCCGAGTGATCATTACCAAATATAATACTCCGAGTGATCATTACCAAATATAATACTCCGAGTGATCACTACCAAATATAATACTCCGAGTGATCACTACCAAATATAATACTCCGAGTGATCACTACCAAATATAATACTCCGAGTGATCACTACCAAATATAATACTCCGAGTGATCACTACCAAATATAATACTCCGAGTGATCACTACCAAATATAATACTCCGAGTGATCACTACCAAATATAATACTCCGAGTGATCACTACCAAATATAATACTCCGAGTGATCACTACCAAATATAATACTCCGAGTGATCACTACCAAATATAATACTCTGAGTGATCACTACCAAATATAATACTCCGAGTGATCACTACCAAATATAATACTCCGAGTGATCATTACCAAATATAATACTCCGAGTGATCACTACCAAATATAATACTCCGAGTGATCACTACCAAATATAATACTCCGAGTGATCACTACCAAATATAATACTCCGAGTGATCACTACCAAATATAATACTCCGAGTGATCACTACCAAATATAATACTCCGAGTGATCACTACCAAATATAATACTCCGAGTGATCACGACCAAATATAATACTCCGAGTGATCATTACCAAATATAATACTCCGAGTGATCATTACCAAATATAATACTCCGAGTGATCACTACCAAATATAATACTCCGAGTGATCACTACCAAATATAATACTCCGAGTGATCACTACCAAATATAATACTCCGAGTGATCACTACCAAATATAATACTCCGAGTGATCACTACCAAATATAATACTCCGAGTGATCACTACCAAATATAATACTCCGAGTGATCACTACCAAATATAATACTCCGAGTGATCACTACCAAATATAATACTCCGAGTGATCACTACCAAATATAATACTCCGAGTGATCACTACCAAATATAATACTCCGAGTGATCACTACCAAATATAATACTCCGAGTGATCACTACCAAATATAATACTCCGAGTGATCATTACCAAATATAATACTCCGAGTGATCATTACCAAATATAATACTCCGAGTGATCACTACCAAATATAATACTCCGAGTGATCACTACCAAATATAATACTCCGAGTGATCACTACCAAATATAATACTCCGAGTGATCACTACCAAATATAATACTCCGAGTGATCACTACCAAATATAATACTCCGAGTGATCACTACCAAATATCATACTCTGAGTGATCACTACCAAATATAATACTCCGAGTGATCACTGCCAAATATATACTTCGAGTGATCACTGCCAAATATAATACTCCGAGTGATCACGACCAAATATAATAAATATAATACTCCGTCTCTTGAAAACCATGTTCTCTTCCATGAAAACATTTTCAATACTTATTTATTGGGTAAATAATTATTTCAAGTTGATTTCATTGCAAAACTTAATACAAAGTGTTTCCAAAGAAAGTTTTCCGAAACAATACGTCAGTTTGTAAATGTTGAGATGCTCTTGCATGTTGAATAAGCCTTTGCAGTTCGTGTAATATTCCATCATTTCTCTGGGGGTTCACAATCCATGCCCAGCAAGTCCATTTCCTCATCAGTGAAAATAACTTTTGCTTAATTGAGGCAAAGTTGGCTTTAATGATTTGCCTGTGGTGCTTCCAACAAGATCAGACCTGTTCTCTCTCCTCTCGGGCTTGTGTTCTCCTCTCCCGAGGGAATAATATGGATAGAGTTACAATTTGTACAGAAAACTTTCATTTGTAACAGTAAGATATGAATTCACACAACAGATTTTGTAATTCAGCAAAGCTTTTTGATCTATATTTTGTAATTTTTCTTTCTACAATATTAAATATATTTGTTCTGTCATCAACCTGTTTAACCCACAAAACCTACTTGATGAGAGGAAATCAAAACATTTTCACAGTATAAGAATTGGGTAAAAACATTGCAGAACATTTAGGCACTGAGGTGGAGTAACTTTTTACCAAATCAATCCACCAAGTCTTCATCAACTTCTTTTTAAAAACATTTTATATCATGACATATATTCAAGTGTTTTGTAACGATTTCCCTCTTTTATCAGGGGATTTAATGATTGATGGCATTCCTCCTTACATATCTTTCCAACGCACAAGACTTTTGTCTTTTTGGGCGTCCTCTCCGCTTTATTCCTTTTAGAATGATCTTTATTAGTTTATTTACAGCTTCAAATTCCTCCATTTGTTGCCCATTAACATACCTACCAAGTTTTCTCATCCTAAGTTATTCTTCATTGGTGTTGGTTGTCACTTCCTCATATCGAAGTTTGGAAATCTTTCGTTAATAAATAATATATTCATCCACGTGTCATTCTCATCTCTGTTCTTTCCATTCTTTTTACAACTTTGATTTGCATTTTTTTTTTGCTCCATACATTATTAACAGTCTGATACAAGTTTATAAACTCCTAATTTTTTTATAGATAATGGAATGTTTCTGTGCTTCATGACACCACCGAGTTGACTCCATTTATTCCAGGCTGACCCCATTCTTCATCTAGCGGCTAATTCTGCTCCTCCTGAAGCCTCTATCATTTCCTCAAGTAAACAAACATATGAACTTTTCTTAATCAGCTCAAGACTATTTATCTTTGTTCTTTTTCATTCTCTTGAAATGATTGATGCTCATATTTTTCAGATGAAAATCCCAACTTTTGTTACTAAATTTCCTGCACTGGCACTGCACCTCTTGTGACGCCATCTAAAACACTGCCGACATTGAGCTGAACTACATTCATCTCCTTTTCCTCACACGAAACAAGGCCATTGTTCCACATTATTTTCTTTTTCCTTCTTTATCACTCCCAATAATCTGTTTTATTTTTGTATGTGTGTTAACCTTTCTTCTCTATTTTTTTTTTTTTTTTTTTTTGTATACAAGGTCGAGGCTCGTGAAAGAGCGAACATTAATCACACAGAAAGACAAACCGACACATAAAACATATAACATAGGGAGCGGTAGACAAGATGGGGAGAGAGGGGGAAGGACACAAACACAACATTTGAGAGCAGGGACCGAGAGACATGGAGACATCGAGAGATCTGAGAGAGGGCGAGGGCTTTGGGGGGGGGGGGGGGGGGCGTGGGAAGGTGGTGGTGGGAGAGGTATAAAACATATGGACACTGCCAGGACTTCCAGGAAAGAAGTTGGAATTTCAAACAAGGTGGATCTGGGGTGAATTAGCGGGGGTAGAAAAGATCAAGGTTTTGGATGGGGGAAGATAAGAGATGGTGGTGAACAGCTGTTTTAAAGACCTGGAGGGAGGAGTGGGATTGAAGGGAGTGAGGGAGTTTGTTCCAGAGGCGGGAGAAAAGAGGAATGAAAGAGTGAAGGTGAGCAGAGAGCCGAGATTTCGGCAGTTTAACCATCAGAGGGTTGCTGGCAGATCTTGTGCGACCTGTAGGAATATTTGGGGGACAGAGCACAGAGAGAGCTGGGGGTGCAAGGCCGGAGAGGAGTCGGTAGAAGACAGAAAGACCACCTACCTGCCTGCGGTGAGTGAGTGAAAGGCCCTCAGAGATAGCTTCATCGCGGGAGATTCCAATAATTCTGAAAGCTTTGGTTTCAACAGCGTGAAGCCGAGCTAGGTGTGAGGCAGGAGCACCGGCCCATAGGGGAGAACAGTATTCCATTGAGCTGCGGATGAAAGCCTTGTATGTGGTGAGGAGCTCAGGTGTGCCGAGGAAGGACTTCGCACGACGGAGGATGCCCAGTCGGCGACTGGCTTTGGAGGCCAGCTTGGAAATGTGGTTTTCCCAAGAAAGATCATGGCAGATAGTGAGACCCAAAATCTTGAGCGACAGAACTTCTTGGAGAGGATTGTTGAGAAAGTAGATGGGAGGGTTGTCCAGTCGATCTTTTCGGAGAGACATAGTAAGAGTGTGAGATTTGTCAGGATTGAAAGACATGTTCCACTTGTTTGACCAGTCTGTGATTTTGTCCAGGTCTTCAGAGAGTGAGGAGGCAGCAGACTGCCGATCTGAGGGAAGAGGAATGGAGCGGCAGAGAGTGGAGTCATCAGCAAAGAGATAGAGAGGATTTTCGAGAGAGTCAGAGAGATCATTGATGAAGACCAGAAAAAGCACGGGGCCCAGAACACTGCCTTGGGGAACTCCAGCCTGAACAGGAAGAGGAGATGAGAGAAACCCATTCAGGGCCACACGTTGACGACGACTAGAGAGGAAGTCCGCCAGCCATGCGTGGAGATTTCCATGGATACCAAAGGAGGAGAGTTTGGTGAGCAGAGCGGGGTGCCAGACCGTGTCGAAGGCACGTGATATGTCGAGGGAGACAGCTCTAATTTCCTGTTTGGCATTGAGGACCTCCATCCATTGTTGAGACAGCAGAAGCAGCATGTCCAGAGTAGAGTGACCTGGTCTGAAACCAAATTGATGATCAGAGATCAAGCCATTGGAGAAGAGGAAAGATTTCATATCCGAAGCAATGATGGATTCCATGACTTTGCTGATAATTGGGAGAAGGCTGATTGGTCTGTAGTTGCTAGGATCTGTTTTTGCACCTTTTTTGTGCAAAGCGGTGATGTTGGCTGATTTCCAAGCAGATGGCAGTTGACCTTGAGCAAAAGAGAGGGTGAAGAGAACAGAGAGAGGGTGAGATAGAGCAGCAGAGCAGGATTTTAGGACCCGTGGGCTGATGCCGTCGGGTCCAGTTGCAGAATCAGAGTCGAGGGTTGACAGAAACTTTTCCACCTTGTCAGGAGGAAAGGACACGGAGTCCAGGAGCAGCAGGGTACGACTGGGTATGGTGGGTACAGAGAGGGATGGGTTTGGGACACAAGATTTAGAGGCAAACACAGAGTTGAGGCATTCAGCTTTTTCACGTGCGGAGTCAGCTGTGTAGCCGTTTGAGGTAAGGGAGGGGATGGAGGGGGAACAAACACCAGAAACGGATTTGACCAGACGCCACCAGGATTTGGAAGAGGGAGACAGATAAGAGAGTTCGGTCTTGAGAACGGAGAGATATTGTTTCCTGGCTCTCCTGAGGGTGGACACACACTTGTTTCGGGCTTTGTGAAAGGAAATGAGATTTCCTTCCGTTGGATTTGCTTTCCAGGAGACGAAGGCAAGTTGTTTCTGGGCAACAGCCTCACCACAAGATTCCGTATACCATGGACGGGAGGAAGGGCAAGACAACTGAAGACGAGATGGGATAAATCTGTGCATGAGAGAGAGCTATTTACTTTGGAAGAATTCCCAGGATGAGTTGATGTCAGAGGTGGTAGAAATGGGAGACCAGTCCAGATGATTGATGGCTGCTTGAAGACCGTGCCAGTTGGCCTGAGTGAAATGCCAGACTCGTCGACGCTGAGCAGGCTCCCTGAGGATGGTCAGAGAGATGTCCACTTTAACAAGGACATGATCAGATGATCCGATCGGAGCAGAAGAAGAGCAGCAGACATTTTCAGGGAAGTTAGTCATAACCAAGTCCAGAAGAGAAGATGTTCCGTTGACTGAGATCCGGGTCGGGAAATTGACAGATTGTGTCAGTCCCAGTGAGTCGCAGAAGTCCTTTGCTGAGGAGCCATGGCTGGTGAGAGAGGTACCCACACCCAGCCAACTGGCATGATGACAGTTGAAATCACCACATATGAGGAAGAGAGAGTTGGGATGAGTAGATAGAAGTTGGTCCATATCATCAGACAGCGAGATGTAGATGGAGTCATCACTGTTTGGTGGACGGTACAACACACATATGAACAAGAGGTGGGAGCGAAGGGGAAGCCGTAGCCAGAGGTATTCCTGGGGGTGAGGTGGAGAGAGTGCAGTGCAGGGCGAGTGAGGAAGAGAGTTTTTGATAAAGATAGCAACCCCGCCTCCAGGACGAGGCTCAGGTCTATCATACCGGAGGAGCGAGTAGCCCGGGAGAGATACTATGGAATCAGAGACATCATAAAGGAGGAAAGTTTCTGTTAAGCAGATCACGTCTGGTTTGACAGAAGCAACCTGTATGGAGAGATCAGTTAAGTTTGAACGAAGGCCCCGGATGTTTGAGGTCCATACCGTTAATGAAGAGGAAGGGGGAGCATCAGATACAGAACAGGGGGGAGGAGGGGTAGGGTAAGATGTGGAAGAGGTGGAAGAGGTAGGGAGAGCTGTTGAAGATGTGTCAGAGATTTCAGAATAGCTCGGAGAAAGGGAAGGATGGGGCGGACAAAAGGTTTGATGGTGATTGGGTGAGCCACAATGAGGTGTTATTTGAGGAGGGGGAAGAGCGAGGCAGAAGGTTGGGGGAGATGGAGGTGAGAGTTTGAAGGGGGAAGAAGCGGGGAGGACGCTTTGAGGAGGGGGAGTGAGAGGGGGGAAATTGAGAAGCAATGAGGGTGGGGAGATTTGAAGGGGAGGGGTGAGGGGGAAGTTTGGGAGGGAAGGGGCAAGGGGAGGGATTTGAAAGGGATGGGATATGGGGGAGATTTGGAGGGGAGGGGTGAGGCAGGAGTCTAGGAGGGGAGGGGCGAGGGGGCGTCTTGGCGGGGAGGGGTGAGGGGGTCGTTTAGGAGGGAGGGGGCTAGGGGGGAGATTTGAAAGGGATGGGTGATGGGGAAGATTTGGAGGGGAGGGGTGATGGGGAAGATTTGGAGGGGAGGGGTTATGGGGAAGATTTGGAGGGGAGGGGTGAGATTGGATTTTTGAAAGTGTACGATTTATGGGAAACAAACATTTATTGCAAAATGAGTTGCTTGTGACCTTCGAGTTAAAAATACGTTTAAGGACGCTGGATGGAGGATGGAGTGCAGGAGAGTTTAGGGAATGTAGAAAAAAGGCACTATAGGAGATGGATATTTTTTTTGGGATGAATTGAAATGTTTTTTTTTTTTTTTTTTTCTTTTTTTTTGAGTTGAGATTTACACAAGGAAGTAGGCTATGGGTGAAAAGACTGGGAATACAGAGAACGAAAGTTATTGGATCACAAAAGACGGACCGCTGAGAGAAAAACAAAGCCTCAAGGTTGTACAGTGCACACTGTACAAGGCCTCAAGACACGACACGGCAAACAGACGATCAATTTATGAAAGATAAACACCGAGAAACAACCAAAGTTGCACACAATAACTTCACACACCGAAAGATAAATACAGTTTCGACAAAATTCGACAAAATACAATTGTGAACAGACTTAACTTCGAAAAACGTGGAGACCGTGTGGAGCTTCGAAAATCCCTGCCGCCGTCTCCAAGATCTCGCGAGATCTATTGCACTCTTTATCCCCATTATTTTTGAAAATACGTAGGAATATTGTAATCGGCTCGATTTGTCTGTTTGTCCGTCTGACACAGTATCTCCTCCTAAACGGTTGGGCAGAAATTCATTAAAATTTGGTTGTTATGGTCGTTACATTGTGCCCCTGTCCCTAACCCAAACCCCAAAAACCTTGTCCCCCCCAATACCAAAAATGTAATTATGGGCACATTGTCAAATATTTTAAATGAAATTTTGTGTATGCAATCAACATTGGGGGACGCATGAAATGTGTAACGATTTTTTGGATTTGACCCCCGGTTTATGCCTTCGTGTCACAGCGGTCAAAACGGGAAAAAATGTTTTTACCTTGATATTTGATATTGGGCCATTCTGGTGGAATCTTTCACCATCTTTCAACTTTGCTTTAGATGGGAAGCGTGGGGATTTGCGAAGGCGCACCATTGACTTCTCTATAATCCATTTTTTAAACATCTTTTGCTACTATTATACTTTCACCCTTCAATATCAAGTGATCAGCATATAATAACTCACATGGGTATTGCAATCTTGTAATCTCTGGTGTAATTCTACCTTGACTTCAAACATTTCAGTGCATCCTAAATTGTTTTTTAACATCGTTCTTGATTTTTGTTTTTATACATTCCCATGATTATCCTGTCTACTATTATCATTTGTTCAGGCAAGGGTTGCCATTTGAGAAGCCATTCAAAAACTGCTCTTGGTACTTGTTTCGGATCCCGGATTTAGAGGAGTTACTATTCATGTCATTGCTTATTAATGTTTATTCTATTAAAGGTTGTTGTGGTTAAAGGGTTAGAGAGGCTCCGGATAACAGGAGACCGGAAACGGGATAGTGAACCGGAAGAAGAAAAAAGACACGAGGTCCGGGAGAAGCGGCGATCTTCCTCTTCTTCGCCCAGCTCCGACGCGAGCGGTGTCGATATTGAGCAGCGTGGGGGACGCTGCGTTTGAAAGCCCGTCTGGCGAAAGGAGTTACCTGCGCGGGGTAATTACCGATTACAAGTCAAGTTGCCGTGGGTTTGTGCACGGAACCAAGCGTCCGGCACAGTTCGCCTCAACGTCTACAAGGATGCGTACGGGTCGCACCTTGGGCCTCGCGCGCTTTGCAAGCCGCGCTTTGCTTTGCCCGCTTTGCTTTGCAAGGAGGTGTGCTCTGCAGCAGCTGTTCCCGGTACGCGACGTGCACGTTTCGAAAACGTCAGCCAGGGGTTCGTTCAACCGCCCGTGTGCGGAGAAGTCGACCTTCACCTTGGTCTGGAGGGGCCCAGAGACATTGTGAGGGACAGTGATCATTGAGGGGTCGTGAGTGGGGAAAGGGGAGAAATTTATGAGATGGCCATCTTAGTAAGATTGTTGATGGATTGTTGATTGCTGATGATGGATGGAGAATAGATTATTAAGTAATCTGGATCCTTGGTGTGGGGTTTCTTATTGACTTGAATTATTGTGTCTTTCATATTGATTGCGCTACGAAAGCGTATAAAGCAGATATCTTTCTGGCGGGGTCCTCCCACGGTCCGGGGGTCACCAAGACCAGGTAGTTACTGGGAGGACCACGTAACAGTACTTCATCATATGCCTTTGCCAGCTCAATGAAAATATGACGGTTTCATTGTCTTTGCCAAATACTGTCTAGTATTGCGTTTACAGGTTTATCTGATGTCTCCAAGTGACCTACTTCCAGAGTTGAGTAAGCTTTCCCGGATTTATCTTTGTTGCCTTCCATTGTTTTCCACTCTCCATTTGTTTGGTTTCTTATTTGTCGTGTGTCATCACCATGTCTTCAGGTGCTTGTTTGGCTGCTTGATCTTGTGAATCTGCCTCTGCTGCTCAGACCTTCCATGTGTTCAAGAGTCCTCCTTTCTCATTCATTCACTCCAAGTGAAATTTATTATTTCCTCATCCTGTTTTCATTAAAGTTGTATTTTTTGAACTCTATCTGATCTCATTCCTTGCATCATTCAGTCACAAACTATTTACTTCCTCATCTCTCCGTTTCTTTCTACTACTCTTTTCTTTCAGTCCATACAAATCCTTGAAATGACAAGTTTTATAAAAATGTGTTCTTCCCACACTTTCACTTCCAAATGTCCTTCTCCCATACTGCTTCCTCCTCCTCTCTGTTTCACTACTGGAGCGCTAAAAAAAACATGCCCTATTCATCCAATCATACATGCCATCACTCTCCTACAATGCTCTTTCTTCATGCCATAAATCATCTTTCCCATCACCCCAATCATACAATTTGGCTTTGTCTTTCTGCCCTTCAAATTCTCAAACTAAATTAGTTTTTTTATGTGTAGGAGTACAGTACTAAACCCATTCATTTATTTAGTACCTTCCCCCATATCATCGCCTTTATGCCAGTGTCCCACCATCCCCATCCTGTCTTTGGGCCCCACACCCCCAACTCAGCAACACTCCACCCCATGTCCCTCTCATATTTTCTCCCTCATGCCACCCCATCCCATCATCTGCCTTACCCCAAAATCTCCCAGCTTCCTCCACACTCCATCCACTTCCAGGTTCTACCTCACTCCATCACTCACATCTTTTCCCTCAACCTGCCCCCTCCAAGCTTCCACCTTGCTCCTCTCCCTGTCAACTTACCACTCAACCCACCAACTCTCAAATTCCCCCTTACACTGGCTAATCTTAGACCCCTTCTCAAGCCACTGCCTTCCCCCATACCCTGCCATCTCCCCCTCCTCACAAACACTCCAAGCTAGCTCCTCACCCTGCACCTCCCATCTTCCCCCTCACCCAGTTCTCCTCCCAACTTCCTCATCGTCTCATTCCTGCAAGCTTCCACCTCACCCAGCCCCATCTCAACTTTTCCCTCACCCTACTACCTCTCAGCATCCCTCTCACAGAGCCTCATCTAATTTTCCCTCTTGATGTGCCCCTCTCAGCTTCCCTCTTGCCACATCTCCTAGGCCCCTTAATCCCTGACCACCTCTCCATGTTCGCCCACCGTCTTTCCACTTTCATGCACCCTGCCAGCAGCACCTCCTTCCCTGTCCCTAACTGTATGGACCTCCAACTTCGGAGACCTCCTTTCCAAACTGACAGATCTCTCAATACCGGCCACGCTTGATAAAATGGATATTATCTGCTTACCAGAATCCTTCCTCACATCAGATGCTGCTGATTCCTTTTTATGTCTCTGGCTCTTGTCTCCACCAGTTTGACATGCTTCACCAGGTTTTGCCAGAGTGGCACAGATGCAGTTTACATTAAAAGCGATTTTTCTCACTATCCATTTGCTGCACTTATCCCTCCAAACACCCAGGTGTGCCTTTGACTGCAGCTTTCCATCCACTCGCTCTTCTTGTTTGTCTGTGTGCTGTACCGTCCTCTGAATAGTGATGAATCCATTTACATCTCTCTCTCTCTCTCTCTCTCTCTCTCCCTCTCCCTCTCCCTCTCCCTCTCCCTCTCCCTGCATTTAACCACCAAAATTTCTTTCTCATACTAGCTTGGATTGCCTCGCTATGCTCTCTTCACCACACGTCGCTGCAGTGGCACGGGCGTGTTTTATGTGAGGATAATGACCTGATTGAACACGAGTTGCTGTGTTGTCATGATTTACACCAATCATAATACAAACCTGATCAATCATAATTGTTGATGGTTCAACATCTCCCTCCTTCCCTAACAACAGCGGTGTTCCACATGGTTCTGTGCTGTCTCCAACACTCTTCCTTCTTTTTATCAATGACCTTCTTTCTTCTACAAATAAACAAATGCACTCATGTGCTGATGACTCGACATTACATTCCTCCATGTTTTTCCCATCTGCCCCATCTTTCCTCACTCGATCTACCTCTCGTTTCATCAGCCAACTCTTTAAATTTGGACATGGACAACATTTCCCCACTATGTAATCAGTTTAAGTTTAATGCTTCAAAAAACTCAATTTCTTCCCATCTCTCTCTAAAACACCTCTCAACTCTCCATATCCTTTGAAAGCTCCACAATTACATCATGCGATTCAATAAACCTACTAGGTATTACCCAAACATCAAATTTATCCTTACTTACTGGACAGCTACACATAATTACTGGACAGAATTGAATCCAAAGTAATCCGATTTATCAACTCTCCCAAGCTGACCTCAAACTCGACCCGCTCAAATTATGCCGCAAAGTTGGCTCTTTCTCTTTTCTATAGAAATGACTTCGGTTTCAGCTCCCAATAACTTGCTGCTTTTGTACCTCCACCATTAGTGAGACCACATAATCAGGGGTGTGCTGCAGCCAGAGCACACCGGACCGGAGCTCCCTCACATCATTCTATCGGAGACGAAGCATAGCTCCACAAACAGTTAAAAAAACTGTCATTGTTTTGTTTGGGGAGTAGTGCAGCATTTTATATCATGCGTGTCAGCATTCGCTTTTAAAAATAGAAAAGGATGTATTGTATGTATATATACAGACTTGGCATTTAATATGGAATATTTTTTTTGTGGGGGTGAACTTACTTTTCAAGATGACTTGGAACCAAAAGTTCATTGGAATTATGTTGAAATTATTCTAGATTTTGTTAATGTGACCTTTAAAAGAAACAAAAACCACATTTGACATTTCGAAGCAAATAAATTGATCCTTGAAAGTGATGTAAACTGATATCGAACTCAATTCACGGACAGTACTGTGTTAAACTTCTGTACGTTTTCCAGAAGTATCTCTATTTTGCACATTAGCCAAAAAAAATTTCAACAAAAACAAAAGCTAAATTATGACTGGGATTACGGACAGTAAAATTACAGTTCAGTACTTCGTGTAACCCCCACGAGCATTCAGGAGAGCACGTACACGTCGAGGCATGCTGTTCACGAGATTTGCCAAGGTTTGGACAGGAATCGATTGCCATGCAGTGACAATAGTCTGCTGCAATTCACGCACAGAGGTAGGCTGCTGGTCCAAGTTGTCGATTTGACGTGTTAATTCTGCCCACAAGTTCTCTATCGGATTCATATCCGCAGACATGGCAGGCCACTCCATATGCTCTACACCATGGTCAGCAAGAAAGTGTTGGATCACGCGAGCACGATGAGGCCGTGCATTGTCATCTTGGAAGACAAAGTTTCCTCGAAAGGCTGCACGAGCAAATGGAAGCAATGTTTCTTCCAGAATGACCCTGTACTTGAACTGGTTCAGGTTTCCATTCAGAACAACCAGGTCAGTTTTGCCCCCTGCATGAAAAGCAGCCCAAACGGTCACCCCACCACCTCCAGCTTGGACTCTTGGCACGATACAATCTTCGTTGTGGGCTTCATGCACTTGTCTGCGCACTCGGACGTGGCCATCTTGACGATAGACCAGAAATCTAGACTCGTCACTGAAGGTCACGTGATTCCAGTGTCCTGGCTGCCATTGACGGTGCTCTCTGGCCCACTGCAATCGGCGCTGGCTGTGTTGTCTGGTCAGGCGTGGCTTTCTCAGGGGACGCCTGGCACAATAGCCTGCTTGAACCAGTCGTTGGTTGACTAGCCTTCTGGATACAGGCACATTTGTCAGTTGCTGCCACTCAGCCCTAAGCCGATTAGCTGACTTGGTACGGCCATTGTAGACTAACTGGTGCAGCTGGCGATCATCTCTCCTTGTGGTTCTGTGTGGACGTCCTGGCCTCGGTATTGGAGTAGGGACACCCCTCTGAGCATTTCGTTTCAGGATCTTTGACACCTGACCTTGAGTGATGCCATACTGCCGAGCAATAGCACGCTGTTTCATGCCAGAATTTCGTAAAGCCACCACTCCATGACAAACAGCATTGTCAAGGTGACGGACCATCTCCAGAGGAAGCGGAAATATATTTTGTAGATGTGCAGCAGTTGTTTCCAATAATACAGAATGCAACAACCCTTATATACCCGATTCCGAAGCCAATCGTCAAATGTGTACCTGTCCTTACATTTTGTCACGCCACCTGTGATATAATCCTGTTATTGACTTCTTGCTGCGACAGACAATCAGTGACATGGTTCTTTTAACAAATAAATCACCAAAGTGTAAAAGAAACTCACCAGATTGATATACTGAGTTCAGAAAGTAAACCCAAGTCAAGAAAAAAAAAAAATTCCATATTAAATGCCAAGTCTGTACATGCATTTATATAATAATAAAAAAACTATTGCAAGGTTAGTAGAAATGAAGGAAGACCCGGGAAAGCTAAATAACTGAAAAATATACATGACATGGAGGCCATACGCAAATAGTTACCGGTATCAGCTCGAGCATGCGTTAAATACAAACACATTTTTTATCTCTGGTTTTTTATCCGAGCTGTCTTTATTGGTTTCCAGTCTTCAAAATATATAGTAAATGTTTGATAGAATGTGGAAGCACGTTCGTCGATTTTGCAGGGCCATTCATGGACCGTGTGTTTCTGGTGGTGATCGATGCTTACTCAAAGTGGCCAGAAGTAGCCATAATGCAGTCCACTTCGGCAGAGAACACGGTGGAACATCTGTGGTGTATTTTTGCGAACAAGGGGGTTCTGGAGATTTTAGTTTTGGATAATGCTTCACAATTTGTGTCTGAGGTGTTTGCTGTGTTCATGCGTGCTAAATGTATTGTTGTGTCGACCCTGTAGTGAAGACCTCAGGGTGACAGATAACCAAAACGAGCTTTAACTCCAAGGCGTATGAGCCGAATTGTTGGTGGTACCTTTTGCACCTGTGGGGGGAGTGGAGGGTAGCGAGGGCTTACCTGCATGAACGGACGCGACGGGGGTTTATCCAAACCCACAAACAAATAAACGCATGATAAAGAAATGCAATAAATAATGAATTTAATGAAAATAATGCCAGGCTAACAAAGAAGTGAATGTATGGTAAACTAATTACTATATTGAGGGACCCTCCCCACAGACTTATATACAACACAAGGGGATGATAAAAGCAAAAATAAATGTGTAGTGTGGTGCGTTGGCTGATACTGTGCCTGGCGCCCTTGACCGGACTTGGAACCGCCGCGCAGGAACTCCACAAGATGGTGCGCAGTCGTGCCCAGAGCAGCCACCGACCCACGGAGCGATGGCCAAATTCCCTCCTCCTCCGATTGTCCCACACTCCCAAAGCTCCAATGTTTCTCTCAGGCGCACACAGCACAAAGCGCAGCCGTCACAAAGCCAGCACCAAAGAGGGAAAATATGTGGCCGCTTCTACTGATGCCGCAAGACAGAGTGAGAAAGTGAATGCAACTGCTCGCGATGAAACCCAGCACAGCGAGAGAATGCAAATGCATCCTTCATGCGAGGGACAGAGAGAGAGATAATGTGACTGCTTTTACCCAGAGAGAGAGAGAGAGAATGGCGGGACTTTTCCTGTTTACTCCTCGGTCTCGGACGTTCTCTCTGACGTCACTCTCGCTCCAATTACCGAGCACCACCCGCTCACTCCATCGATCCTTAACCAATCGGTCTTTGGGGCATGGCCTCGCGGCCACTCTTTGCACCCATCGAGATGATTCCGCTAGGTGGTGTAGTCGCGTCTGTGTATCGTTAGCGATGATGTTATTTGCAATTACGTGCCGATCGCATACCTGGCCGAGTATGCTTTATAAGAATGAAGGGAAAAATCACAAGGGCATTTTACACTGGGAATTTTATCTATATGCCCTAACTAATTAGCGTAACTCCACCCCCCTCATGGAGACACATAACGCTTACCCGGACATCCGGCCTTGACTTAGATAGATGAAGGTGGTTACATGGCATATGGCACATGCTAATCTATACAATCCTATCTGGACTAAGATATTTCATTGCCTACCCCCATACACGTAACAGTATCAAACACCTGGGGTCGGCGCCTCACCACCCAGCTACAAATGTCAAGCTGAGTCATTTGTCAAAACGTTGAAACATGCCTTGTGTAGAGACCGAGCGTTTCGATCTGTGTAGAATAGGGTTGATGTATTTTTGCATGCCTATCGTAATTCAGTGCATTCTACTACGCAGGAAACACCTGCATTCCACATGTATGGCCGACAGTTGCGGTCGCGCCTGGATTTGCTTCGACCTGGATTTGCTTCGACCTGAAGTTATGACGGTGACCAATATTCGTTCATTCAGGGTGGACCAGCCAGTTTTGGCATGGGAATATGTACACCGACAGAAAAAGGTGCCGGCTGTTGTGGTCCGAGTTTTCGGTCCGACTAACTACCTTGTTCGTACTTCAGCCGGGCTTATCTGGAAACATCATGTGAATCAGTTGTCTCGCGGGTCGGTCATTCACACACATCCAATTCCGTTCCGCTGTGCGATGTCCTCATCCATTTAGCTGCCCATGACCACGTTTTGGCAAGGTGCCCATCCATCTGTCGAGCCAGATGTTTATGGCAGTTGTAGAAGTCCTTTTTCCTGGAATTCTTTATAATGGAAAGGATTGATAATGTCCTTGTGAGAGTTTTCATTCGCAGCTAAAATTGTAATTGGAAGCTTGAGACATGGGCGCTGTCTGTATAATTAAAATGCTATAAGTTTAAGAAAATATGAAACTGCCAATAAAACTGCATTTTAATTATAAAAATATGTGCTGTGCCCCCACCTCTCCTCCTCGCTGAGACCTGCAAACTTGCATATTCTTCAAGCTACACCCTGTCAACAATGGGGAACATCTGGACATTGGCGTCAGCTTGTCTGCGAATACAATGACCTTTTCTATTGCTGTATGCCCTCGCATGGATTTCAGGGAGCGGCACAAAGTATAAAAAGCGAGCTGTACCCTGGAAGGGGAGGGAACCTTGCTGGACATCTTGTGTGCTATGTAATGAAATGTATCTGTGTAAACTCTAAGTGAGTTTGTTCTAGCAAGTGTTGATTAAATCGTTCACAACAAAGTGATATTCTCTGTCTCTCAGTCATCTTAATAAAGTAGAGATTTAAGCTTCAATACAGTGATAGTAGTATGGATGTTCCTCAGGTTTCGGTTAAGCCTAGTTTGGTGTCTGGTGAGGAGCCGTCATCTGTGTCCAATGCCTCACCGTCGCCGGTCGTGTCCACAGCTCAAAGCCCGCGTGTTTCTTCTGAGACGCATTGTGAGACCAGCATACAGTATTTGAAAGACCATGTGAATTAAGGGGGTAGGAGTGTAGTGCCGTGTGCAGCCGAGTGAGAACGCTGTGGGCGGCCAAGCGAGGCCGCTGTGGGCAGGGCAGAGTGAGGCCTGTGTTGCCGTTGCCTGGAATAAAGATGGTGCCTGATCCTATCTGCATGTCTGCATCTTCATAACAGACATTACAAAATGAAAATTGTTTTTCTTTTATTTTGCCGAATAGACTCGAACACGGTGGTTTGGCAGTTCTTCTTCTTCATTTTGGTTCAAGTATCAGCTCGAGTGTGCGTTAAACACAAATTATTTTTCTCCAGTTTGTTATCTGAGCTGTCTTTATTGGTAGTCAGGTTCACTATGTTTTTTCGTTCAAAATCATGGTAGATTAGCAAACCTATACATTTTTGGAAACGTTATTACATGGAAAATCTGAAAATCAATGTTTACATTTGCCAATTCCGACCAATTCGACCAATTCGACCAATCGACCAATTCCATTCGACCATTCGACCAATCGCTTCGATCGACCATTTGACCAATTCGATCGATTCGATTCGATTCATCGAATTCGATTCGATCGACCATTCGACCAATTCGATTTGCCAATCAATTTGACCGACCTTTGCTTGTGTGGAACGGACTGTGAAAACGATGCGGACTATATTGTCGGATACGACACACAGGACAGTGATGACGAACTCTAAATGGCATATTCTGTAATCGTGTATGTTTGATGCCATTGACTGCCTGTGTATATTTTGTCATTGACTGCCTGTGTAGATGTGAAGTTATACCGACTGCATGTGTATATATGATTTTGCTGACTGCCTGTGTATGTTTAGTGATATGAATTATTGTGACACATTTTGATGTTATTAACTGCCTGTACAAAATGATAACATGTATTTGATTATGCAACTTATCGCGAATATAAAGACAGTATTTTGCAATTCAAAACCTTTGATTCGTGTCTTACCATTCCCCATAGCACTAATTTGATACTTTCATTGGATTACTTGTCCCTGAAAATATAGGTTTAGTATATTTTTAAAAGTTTTTAGGGTAATTAGAGGCAGAAATAGAACAAAATATGTATTTTACAGTGGCCATTTTGAAAATCCAAAATGGCCGCCATACAGGTATCTCTCCAAATGTAAACATTGATTTTTAGTTTCCTTATGCTATAACCTTTCCAAAAATGTATAGGTTTGCTAATCTACCATGATTTTGAACGAAATATAATTTATTGATATAGTGAACCTAACTGGTGTCTAGTCTTTAAAAGTATAGTAAATGAAAATTTCTTTTCCGTTTATTTTTTGCAGAATAGACACACAATGCAATTTGTTTCCAGGCAAAAATGGCGGCATGTGTGGCGTCACTGATGACGTTTCGATACGATTGCCAAACTCGATAGGTATAGTTTATTCTTCCTTTTCGTTATTTCTGTTACGTATCTACATGTTATGTTTAGAATTAACTTTTTGTTCGTTATAACCAAACAATTTTAATTCTTATGTTGAAATAATTATTTTTCAGAACAAAAAAAAAAATATCCATTCAATGTTGCATAAGATATCCCACAATGCACTGAATTTGTAAAATGGCAGAATCCATTGATGAAGGCAATTTTTTGCGTTGGTGCGAAACAAAAACATATAATGTAGCGGTTACCGGACACAATTCTCTTGTACCGGCCGGTGACGTAATCAGCGGGCGGTCACTCGGATTGCATACCACGCCCCGTTGAGAGGCGTGGCTTACTGTTTGAATTTGAAAGATATATTGCCGCTCGGCGTAGCCATTTTCAGTGCATTCGTGCCGAGCTCGGAATAAACAGCTCTGTGAAAATCAGCTCGTTGTCGCGTCCATATTGTTGGAGTTTGACGTGAGAGCACAGCTCCACATTGGTGACCTCTTTTATGAACACGGCAATGGAGTCGACCGTTGCTTTGAAACTCCCTGGCTTCTGGGAATCGCACGCGGCCGTCTGGTTTGCCCAAGCGGAGTCCCAGTTCGCTCTGCGGCACATCACGGCGGACTCGCTTCCACCATGTGGTCTCCGCGCTAAACGCCGCCACCGCCTCTCGGGTCTTGAGCCTTCTACGGAGCCCGCCGACAGCCGACAAGTATGGCACACTCAAACAACTACTCCTCGGTACGTTTGACCTCACTGAGGCCGAACGCGCGCGACAGCTGCTCGATCTGCCTGAGCTCGGGGAGGCTCGACCATCCGAGCGCATGGACCACATGCTCTCCCTGCTCGGCGAACACCACCCAGATTTCCTCTTTCGCGAGCTGTTTCTCCGACAGCTACCCGAGCAGGTACGCTTAGCTTTGGCTAACTCGACAATCAAGGACCCTCGCACCCTGCCTAAGGAAGCCGACAAATTTTTCTCAGCCGGGTGGCACTTCGGAGCAGCCGCCTGGAACCCTGGTCCGGCCGAGGCAACGCCCCCGCCACGACCGGCGCTGCCACCACTGGGGCGGACCATGTGCTACTACCATGCCAGGTTCAGGCAGAAGGCCAGAACGTGTCGCCCACCGTGCACTTTCGGCGGGTCGGGAAACGACCAGGCCGGCGCTCGCTTCCTGCCATGAGCGTTGGCCATTCCGGCAACCTTTTGTTCATTACGGACACCGCGTCCGGGCGACGTTTCCTGTGTGATACGGGAGCTCAGGTGAGCGTTATACCCACCTCAGGGCAGAACAAGCAGGCCGCGCTTTGCGGCCCCGCCTTGGTCGCCGCAAATGGCTCCTCTATCTGCACCTTCGGTTCACGCAGCGTTGCACTCTGCTTTGGGGGCCAGCGTTTCGAGTGGGATTTCGTCACGGCAAACGTGCCCAAGGCTTTGTTGGGTGCGGATTTTCTTTGCGCCCATGGACTTTTGGTTGACATAAAACGTCGTCGGCTCGTCAACGCAGAGACCTTCAGCTCTCTCGCTTGTTCGTTGAGCAGCTCCGCACCAAGCTAGCCTGCGCGCTCCCGGGCGCGGACGACTTCACCCGCCTCCTCGCTGAGTCCCCGCCCTCACGCTGCCGACGTTTTCGGCCGTCGCCATCAAACATGGCGTCGAACACCACATCCCAACCACTGGTCCACCGGTCTACGCCAGGGCTCGTCACCTCGACCCTGCCAAACTCGCCGTGGCAAAGGCGGAATTTGATGCGCTGGAGCGGTTGGGCATTGTGCGGCGCTCGAACAGCGCGTGGGCCTCGCCCCTGCACATCGTACCCAAACCGGGTGGCGGATGGCGACCGTGCGGCGATTATTGCCGCCTGAACGACGCCACCACCCCCGACCGGTACCCGATACCGCATATCCAGGACTTCTCCGCCCGTTTGGCGGGGCGTGTGATCTTCTCCAAGGTCGACCTTATTCGGGGCTACCACCAGGTACCTGTCCGGCCGGCCGACGTTCCGAAGACGGCTGTAATTACACCCTTTGGCCTCTTCGAGTTCCTCCGAATGCCGTTCGGCCTTAAGAACGCGGCCCAGGCCTTCCAGTGGCTGATGGACAGTGTGCTGCGCAATCTCACCTTTCTGTTCGTCTACCTGGATGACATTCTTATCGCCAGCACTTCCCGGGCAGAGCACCTCCTTCACCTGCGCACGCTTTTTGAGTGCCTCAGCCAGCACGGCCTCATCATCAACCCGGCGAAATGCCAGTTTGGCGTGGGTGCCGTCGACTTCCTGGGACACCGCATCACGAAGCGCGGGGCCGTGCCGCTGCCGACCAAGGTGGAGGCCGTTAAATGTTTCCCGCGCCCCGGCTCCGTCAAGGCCCTGCAGGAGTTTTTGGGTATGGTAAACTTCTACCACCGCTTCGTGCCTCGCGCCGCCCAACTCATGCGCCCCCTGTACGAGGCCCTCAGGGGTAAGCCGGCCAAGCATGACATCACCTGGACCGAGGAGATGGACGAGGCATTCACGGGCGCTAAGCTGGCCCTCGCCAACGCAACCATGCTGGCACACCCGGTGCTCGACGCACCCATCGCCCTTACCACGGACGCTTCCGACTACGCGGTGGGCGCCGTACACGAGCAGTGGGTTAACGGGGCTTGGCAACCGCTGGCCTTCTTCAGCCGGCAGCTCCGCCTTAACGAGCGCAAATACAGCACGTTCGACCGCGAGCTCCTCGGCCTTTACCTGGTGGTTCGCCACTTCCGCCACCTTTTAGAGGGCCGCCCATTCACGGCGTTTGTGGACCACAAACCCCTGATCTATGCCATGGCCAAGGTCTCAGAGCCATGGTCGGCTCGTCAGCAGCGCCACCTCTCCGCCGTGTCCGAATTCACGACGGACATCGGGCACGTCGTGGGCAAGGACAATGCTGTGGCCGATTACCTCTCCCGGTCCGTCGCGGGCGCCGTCCACCTCGGCGTGGATTACGCCTCATGGCGGCCGACCAGATCTCCGACCCTGCGGTGCAAGCCCTCCGGACAGCGGACACGGGCCTGCGGTTGTCCGACGTCCCCTTCAAGGACACAGGCACGGTTCTCCTGTGCGACGTTTCCTTGGGCCAACCTCGTCCCATTGTGCCCGCTGGATGGCAAGAGCTCGTTTTTGACGCCATCCACGGCCTTTCCCACCCGGGCCGGAAAGCGTCGCAGAAGCTCGTGGCAGTGAAATTCGTCTGGCACGGGCTCCGCAAGGACGTCCGTGACTGGGCCAATGCCTGTGTCGCCTGCCAGCGTGCGAAGGTCCACCGGCACACCCAGGCCCCGTTGGCACCATTCGAAGTGCCCGTGCGGCATTTCGACCACGTCAATGTGGACCTGGTGGGACCCCTTCCCCCCCTCGCGGGGCTTCACCCATCTCCTCACGATGGTGGACAGGACCAACAGGTGGCCGGAGGCCGTCCTGCTGACATGGATGACGTCTGCCGACGTGGCGCAGGCCTTCATCGGCACCTGGGTCGCCCGTTTCGGTGCCCCCTCGGACATCTCCTCTGACAGAGGCCCACAGTTCACCTCTGAGCTTTGGGGCGCGGTCGCTCATGCCTTGGGGGTCAAACTTCCCCGCACCACGGCCTACCACCCCCAGGCCAACGGCTTGTGCGAGAGGTTTCACCGCTCAATGAAGGCCGCTCAGGGCCAGCCTCCAGGACGACAGTTGGGCTGACAGGCTCCCGTGGGTGCTCTTGGGCCTCCGGACGGCCCCTAAAGAAGACCTCCAGGCTTCTACCGCCGAGCTGGTCTATGGCCAACCACTGCGCGTGCCGGGGGAGTTCTTCCCTGACGCCACCGGCCCCTGGTCCACGGCTCGCCAACGCTCGGGCCTCCAGGAGGCCGCCAGGAGATTTGCCCCGGTGCCCACGTCTCATCATGGCTGTCCTCAACCCCATGTCCCCCCAGCGCTTCGCACAGCGGAGTTCGTTTTTGTGCGCACCGGGGACCACTCCGGCCCCCGTACGATGGGCCTTTTCGGGTCTTGAGGAGGGGCGACAAGTCGTTCGTCGTCGACATTGGCGGCAAACCGGACCATATCTCCGTGGACCGCCTCAAGCCGGCCCATTTGGACATCGACCAACCTCCACGGTTGGCCCTTCCTCCATGGCGGGGCCTTCCCCCGTCGACCAAGCCCCACACCCGACCATCCGCCGCCAAGCCGCCTCCCACCCCCACACGAATCGCCAGGGGTCGTTTCGGCCGGGTCATTAAGGCCCCCTACAAAGTGACTCTCCCTGTACAAGTGAATTCTGGGGGGGCGCATGTAGTGGTTACCGGACACAATTCTCTTGTACCGGCTGGTGACGTAATCAGCGGGCGGTCCCTTGGATTGCATACCACGCTCCGTTGAGAGGCGTGGCTTACTGTTTGAATTTGAAAGATATATTGCCGCTCGGCGTCGCCATTTTCAGTGCATTCGTGCCGAGCTCGGAATAAACAGCTCTGTGAAAATCAACTCTGTGTCACGTCCATATTGTTGGAGTTCGACTTGAGAGCACAGCTCCACAATAGTATCATTCTTAAAGAAAGTACAACACTTTCACACATTAACAAACGGACTGACAATGGAGACGAGGACATTTGCAATGTTGCAGCAGCTGCAACTTCAACATGGAGCACACAGTGTGGCACTGAAATTTGGGTTGATACAGCAACAGGTGTGTATGCCTGTGCGGATGTGTAGACAGGAAACGTGGAAGAGGCAAAAGGAGACATATTGTCGCGCGATTGCCCTCGGTTAAGACCGGGAATCGCGGATGGCCAGGACGAGCTTTATCTCCGAGGCGACGATCAATGACCGGTTTGGCTATACATGCACGGGGGGGGGGGGGGCGGGGGGGGATTAAACTTACACTAACAACACAAGATTTTGAAAAGAAAAGATAATAATAAAAGGGTTTATTTAAAACAACTATCGGGACAGGGAAACACCATGATCAAAACTAGAACCTAGGTTGGGAAAAGGTTCGCAAAAGGAAGGTCCACCCGGGAACGAAAGGCAAAGCAGAAGGGAGGTCCGGGCAGAAATGAAGCCAAAGCGAGAAGAGCAAAATGCCGGCGAGCCAGTTTTTTGTTGCTCGTGATCTGACATCAGTTCTCTTCCTCTGCCAATCATTGACTCCCTTCCTTGTGACCTTTCGCGCCTTTTCACGTCATCGGGCCCTCTGCTTAAATCGGTGCATAGCTTGTTGGTCGTTTGTTCGCGCCCTCTGCACTGATTGGCCGAGCGTCTTTGGTATCACGTCATCGTGTGGCACTTCCTTCATTTTCCCTACCCTCCAATCAGCGACCTGCCCCCAACTCGCCCTCCCCCCCCCTGTCAACCAAGAGTCGTTCTGGGCGTGGCTCGTGGCTTTTCTGTGCAATGTCTGCCTGTCATGGTGTACCACTGCACGGCCGCTGCCTGCATGTCTTTCCGGTCAGTTATTTTGTCAGTCCTTGTAAGGGGGGGGGGGGGGGTTAATTAATGTGGTGGCCTAAGGACCTATCTAAGTGTCTATAAGAGTGCGTTTCCATAAGGGACACAGGTATGTTCACAGAGGGAACGACACACAATGCAGTTAGCATATTCCCTAATTCTAGTTACCAAGCCCCGCCCCCTCGTGGTGGGGACACTGATACGCAGCTTACTCCGACATATGGGCTACAGGTCCCTGACTTACTTACATCAAGGTGGTCCTCGCTACCCATGACAGACGAAGCATGATACCTTCACAGATCTACTTAGATCTAGATATTCCCCTACCCCAAATTTATAACGCCCCCCCCTCCCCCCGGAACCATAGCCCCTGCAAGGTTCACTGCAAGCGCTTCGATTCCAGTCTTAACACTTACCGTCTCACACTTAATTAGCCTATGAAATAAAGCAGGAGGGCTGTGGGAAGTGAGCCGAAGCTACCTACCTATGCTCCTTAACATGCTAATCCCCTTAAACAATCATGCAAATATGTACAATCATTATCATTGGTCGCTCCTGTGGAGGAAGGGAAACAACAACACGCAAAAACTACTTAACCACAAACTTAACCTTAACCTTGCAAAAACTTCAAAAATTAGTAAACTCAACGAATAAACATTTGTACAACCCCAGTCTACAGACCACGTCCCTCGGTGGATGCCACATTGCCACAAGACTCAACGTTACCTGCGGGGCTATCCCAATGCACCCCAAATTTCCACGGGCCCTGTGCTGGTGTTACAGGTGAGTGACATGGCTCGGTGGATTTTGCCCACATTCATTCAACACAAATCCCATAACCATTCATTCTCATTCCAAAAATCGTCAACACTAAATCACTACCAAGCACTTATTTCACCCTTCCCTTCCCCCCTGCAGGACCATGGCATAGATGTCATATCACATGTGTGCATTTCTCTCAACTATGCAGCGGGGAGGTACCGTACAATCAAGATGGTGTTGGCTCTTCAGGCTGAGGTGCCCGCAGTCCCAAACACAAGTCACTTGGCTTACAAATTAATTGCCCCCCCCCCTTTACCTCTTGGTCCCGTAACAGTCAAACAGCCCCTTTCCGCCGTTACCCTGCCGGTGGGGGTCTCCACACTCCAGACTATGTTACCTCCTGCTTCAGCGCAGCTACACGGGTCACCGGGAGTCTTCCACCCCAAGACGCCCAAACAGACCCTCCACCGACGGGCTCCAATTTCCAGTCACCACTGGCTGTCAGGGGTAATTGCCGTAGAGGGGGGTCGCAGTCGTCGCTCCTCAGAGCTTGATCCGTACCTGCGGACACGCACACCTTCCCCACCCACAAAATCCCCAAAACACATTTCCTCCCCCGCTGCCATTCAATTTTCCAACACGTTTCAAATCAGAAGATGGTACCAAAAAGATGTTACAAGAGTTGCCATGGCCTGCTTCATGTGAAATCCCAAATTCACATGTAAATCACATTACATCTCAAAACACAATAATCACTCAATCCATAATCTCCACCCTCATGACCACATGGAAACACAACACCTCTACATAAACAAACGCCACCCACAAGACTGTGTGGCACACATTCCATCCCCCTCACTGGCCATGCCATCACTCTCACCCGCCCCTACTCCAAATTACATGTCCCCAATTTAACAAGCAAGTCCTGACGCCTGGGACAGTAACCATCAAGGCCTTACCCCTACCTTGATGTGCAAGTATGTACCAGTTGGTCAGGACAAAAAGTGCCATCCACCCACAAAATCCCAAAATTTCTCATTGGGCCCACCAAATTCCAACTGACCAAATTCCATCAAGGACTGACACCTCAACCCCCAAGCTCCCCTGGGCCTGGTCAACCTCTACCTCGATGGTATTGTCCCAGGTCTACAGCCGCTGTCACATCATTCACATCATTATTACAAATAATTTCTGGCCCCCACAGGCAATCATCAACAAACACCCGGTCCAGCTCCGTCACCCGGACCCCCAATATTGTTACTAAACAAGAATGTATCAATTGAATGCAGGTTTATTAGCAACAACGATGAACAATCAATCTGCAAGACAATGAAAGCGATGGTAGATATTAGAATAAGATAATAGATACAGAATATGCAAATAACAATGCGCAGTATTACACAAGATGAGAACGCAATAGAGAACAGCACCATACAAGAGTTGTCTATCTCCCTTCCCCAAAAACGTTCAATTGTGACACAGAATAGAACGAAACTGGAGACCAAGAAAAAGGATCACATGAGTTTATAATTGATATTCTTCTGAATTGAATCGGGCTGGTGGTTTGATAATTCGCTTCGGGCGGCCCGTCACCACCCGATCAATCGTCGGAGTCCTCTGAGGGCAGTTCGTAATTTCTTGGTCCATTGTGGGAGTCTCCGGTGGGTGGTTCACTGTCGCCCTGTCCGACGCCGGAGTCCCCTCCAGCTGGTCCATCATCACCCGAACCGTCAAGGGGGCAGAAATAGGCAGTGACCGTGGAGGTGTGGCGGTGGTCTGCACATGCGGTTGGTTAGCGACTCTCGCGGGTGGTGTCATCGCGGTGGTGGAGCGGAGTGTCTGTGATGGTAAGCCCGGCGCAATGACATGTTGGGGTTCACCCTTCTGGGGAGTGGTAACAGGATTGAGACAGACTCTTGGAGCGGCGATGGGTTGGGTACCAGACATTAAGTATTTCGGTACGATTGGCATAACACTTGGCATAACGGTTGGCAGCATGCCACTTTTGCCAGTCGTAGTGGGAGTTGTCATGCTGAAAGGCGTAAAACGTCGCAGGAACTTACGATTCCGGAGAGTGATTCTTCCGGAGCCATCCACCTTGACAACGTATTGATCGAATTGTTTTACCTCAATCACGGTTCCGGTCCGGTCCCATTTTCGTGGTTCCAGGCCGGTCTGGTTCTGGATCCGGACATGGTCCCCGACGGCCAGTGGAGGTAGTTTTGTCGTGTGTTCAGAGAGTCTTTCGATCTCCCTGGCATGCCGAATGCGCAAAGCTTCCTCACGATTGTTGCGTGTTTCCCGCCAGGTGTCCGATGGCAAGTATCTGCCTGGGATGATGGGTATGAAGTCCTTGACTGGCCTCTTGAAGATGATCATGGCTGGAGACAACCTAGTGTCCTGATCCGGTGCATTCCGGTACTGGAGTATTGCACGTTGGAACCGATCAGTGTCTAGTTCACCATTGGAACCAGTGTTATCGGTGATCATTCTTTTCGATGTTTTGACTGCGATCTCGGCACGACAGTTGCTGTGTGGGAAGGCAGTGGATGACAACCGATGGTTAACGCCCCACCGACGCAAGAAGTCTTGGGTGTCATGTGCCGTGAATTCTGGCCCACAGTCAGATGCCAATTCGTCGGGGATACCATAAGTGGCGAAGTTCGACCGCAGACATTTCACTAGGCCTTGTGCCCCGCCAGTTGTTAGCTGAATGATTGGCCAATTAGAGTAACGATCAACGGTGACCAAATAACTCCGACCCTTGTGATGAAAGTAATCTGAACAAACGTACTGGAAAGGGTAGGCAGGTTCAGCTGAGGCTGTAGGTGGAGCGCTTGGTTGCGATGGGGCCATCCGATTGCAGTGTGAGCAGCGATTGCGCATCTCATGAATCTGGGGAGTGATTCCAGGCCAAAAGATCGAGCTGCTGGCCCGGGTGGTCATTGCCGTGACTCCTTGGTGAGCAGCATGAAGATTCTCAAGGACAAGCTTCCGTAGCTTCGGTGGGATGATAATCCTCCCCTTGTAGACCACTATGCCATCAATAGTGTAGAGGTGTTCACGGAAGGGAAAGTATTCCAAAATGGACACAGGGAAATCGTCCCGACTGGCAGGTAGACCCTGCTCAATAGAATTGAGTAACTGCAGCATCTGAGTGTCACTTGCTGTTTCGTCCCGAACATCGTCCCAAGTGACGGACCGCACAGAATCGAGTGTCTTGATGGCTGCCATAGAAATAGCCATTTCCATGCCAGTGTCGTCATCTGTGGTCCACAGCCCAGTCAAGGTGTGCTGTCTTAGTGTAGACGATGTGGCCACATCCATAATGGAGGAAATGTCATCCACCAGTGGCAGTCGTTCCGATGGTCTGGCACCCGACGGATGTCGTGAAATCGCATCTGGTACGCAGTGTCGTTTTCCCGGGATGTGGATAATTCGGAAACGATATGCTAGGGTCCTTTCTTTCAAGTTGGCAAGCCGCGTGTTATGGATGTCCTCTAATCGTCTGTCACCAAGAAGCTTGATTAAGGGCTTGTGATCGACGGCAATAATCAGGTTCTTGCATCCCAACACAAAATACTTTACTTTTTCCAGGCTGTCCACCACTGCTAGAGCTTCACCCTCTATCGGAGCATAGCGCGACTCCGCTGCATGGGTGAAGCGGCCTCCAGCAAGGGTGATTTTCCAGCCATCGGGGCAGCACTGTGGGGTTTCACCAGGGCATCTGCAGTGTTTTTGGAGGAGCCAGAAGCCAATCCCATCCTTCGACCAGTCAGTTGCGAGACATGTTGTCCGTTCCTTGTCAAAGATCCGGACCCCATTTGCGACTTCAGATATGATGAGTCGTTTTGATTCTTCGAATAGGGATTGTAGTGTTGCATCCCAGTAGAAGGGGGTGCATGGTTTTAGGAGGTCCCGAAAAGGTCGCATCCTCTCGGTCATGCTGAAGCAGTATGTTACCTGATTGACTAGCCCAAACCAGGAGCGAATGTCAGTAATTGTTTTTGGTGTGGGGAAGTCCTGTATCGCTTGGAGATACCTTTGGCATGGTCGTACACTGTCCATGGTGATCTCGAATCCAGCGAATTCGACCGTGTCCTGACCAAAATGGAATTTCGTCGGATTTTGCGTAATCCCATTACGGCCGCACAGGTCGAGCCAGTTGCATGTCTGAAAAAAGCTCTCTTCCAATGTGTCGCTCCACATGATGGTATCATCAATACATTTGGACTTGTTTTTGAAGTCCGATACAATTTCGTCAAATCGTCTGGAGTATCCATCACCTGAAGCGATGTAACCTTGGGGAGTGGTGCAGTAACGGTATCGGCCCCATGGTGTGATGAACGTTGTCAGATGGCGGTCACATTCTCTGATTGGAACGCTGTGATAGCCATTCCAGGCGTCTGTTACCGTCTTTTTGGTGTTATGTGGCACCGCCATTGCTTGATGGAAGGGTGACTGGGTGTGGTGGGTCTCACGTGTGCAGTGCGCATTCAGTGGTTGCAGATCAACTGTCCTCCGTGGGGTCCCATCCTTCTTTGGACAGACGACCATTCTGCTGCACCATGTCACTGGTTCACCAATTGGCACCGGTTCCAGAACCCCTAACCTGATGTCGCGATCGATACCAGCCTTGACTTCTGCCTGCCAGTGTAAGGGGACAGGCACTGGGGTGTGCACCGCTTTTGGTGTTGCCTCGGGGTCAACCATCAGTGTGAGAGGCGGACCTTCCATGTGGGGTAGTGGCTGGTGTTCGCAGACATTGAATGTGCTGCTTTTGTAGTACTCCAGTAGCCATTTCTCCAGCCTCTCTCGGTTCTCGTCAGTGGCCGGAAATGGGATAGATGTAGGCAGTGTAGGGGGAAGCGATCTTTCCGGGCAGTTACAATTTGCATCGATAACTGCTGCCACTGCAGCACCAACTGTGTTGGATTCGCCAATGGTTGGGAAGCTACTAGACACGAGGCCGAGATCGACGCATGCTTCACGACTGAGATACATGTTCCGTGTGTCAGGTGAGATGTAGCAGATTTGTCGGGTTTCAATAATGTCGCCATTGGCTGTGCGACCAGACAGGTGTAGGAGCATGGCGCCGATAATCCGGACCCTTCCACTGTTAACAGCATTCATCTTCAGGTTGACAGGTAACAGGTCTTCATTACGCAGCCCGAGTTTGTGGAAAATATTAAGTCCTGTGAGGCAGCTTTGACAGCCAGTGTCGGCCATGGCCTGGAGCCTGGCCGATTTTGGTCGGGATGACAGTGGCTGGCCGAAATGGTCATAAGATTCCTTATCGATCCGTGCTATGAGTTTTATGTACGGCTGTGGTTGAGACTTCTTCTTGGTCCAGCCAGAGAGGTGGTCAAATATATGGTGGTCGAGGTGTAGTGGAGTTGACAAGGTGGCCATGGCCCTTTTAATTTGCGGCTTCCAAATGGCCGTTTCTCGTTCCGTGACAGAGCAGAGGAGATCGTGGACCTGGCTGCTTTCTTCCACATCATGAGCATCCATTGATTTGTCCGTAGGTTTGTTGTCCGCCTTTTTCGTGCCTCCCCGGCAGACATGTGCAAAATGGCCGCGAGTGGCGCATTTACTGCATGTTTTCCCGTAGGCATTGCAGAATTGACGCCTTTGGTCGATGTTCGGCTGTTTGCCATGACCAGTTTTGCCGCAATAACTACAAATGGCCGCCTGCTTGTCGGTAGTGATCAGGGCTCTTTTGTTCTTCCAGTTTTTGTATTGGCTTGCGCCATGAGCGCCTTCACTATCGAGCAAGGCATTCTGGGAACGTTTCCCTGCTTCCTTGGCCTCGACGAAAATGAGAACTTCCTCCAAGCTCATGTTCTGATTTTGATCGCCGAGAATGTCCTGTTGTATATCTTGATCGGCGAGTCCCCGACATAGGACATCGCGAACCATGTCCTTGGTGTAGTTGACATCAGTAGGGGGATTGCATGAGCATACAACAGAAAACTTGCAGATCTCAGCTTGACCAGCCAGACGGGCTGCGTAGGTACGAATTGGTTCTTCTCGGTCCTGTCGCATGTTGTGGAGGTTTACGCGGGACACCATGGTATTCTCCTCTTGGACAGCAAGGGACCGAATGGCTTGTAGTATAGCTGCCTCGTCCTTGATTTCAATGCGTGGGTTGCTGCGGTGGAGGTCACGTCGTAGGTTATCATCACAACATTCAAGGAGTTGAACGCGAACATCATTGCCGATTATCTGGATCGCTGCCTTGTAACCATCCCATCTTCTGGTGAAATATTCCCAATCTTCGCTGGTACCGCCGGTTTGGATACGAGGACGGCTGACTTTGTCCGGTTTGGCTGGTGCAATGGACGTGTGAGTCATGGCGTGGATGGAGAGCTGGATAGCAGCAACGGCATTGTCAGTGCTGTCAGTAACGTAGACACAGCTCGGGAAGGGGCAGACTGCAGCAGGCATCTTCAGATGAGTTGATTGTTCATAAACAAGAATGTATCAATTGAATGCAGGTTTATTAGCAACAACGATGAACAATCAATCTGCAAGACAATGAAAGCGATGGTAGATATTAGAATAAGATAATAGATACAGAATATGCAAATAACAATGCGCAGTATTACACAAGATGAGAACGCAATAGAGAACAGCACCATACAAGAGTTGTCTAGTTACCCCCTTGGTAAATTCAACCCCCCTGTTGATGTACTATTGCGGCATCCACTCGGCCCTGATAACCTTCCAGCCCTTCATGTGGCAAACATTCCCCATTTACATTTTTACACGCCCCATTTACCTCGTGACACTCCCCATTCACCTCCAAATTTCCTTCTCAAACTTCCCCATTTACTTCCACACATGCAGTATTTACATTTTCCATCTCCAATTGCTCATTCATTCCCCTGTTTCATTCCCTGTTCACTCATTTGTTCATTCATTCCCTAAGGCTTTCCTTCCAAACTATGACTCATTCTTTTTATTCCGTTTCTCATCCCTTTATTTGTTCACTCTGAGCATCCATTCTATTATTTAATCGCTCATTCTGAGCATCCATTTTGTTATTTATTCCTCCCAAATTATCCTTCATTCCCATCATCATTTGATCAATCACGGCCTGGAAAGCATTCGGGACCGTCTCTATAGCGGGGGACGTTCCATTACTATGCTCCTCCCCTTCTACTTCCAATCCCTTGGGCATCTCCATCCCGCGCGCACAATTCAGGGTCCGCCATTACGCTGTTCGTTAAAGCGGTTCCCGCTCGCGTATTTTACCTCAGAAAAATAAAAAGACTTTCAATTTTCGAACCGCGATGTCGTGCTTCGTACCCCCCAATCGACAATTAGATTTTTTAAAATCGCCTTTGACTATAAAAAAAATTAGCGTCCGAATGTCGACCGCAATGTACGCTCGGCTGTGTCAATCTCAGCCCGTGGACAAAAAATTGTCCACCGAGTCCGAATCCTCGCATCTGACACCAGTTGTCCTGTAATTGCCATCGGTGAAGACCAGGAAATCATGGATAGCAATCGAGCTTACTTTGAGGCGTTATCCAATTGATGGTGAAATGATACGCGATGAGAAGAATACCAACTCACCTGTACAGGCCCCACACAGGCGTCTTCACCCTGCAAATTAATAAATCGAACCAAAAACGGAATTGATGTACAAAAATATACACGGCTTTATTGCCAGACCCCGAGAACAATGAAACGCGCCGGTAAATAAAATCCTCGGTTGGGATTCCACACACCTCACTTCGACAACAAGCATAGGGGAAGAATTAATCAAAAGGAACCGTTGTGTTCTGCGTGGTGCGGCTGAGATCTGTCTGGCTGCAGTGTCAGGGATCATCAGGGATTCTGGCTGCAGTGTCAGGGATGTCAGGCTCCGAGTGCAGTCATCTGACGCAGCTCCAGTCGGCGGGGAGTAGGCCTCGACGCGCCCCCATTCAACAGACCTCGATAAGGCCTCTCGCGCCAAGCGAGCATGCAGGCGTGCAACCCGCTTCCTCAGCCGTGCAATGGCCTCCCAAATTCGGCACGAAGCTGCGATGCACCCAACGTTCAGGTCAGAAAGGAGAGAGGGTCGAGGTGAAGGAAGGCTTGAGGGCAAGAGGTCGGGACAGAGGAATTGTGAGGGCAAGAACGAACGAGGTCCAGGCACCAATGTCTATCTCAACGAGCAGGGACGAGAAAGAGAAAATGTCGGTCTCTTTCGCTTTTTGTCAATCCCTCTTGACGTCATCTCTCTCTCTCTCTCTCTCTCTCTCTCTCTCTCTCTCTCTCTCTCTGTCTCTGGCTCTGTCTCTGTCTCTCTCCCAACATTACAGGCTCAACCCTCCACCAATGGCCGCGTCACGTTTCTGTCATGCCATTCGTTTGATGGCCAATCAGTCTGTCGCTTCCCTTGATCTTGCTTCACCACTCAGCGCCCTGCTTCTTGCTTTTGCCCTGACCAACTGCTGCCCCTTGGGGCATGTCCATTGCCTGCCTGCTCGATGTGTGTTGCCATGCCAGCTGCTGACGTGGCTGGCTGTGGCTCCATCGGCAGTGCCCTGAACTGGCTTTCGGTGAGTTTTGTAATAAGGGGAGATTTAATTAATGTGAGCGCTAATGGGGATGGATTCCGAGCTCGTGTCTATGTGCATTGCCATACGGGACAAATGGATGATCACAGGTTTGACACACCGGGGAATTAGCTTAATCCTTATTCTACTTATCACAAAGCCATCCTCGTATGGCCACAAAGATACACTTAATCCGAACAAACCACCGAAACAGAACTTATTACATCGACATTCCCTATCATGACAATCGAGACACCTACCTATGCAGATCTACCTGGATCTATATACCACTACCCCAAAATTCATAACAATACATACAAACATGCATACATACATGCATACATACATACATAGCCATATACTTTTGTTCCATTATAAGAAGATGTGGGTGATTTCAATTTTCAGCATGCCAATTGGCTAGGGGATTGGTACCTCTTCTGCCAGCCACAGCACTGCAGAAAAGGACCTCTATGACTATATGGGCCTGACTCAATCTGTGAACTTCCTGAACCAGATTTCTACCAATGTCAAGGTGTGATTTTGAGCATTATGATGCTGACGATGTAATAAAAGATCAAATCATACAGAGGAGAAGGGAGTAAGGCAAATGTTAGGGTAGGAAGGTGGTGTTGGACAGCTGTCTGGAGTAAAACAAAAGTAAATGCGGTCAACATAATGGTGGCTTATATGGACAGCTCAGGTGCACATCGGTCACCCAACTTGGGATGCTAAGTGTCAGGGTCACCCAACTTGGGCCCCTGCTCGACCTGTACCGTTACAAATGACGAATATGCCAATAAATCCATGGATGGTCATCAATGTTGACATGCACGATTCATTTCCCACCGGCGAATACATCCTCTGCATTGTCGATAATCGTTCCCGTACAACAATCCGTACTCCAAAATGCCCTGGACCGAGACCGAGTTATCAAACAAAATGCAGGTGCCAACGGTCACGCTTCAATCCACGATATACATGGAGGTGATGCAGTCCTTCCACAATAATCAAAACATAACAAGCTGTATACCACCTATGATAAACGTAATTAGGTCTGAGGGGTCTCAGCTGAGTCCCTAAAAGACACCGAAGACCCAAAATGCCCTGAAGACCCAAAAGACCCCGAAGCCCCAACACACCCCAAATACCAAAAACACCCCGAAGACCCAAAACACCCCGAAGACCCAAAATACCTGGGCCGAGACCCAAAAGACCCAAAATACCCCAAAGACCCAAAACACCCCAAAGACCCAAAACACCCTTAAAGGCCCGGAGGATCCAAAGATCCTGAAGACCCAAATGGCCACGAAGACCCAAAAGACCCCGAAGATACAAAACACCCTGAAGACCCCAAACACCCCAGAGACCCAAAATACCATTAAAGGCCTTGAAGACCCAAAACACCATGAAGACCTGTGATGAATCGGACGACAGAAAGCCAGTTGCTGGCGTGATGAGCATAACTGTCTGGCAGGGGCGGTCCCTGCAGAGATGATCGGTTTTGCATATGTAACCAGCTGTGAGAGTGGGAGACTGCCATATTTGCTGCTATGACTCGTTGTGAGCTGGGTAAGAGTTATTAATTTGCTGCTTAGTAGTTTTCCTCATTTTAAATGTATTGGAATGCCTTCTTTGTATCATGTAGACTAATGTTATGATCTTGTGTTATGTATAGATGCACCTGGTCGATTGCAATAAAGCCTCCTTTCCTGCGAGGTCTCTGGCTCTACTTTCACAACAAGACCCAAAAGATCTTTGAGATATTTTGGGTCTTTAAGAATATTTTGGGTCTTCAGGGTGTTTTGGTTCTTTTGGGTCTTTGGGGTCTCTTGGGTCTTCGGGGTCTTTTGGGTCTTCTGGGCCATTAAGGATATTTTGGGTTTTTGGGGTGTTTTGGGTCTTCGGGGTGTTTAGGGTCTTCAGGGTGTTTTGGGTATTTAAGGGTCATTGTGGTCGTCAAGGTGTTTTGGGTTTTCAGGGTGTTTGGGTCTTCGGGGTCTTTTTGGGTCTTTGGGGTATTTTGTGTCTTCAGGACCATTAGGGTCATTTGGGTCTACCCTCCCTCCAGGTCTTTAAAACAACTGTTCACCACCACCTCTTATCTTCCCCCATCCAAAACCTTGATCTTTTCTACCGCGTTAAAACACCCCCGAATCGGCCTCTTTCAATCCCCAACTTTTTTCCTGAAATTCCTAGTCGTGTACATTTGCTTTATACTTTGTACCCCTCCCTCATACCCCAGCCCTCCCCCTTCCACAGATCTACCGACGTCCCTGTTCTCTTCTGTTGTTGTGCTTGTGTACTTCCCTCTCTCTCTCTCCCTCTTGTCTCCCGCTCCCTTCATTGTAAGTTTTATGTGTATGTGCATGTTTACGTGTTCAATGTGTTAGCTCTTACACGAGCCTCGATTGTGTATACAAAAAAAACCAAAAAAAACTCTTCATTATGTACCATTGAACCACGACTGAGTATGTCTATTAAATACACACTATTGGAATATGAGAACAGTACGTACATTAATTACACCAGAGTACGTCTCTGAATTATCTGCTGTTGAAACACGAAGACGTCTATTAATTACATAACATTGAAACCTGACTGAGTCGGTCTATTAAATACATACCATTTGGAATGTGAGTGCAGTCCGTCCATTAATTACACTTGCGTGACGGCGCTACGCGTGCCACGCTACACGTCGTTTTAGAGGGATAGGCTTCTTTGACCATTTCGGTGTCTTTTGGGTCTTCAGGGTCTATTGGGTTTTCATGGTGTTTCGGGTCTTCAGGACAATTTGGATCTTCAGGGTATTTTGGATCCTCTGGGCCTTTAAGGGTATTGTGGGTGGTTTTTATTTTATTTTTGTATACAAGATCAAGGTTCATGTAAGAGCTAACATTAATGACAAAAAAAAAGAAACGGACACATAAGACAAAATAAAGGGAGCGGGAGACGAGATGGGGAGAGAGGGGGAAGCACAAGAGTACAACATTTGAGAGCAGGGACATCGGGAGATCTGTGAGAGGGAGAGGGCTTGGGGAGAGGAGGTGTGGGAAGGAGGAAGGAGAATTGGGAAGGGGGGGGGTGCGGGTGTGAGAGGTAAACAACACATGGACACAGCTTGGACTTCCAGGAAGGAAGTCGGTAGGTATTCCAGAAAAGTGGATCTGGGGAGAATTAACGGGGTTAGAAAAGATCAAGGTTTTGGATGGGGGAAGATAAGAGATGGTGGTGAACAGCTGTTTTAAAGACCTGGAGGGAGGAGGGGGATTGAAGTGATTGAGGGAGTTTGTTCCAGAGGCGGGAGAAAAGAGGAATGAAAGAGTGAAGGTGAGCAGAGAGACTTGATTTTGGCATTTCACCAGAAGAGGGTTGCTGGTAGATCTTGTGTGACCTGCAGGAGAATTTGGGGAACAGAGGAGATTTTGACAGGGCTGGGGGGGGGGGGGGGGTCTAGACCAGAGAGGAGTCGGTAGGAGACAGAAAAACCACCTACCTGCCTGCGGTGAGTAAGTGAGAGGCCCTCACAATCAGCTTCATCGCGGGAGATTCCAATGATCCTGAACGCTTTGGTTTCAACAGCGTGAAGCCGAGCTAGGTGTGAGGCAGGAGAAAAAGCCCAGAGGGGAGAGCAGTATTACATTGAGCTACGAATGAAAGCCTTGTATGTGGTGAGGATCTCAAACTTTGGGGTGTTTTGGTTCTTCGGGGTGTTTTGGGTCTTTGGTTTCTTCAGAGGCTTTTGTGTCTTCAAGGTCTTTTGGTTCCTCTGGTTCTTTAAGGGTTTTTGGGGCATCTTGGTCAGTTGCAGTATTTAAGGGTCGAAAGGGTCTTTACAAGTCTTTGGGGTCTTCAGGGTGTTTTGAGTCTTCAGGGTGTTTTGGGTCTTCAGGGTGTTTTAGATCTTTGGGGTATTTTTTGGGTCTTTGGGGTGATTTGGGTCTTTGGGGTATTTTGGGTCTTTGGGTTATTTTGGGTCTTTGGGGTGTTTTGAGTCTTCGTCGTGTTTTGGGTCTTTGGTGTATTTTGGGTCTTCGGGGTCTTTTTGGTATTCTGGGTCTTTTTGTTCTTCGGGGTCTTTTGGGTGTTCGGGGTGTTTTGGGTCTTCTTGGTGGTTTAGGGCTTTAGGATCTTTTGGGTCTTTGGTGTCTTTTGGTTCTTCAGGATCTTTTAGGTCTTCAGTGTCTTTTGGGTCTTCGTGGTCTTTTGGGGCTTCTGGGTCTTCAGGAGTATTTTGGGTCTTCAGGGTATTTGTAGTCGTCAGGGTGTTTTGGGACTTCAGGGTGTTTTGGCTCTTTGCGATATTTTGGGTCTTTGGGGTCTTTTGGGTCTTCACGGTCTTTTGGGTCTTTTGGGTCTTTGGTGTGTTTTGGGTTTTCGGCGTCTTTTGGGTCTTTGGGGTCTTCGGGGCCATTTAGGTCTTCAGCATATTTTGGATCCGAAGGGCCTTTAAATGTATTTTTGGTCTTCTGGGTCATTTGGGTCTTCCGGGTATTTTGGGTCTTCTGGGTATTTTGGGTCTTTAAGGATATTTTGGGTCTTCAGGGGTCTTGGTGGTCTTAAGGGTCTTGTGGGCCTAAAATTGTCGTCAAAGGTCTGATGGGTCTCAGCAGTCTAAACGTAATTAAGAGTTCACGGACTGTTTTGGGTGTTAATTTTATTTGAAGAAGAAGAAGACGTTTTGGTCGCATTTAAACAGACATAACCATATACGTTTGCTCTATATTATAATACGATGCTATTGAAACGTGAGTACATCTGTTAATTACACAAGCGTGACTCCGCGAGCTCCGCACACCTCACCACACATCGTTTCAGAGGGAAAGGCATCTTTGACCATTTCGGTCTTTTGGGTCTTCAGGGTATTTTGTGTCTTCATGGTGTTTTGGGTCTTCAGGGGCTTTTGGGTCTTAAGGGTCATTTGGGGTATTTTGGGTCTTTGGTGTCTTGAGGGGCTTTAGGGTCTTCAGTGTCTTTTGTTCCTCTGGGTCTTCAAAGGTCTTTGGGTGTTTTGGTTATTCGGGGGTATGTAAGGGTCTTTTGGGTCTAAAGGGTCTCTAATAGTCTTTGGGATATTCAGTGTGTTTTGGGTCTTCAGGGTGTTTTTGGTCTTTGGGGTCTTTTGGGTCTTCGGGGTCTTTGGAGTGAAATTTTGGATCCTCTGAGTCTTTCATAATCGTTTCGGTCTTTGCGGTGTTTTGGGTCTTCAGGGTATTTTGGGTCCTCCGGGTGCTTTGCGTCTTCGGGGTCTTTTGGGTCTTTGGGCCATTTGGGTGTTCAGGGTCTTTTGGATCCTCTAGGCCTTAAAGGGTATTTTGGGTCTTTGGGGTCTTTGAAGTCTTCAGGATCTTTAAGGGTCTTGATGGTCTTCAGGGTGCTTTGGGTCTTCAGGGTGTTTTGGGTCTTCAGGGTGTTTTGGGTCTTTGGGGTTTTCATGGCCATTTGAGACTTCAGGGCCGTTTGAATCCTTTGGATCCTCTGGGCCTTTAAGGGTATTTGGGTCTTTGGGTGTTTGTTGGTCTTCAGGGTCTTTGGGGTCTTCTAGATCCTCTGGGCCTTTAAGGGTATTTTTGGTCTTTGGGGTCTTCAGTGTCTTCAGGGGAATTGGGTCTTAAGGGTCTTTTGTTCCTCTGGGTCTTTAAGGGTCTTTGGGTATTTTGGTTATTCAAGGTATGTAAGGGTATTTTGGGTCTAAATGGTCTTTAAGAGTCTTTGGAGTCTTTGGGGTCTTCAGGGTGTTTTGGGTCTTCAGGCTATTTTGGGTCTTCGGGGTCTTTGGGGCTTCGGGGCCATTTGGGTCTTTGGGGTCTTTTGGATACTCTGAGTCTTTTAGAATATTTTGGGTATTCGTGGTGTTTTGGGTCTTTGGGGTGTTTTAGGTCTTTGGGGTCTTCAGGGTCTTTAAGGATTTTTGTGGTCTTCAGGGTGTTTTGGGTCTTCAGGGTGTTCTGGGTATTTTGGGTCTTTGGGTGCCATTTTAGTATTTTGGATCCTCTGGGCCTTTAAGGGTATTTTGGGTCATTTTGAGTGGTTTTTGGTCTTCAGGGTCTTTGGGGGTCTTCCTGGGCTTTTTGGTCTTCAGGGTCTTTTGGTTCCTTTGAATCTTTAAGAATATTTTGGGTCTTCATGGTGTTTTGGGTTTTCGGGGTGTTTTGGGTCTTCTGGGTGTTTAGGGTCTTTGGGGTCTTTTGTGTATTCGGGCCTTTCAGGGTATTTTGGGTCTTTGGGATGTTTTGGGTCTTCAGGGTATTTTGGGTATTTTTGGGTGTGTTTGGTCTACAGGGTCTTTGGGGTCTTCAGGGGCTTTTTGGTCTTAAGGGTCTTTTGGTTCCTCTGAGTCTTTAGGAATATTTTGGGTCTTTGTAGTGTTTTGGGTTTTCGGGGTGTTTTGGTTCTTCTGGGTCTTCAGGGTGTTTAGGTTCTTCAGGGTCTTTTGGGTCTTCGGGTCCTTTCAGGGTATTTGGGGTCTTTGGGGTGTTTTGGGTTTTCGTGGTATTTTGGGTCTTTGGGGTATTCGGGGTCTTTTTGGTCTTCAGGGTATTTTGGGTCTTCAGGGGTCTTGGTGGTCTGAAGGGTCTTGGGAGACTAAAAGGGTCATCAAAGGTCTGACGGGTCTCAGCAGTAGAAAAGTAATTAATAGTTCCCAGACTGTTTTGGGTGGTAATTCTAGTTGAAGAAGAAGAAGAAGACATTATGGTCGCATTTAAACAGACATGACCATATATGTTTGTCCCATTACAATAAGACTAGCGTGACTCGGCACGCTCCGCATCTCGCCACATGTCATTTCAGAAGGATAGGCATCTTTGACCATTTCGGTGTCTTTTGGGTCTTTTGTGTCTTCATGGTGTTTTGGGTCTTCAGGGTATTTTGGATTTTGGATTTACATGTATTTTGTGTTTTCTGGGTCTTCTGAGTTTTCAGGGGATTTGGGTCTTCGGGGACTTTTGGATCTTCAGGGAATTTTGGATAGTCAGGGTATTTTGGGTCTTTGAGGATATTTTGGGTCTTCAGGGGTCTTGGGAGTCTTAAGGGTCTTGGGGGACGAAAATTGTCCTCAAAGGTCTGACGGGTATCAGCAGTCTAAACGTAATTAAGAGTTCACGGACTGTTTTGGGTGTTAATTTTATTTGAAGAAGAAGAAGAAGACGTTTTGGTCGCATATAAACATACATAACCATATACGTTTGCTCTATTTTGGTTTTTGGTCTATGACCATTTCGGTCTTTTGGGTATTCCGGGTATTTTGTGTCTTCATGGTGTTTCGGGTCTTCAGGGGCTTTTGGGTCTTAAGGGTCATTTGGGGTCTTTTGGGTCTTTGGTGTCTTGAGGGGCTTTAGGGTCTTCAGTGTCTTTTGTTCCTCTGGGTCTTCAAAGGTCTTTGGGTGTTTTGGTTATTCGGGGTATGTAAGGGTCTTTTGGGTATAAAGGGTCTCTAATAGTCTTTGGGATATTCAGTGTGTTTTGGGTCTTTCATAATCTTTTGGGTCTTTGCGGTGTTTTGGGTCTTCGGGGTATTTTGGGTCCTCCGGGTGCTTTGCGTCTTCGGGGTCTTTTGGGTCTTCGGGCCATTTTTGGTGTTCAGGGTCTTTTGGATCCTCTAGGCCTTAAATGGTATTTTGGTTCTTTGGGGTCTTTGAAGTCTTCAGGATCTTTAAGGGTCTTGATGGTCTTCAGGGTGCTTTGGGTCTTCAGGGTGTTTTGGGTCTTTGGGGTTTTCAGGGCCATTTGAGTCTTCAGGGCCGTTTGAATCCTTTGGATCCTCTGGGCCTTTAAGGGTATTTGGGTCTTTGGGTGTTTGTTGGTCTTCAGGGTCTTTGGGGTCTTCTAGATCCTCTGGGCCTTTAAGGGTATTTTTGGTCTTTGCGGTCTTTTGGGGGTCTTCAGTGTCTTCAGGGGAATTGGATCTTAAGGGTCTTTTGTTCCTCTGGGTCTTTAAGGGTCTTTGGGTATTTTGGTTATTCAGGGTATGTAAGGGTATTTTGGGTCTAAATGGTCTTTAAGAGTCTTTGGGGTCTTCAGGGTGTTTTGGGTCTTCGAGCTATTTTGGGTCTTCGGGGTCTTTGGGGCTTCGGGGCCATTTGGGTCTTTGGGGTATTTTTGATACTCTGAGTTTTTTAGAATATTTTGGGTATTCGTGGTGTTTTGGGTCTTTGGGGTGTTTGAGGTCTTTGGGGTCTTCAGGGTCTTCAAGGATTTTTGTGGTCTTCAGGGTGTTTTGGGTCTTCAGGGTGTTTTGGGTCTTCTGGGTCTTTTGGGTCTTTGGGGCTATTTTAGTATTTTGGATCCTCTGGGCCTTTAAGGGTATTTTGGGTCATTTTGGGTGTTTTCTGGTCTTTGGGGTCTTTGGGGGTCTTCCTGGGCTTAATTATAATACATAATACATCGTAATTATAATACGATGCTCTTGAAACGAAAGCACATCTGTTAATTACACTAGCTTGACTCTGCGAGCTCCGAACACCTCACCACACGTCGTTTCAGAGGGAGAGGCATCTTTAACCATTTTGGTGTCTTTTGGGTCTTCAGGGTCTTTTGGGTCTTCATGGTGTTTTGGGTCTTCAGGGCCATTTGAGGTCTTTTGGATCTTTGGTCGACCTAAACATACATAACTATCTACGTTTGCTCTATTATAATAAGATGCTATTGAAACGTGAGTACATTTGGTCATTACACTAGCGTGACTCGGCAAGGTCCGCACACCTCACCACACGTCGTTTCAGAGGGAGAGGCATCTTTGACCATTTTGGTGTCTTTTGGGTCTTCCGGGCCTTTTGGGTCTTCATTGTGTTTGGGGTCTTCAGGGCCATTTGGGTCTTCAGGGTCTTTTAGATCCTCTGGGCCTTTAAGAGTCTGTTGTGTCTTCGGGTTCTTTTGGGTCTTCAAGGCCATTTGAGTCTTTTGGATCCTCTGGGCCTTTAAGGGCATTTTGGGTCTTTGGGGTGTTTTTTGTCTTCGGGTCTTTGGGGTCGACAGGGGCTTTTGGGTCTTAAGGATCTTTTGGTTTGTCTGAATCTTTAAGAATATTTTGGGTCTTCGGGGTGTTTTGAGTCTTCAGGGGGTTTTGGGTCTCAGGGGTCTTTGGGGCCATTTGGGTTTCCAGGATGTTTTGGATCTTCTGGGCCTTTAAGGGTATTTTGGGTCTTTGGGGTGTTTTGGTCTTCAGGGTCTTTGGAAACTTTGGGGTCTTCAGGGTCTTTGGGGTCTTCAGGGTCTTTTGGGTCTTCAGGGTTTTTGTGGTCTTCAGGGTATTTTTGGTCTTTGGGTTGTTTTGGGTCTTCAGGGGTATTTGGGGTATTTTCATTCTTCGGGTATTTAAGGGTCTTTTGGGTCTAAAGAGTATTTAAGGTCTTCAGGGTGTTTTTTGTCTTCAGGGAGTTTTCGGTCTTCGGGGTGTTTTGGGTCTTTGGAGTCGTTTGGGTCTTTGGAGTCTTTTGGGTCTTCGGCACCATTTGGGTCTTCAGGGTCTTTTGGATCCTCTGGGCCTTTAAGGGTATTTTGTGTCTTCGTGCCCATTTGGGTATTTTGGGTCTTTTGGATACTCTGGGCCTTTAAAGGTATTTTGGGTCTTTGGGGTGTTTTGGGTCTTTGGGGTGTTTGGGGTCTTCTGTGTCATTTGAGTCTTCAGGGGCTTTTGGGTCTTAAGTGTATTTTGGTTCCTCTGAGTCTTTAAGAATATTTTGGGTCTTTGGGGTGTTTTGGGTCTTTGGGGTGTTGTGGGTCTTCGGGGTCTTTTTGGTCTTCAAGGCCATTTGAGTTTTTTGGATCCTCTGGGCCTTTAAGGGCATTTTGGGTCTTTGAGGTGTTTTGGGTCTTCAGGGTCCTCAGGGTCTTCTTGAAGCTTGAAAATTAATTGCAAAACAAATCTACTGAACTCCACGTTATCTCACAGACCAATTAATTGAGTAAATTGAACACACATGTGTGGAGAAGGTCGCTTGCCATACACCAAGCTTACTTTTGAACCAGCAAGTTTCAATTCTCATATACTGTATATACAAAACGCTGATGTCGGTTTACAAAACCCTCAATTAATGAGCAACGAGCAGCTTCTGATTACATCTTCACCACACTTGGTTTCAGCTGAATGCCAAGTCGCATCATCTGACAAATTATTTGGTTGGGCCAAGCTAAGCAAAAACAAGTTTATCTTGGTCAAGATATAGTGTTGAAATGCACACTCAAGCATATTGGAAAGCACTTCTTGCTGCTTTTAGCAAGTACAAGTGTTATTTCGTTTCACTCCTTTTTAAGCTGACAGATATATTTTACACTTTTAGTTTTAAATAAAAATTTCTGAAACCACCATGCCACGCTGGTATTTTTCCCCGTGGGTTTTTTTAAATTTCATCCACAATTCGACCGCTTTGTTCATATATAACAATGCACCTGGCTCATGCATTGTTCTGTACGAACAACTCCCAGAAATTAAATTTGCCTCTAGCTAGTACAACGCCCTCCCCCCTTCAGGACCTTTCCCAACTTACACTCCATGGGTGACTGTCATTCTGGCGAGTGAATGCAGTCTCTAATTTGCTTGTGGCCACCACCTCCCTTCCATGCCATGGAGTTTGGGCGCTGGGTGACCTTTCAGAGAGAAAGATTGCATAAACTATATATGGCCAATGGGCACCATTGAACCCTTGTTTACCCATTACCATCAAGTAGCTTTGTGGAGAGCTTCTACAGGCACAGTCAGGCGTTTCCATTCTGCATCCATTTCAGGATCTGGTACTTCCTCCTCTTCTGGTTCAATGTCCTCTGTTAATTTTTTAAGCATTTGTTTATATGCTTTCATTACTGCTTGCACCCGCTCCCAGAGATTCTCCTCTGTCTCTTCCACACATGTGTTATTTCCATCCTAGCCATGTGGATGCACCAGTACGGTGCCTCGATTGTGTGTGAGTGGTCTCAGGATCTTCCTGAATCTCAGCGTAGACAAGGCTGTTGGAAACACGTTCATCTCGACCACTTTTTGCACCACCATTCCTGTAACAAATTTTCTCAGACACACTCCAATTAATGCGTTGAAACACGATATTATTACTATGATGACCACAAGTGTCATTCGTCCTATGAACATCCAATGAAGTCTGACTTCGTCAAAATAATCAGCAGTTTGGTTTCCCAATTTTCCAATTTTACAAGGTTGTAATGTATCAGGCTGGGAAGACAGTTTGAGTGCACCGACCATCGGTCGTTTATTGCGCAGCCGGGAAAACCACAAGCGCCCAGCGTAAGCCCAGCTTCCTCTGCCAAGCCTTATGCCCCGCCTGCTTTATATCCGCCTTCCGGTTTAATCCCATGCAATACATAACATCTCCCCCCCCCCTCCCATTAGCAGTGAAAATACCAATGTGAAAATAAGTGAAAAGCATACCAATGCATACAAAAATACAGACATACAAAATTGCGAAATTGCAAATGCAAAATTGAATGCGAAAATTGAATTGAAATTGAAAAGCGAATGCAAAATGCATACAAGAATATTAGCTACAAGTCAAGGCGAGTAGGCGCCTTTCGAACTCTGGATGATCGTCGGGGTGCAAAGCCGCCACACGGCTCCACTGGTGGTGCTGCAACAGCATTATGGGGTTCAGCCTCAGGGAGTGGTGCAAAGCCGCCACACGGCTCCACTGGTGGTGCTGCAACAGCGTTATGGGGTTCAGCCTCAGGGAGTGGTGCAGTACTATCTGCGGCAACAATGTCGCTGGTCACAGGTTCAGGAAGTGGCGAGATATCATTTGTGAAAATGACAGGATCACAGGACCGATACCGGACATGATCAAGGTGCCTCCGGACGACTCGATTGTCCTCTAGTTTGATAACGTTGGACAACGGTCCCTCATTTTTGTGAACCCGCCCTGGTAACCAAACCATTCCGCGACCAAAGTTTCTCACAAACACCGGGTCCCCGACCTTTATAGAGCACTGTACAGCATGTTTGTCATGGTGAAGTCTCTGTTTCCACTGATTTTGATGCACAACTGACACCACGTCTGGTCTTAGACAACCCAGTCGTGTACGCAAACGTCGTTTCATCAGCAGCTCAGCTGGTGTCACCCCTGTCGTTGTGTGGGGAGTGATGTGGTGAGCGGAAAGCACACGTGATAGTCTGGTCTGAAGGCTTCCGCCGGGGTATCTTACTTAGACCAGACTTGACAAAACTCACAGAGCTTTCAGATAGTCCATTTGAAGCTTGATGGTGTGGGCTCACAAACTTGTGAATTATACCATTCAGGCGGGTGAATTCAGTGAATTCAGAACTTGAGAAACAGGTTCCATTGTCAGTGACTATCAAGCGTGGCAAACCATGAGTGGCAAAGCACTGGCGCAGCCTCTCTATGGTAACGTGTGAGGTTGCTGTATGTGTTACATAGGCGTCGATCATTTAGTGTGAGCGTCCGTAACAACAAGGATCATACGGCCTTCGATGGGTCCAGCATAGTCAAGCTGAATCCTCTGCCATGGTTCTGTGGGCCATTCCCTGGGGTGTAATGGTGCCTTAGCAGGGGCATTTCGACTGCTTTGGCATGGATAACAATGTTTCACACACTGTTCGATGTCAGAGTCGAGGTGAGGCCACCATACATAGTTCCGTGCCAGCGATTTCATTCTTACAATGCCTGGATGACAATCGTGAAGCTGGTCCAAAATCTTTGTGCGCAAGTTTGGGGGAATGACCACTCGGCATCCCCACAGCAAGCAGCCATTCTCGACACTTAGTTCATTTTGCCTGACCTTGTAAGAATTCAATTCAGGGTCAGCATCGCGTAGAAGGCCCCACCCATGCCCAGAAGCACGAATGACCTTGGAAAGAAGTGAGTCACGCCTGGTGTAGGTCCGTGTCGGGGAAGTGTTGTGAGACTCAAGACTCCAATGATGTCACAGGTTTACAAAAGATCACAACTTTATTAACTGGTTGTTCACTTCATTCCAATACCAAATAACTACCGTTTAACTCAATGGACCAGGTAACTCTATCCGCATAGTCCCTCTTTCGTGGCTGCAGCGCCGTACTCGTGGTACGCGTTCATTCCGTCGGGCAGGGCTTCTGAGGATGAGTGCCCCTTGACTCAAAGTCTCTTCTGTTTATATGTGCAAACTTCAGTTAATCCTCTGTGCGCTGAAATCGTAATCCCTTCTCCGCAGCAATGTTACTCAGTCATCCTGCTCGCCTTCCTGGCACCAACTCGCTCCTCCCTGCTGGGAATTTGCTTCATCCTCTTTGCATCCCGATGAAAGACAATAGTACGGGCTTGGGAATGTGTGTTAGCCCGGGGTCGTGCTAAAGCTACACAACAGGACTCCCAGCTTCGACAGTGTGAGATGCATTCCTGACATTCTTACGACCACCTGCATGTACCTTGGTTCGTTACCAGTTCCAACCAATGAGTTACACTGAGTTACACTTCCACAATTCCCTCATCTTTTTGTTTTTTGTTTATATTAACCATTAATCTAAACATCAATATAAGTAAACAATCAATCACTGCAAGTAAACATCAATACAAGTATAAGTAAATAATCAATCACTGCAAGTAAACATCAATACAAGTATAAGTAAATAATCAATCACTGCAAGTAAACATCATTACAAGTATAAGTAAATAAACAATATCTACAAGTAAATATCAATACAAGTATTCAAACCATAACTTTGGTAATCAAATTCCCTTAGGCATACACCGTCATCCTGCAAGAATCACAAAACATTTCGTTGGTCATTGACTCCTTCCATATTGTTCAATCTATTGCATTTGCATCACAAATATCTTTTCAAAACAACACTTCACCATCACCAAGATACAACAATTTCACTTCATTTTCAAGTTTTGTAAAGCATCTGCACCATCTGGCAAAAACGTTTGCCTCCACACAAATGTTGACTTTGTTTGAAAGGAAGGGCTGATCACTTGTGTTTGAATCCAGGTATGAAACATTTTCTCCTAATGTCTTCATAGCACCTGCACTACTTTGTGTAGGATTTCGCTGTTGTGGTAACATTGCGGAGTCATAGACTGACCCTGCTCTCCATGTAGCATTCTTGCCACTTTTTGCTGTAAACCATAGTAATTCCTGAACAAGGCCTTCACCCAGTTGTAGTCGACTTGCCTCCTCCCTCATTGTGAGTGGGCAGCAAGTATTGGTGTGACGTTGATTAGCCAGCAAGATGTGGAACAGGGATGCCGGATGCATCCACAATGATGTTGGGACCATGGTGTTCAGGTCATCCATGGTCCATACCAGGAGTGGCCCGCAGAATCGTGCACAGCTGTTGTGAAAAGGCACAGCCATTGGTTTGCAGCTCCATGCTGGCTCCCCGGAAGTTGGTGAAGTAATAACATATGTCCCCGCATTTCACAGAGGTTGCAGGTAAGGTGTCGTTGTCCTGCAACTTCTGATGTGATGAATGTTCCAAGCCTTCGAACAAGAGTAAGTGATCGCCTTTCTTTCATATGTTGCAGTGTGATCTAGGCAAATGGTCACATAAATTTCCTTGGTGAAGGTAAGCATCCATCTCCAAGTTACACGGGAGAATGTCTTCATCATTCTTTGAGAAAGAGGGTGTATGCCACGTTTAACTTCATTTTTTTTAGCCACAAATTTTCTTTCTCGAACTTCTTCCCAATTCCGTTAGCACCCCCTTCAAATGTGATCTCGTCTTATCCTTATGCTCAGTCACATCTGAATCTGCTTTCCACACACACTGAATCAGATAGGGTACATCTTACCATGAAATCAGCATAATCATGTATATCTTCCGACAGTTTCACATTCAACAATTTGTTGTTTTTCCTTAACACAAAAAAAGTTATATTCATTTATATGCGTCACACAAATAATATTCAATCAGGTATGTATTTCACTACTAAACTAAGAATAGCATCCACAATTGCTTTCAGGTTAATATAGTTCAAAAATTAACTCATGCAGGTATTTTAGCACTACTCTAAGAAAATAAATTGTATATGATTACAATCACAAACGGGAATATCTAATTCCCAACAACAATTTTCCCAAACCAACAAATTAAGCATAATGTATTATTACCATAATTCCTCTCCACTTTTTCTTTTCCCTTTTTTTTTTTTTTTTTTTCCTAACAGTGTGTCACTCGTGGTGATATGAGTTCACTGATATTGTAATTGACACAACTCATAACATTGTCGTTATGCCATTATCTTAATTCTACTGTATTCAATTGCAACATCACTTGATTTAATCTTTTAATCTCAGTATTTATGTCGCCATAAAAGTCTTCCTCTTGTGGTTCCACATTTCTTTCCTCATTTGTCACTTCATGCGTTATCATCGTGTTGTTGGTTACCTTATTCAAACACACCGTCACTAAGGCTTTCAAGCAAGCCACCACTAAAACAATTGCCAATATAACTACTAAACCAACAAACAAGTCTGCTACTCCTTGTATATATTCATACCTATGACATAATTATATGTCGATGACATTCAACATTATATACCAAACTAATAAGCTTCCTAAAAGGTAACTAAAGAAAATCCCTTAATATGTAACATAAATCAGATTATTTGTCTTACCCTGATCCACCTATCTCCCGGGGTTGAACTCAATCCCCTGATCATGAGTGTAGTTGTGATACATTTTTCACTCATGTTGTATTAATATCAGCAGGTAATTGTATGTCATGTAGGCAAATAAATGTCACTATCCCAAGTAGGAATATCACATGTTGAAAATGTAATGTTTATCAATGCAAGGGGTGTTAAAATGTAATTCAAATGACTGTAAATCACGACTATCATTTATCTGCCACTGAATGTTCTGCTGGGCTGCTAGGTGCAGCCTCATTTTCTGTGGGATCGTCCACCTTAGCCCCATGTGCTTGTTTACAATGAGGGGCATGAATCCAACTTTCTATTTTGGGTCCATATTTTTTCCCTATTCTTATCAATCTCCTATGGTTTATCATTTCGTTCCAAGATACCACAACCAAAGGTTTTAACCAAAGCTCTACCAAACTATTTCCAATTTGAACAAAAAATGCCAGTGAAACAATGATTCGAAGAATTAACTTCAAGGGGTCAATAAATTTATTCTATAGCTAGATCTAATTTTCCCATCCAATAGTTTGCCTTGCCACATGTCATATTATAACACTTTAATAAACCTTCGAAAAATGTTTCCCATCTCAACAAATTTCCTTTTTTCAAATAGCCATGTGTAACTTACGTATTTAACTACAATTTCCTCTCAATTTGTTTGGCCTAACTGGCCGCAAAAGTGGCTGCCAGCATGCAGTACCGTTTTTTATCTACCAAGGAAGTGCTCGTCCACACAAGACCTCTACCAAAATGTTGTTTGTAAAAACAAATCTGGGATTTCCGATTACATGGATGCACTCTCAGGACATTTTCAGGCTGCTGTTAACAATCCACTATGATAAATTAATTCCTTTACCCACAATCAAATAATTAGTACAAATTGAGGATATTATCCATCTGACATTCATTTATAGATTCATTATGTTGGATATAATATATATATATATATTTTTTTTCCCAATAATTTCGCACTGGTGTAAGGAAGAACAATAGCTCTCATAAGTCTTAGTAATATCGTAGTTAATTTACCCAGCATCGAAGAATTTATTTACTATCCATTCTCATCTGTTAACCAGTGACTTTGTTTGAACTCCAGAACTCAAAACTCACAATAGTTCAAACCAGCAAAATTTCCTTTACTATTTTCCCATATCATCTATGCCTTATACACATCCATACATACAGCCCAATTTATATTCTGATAAAATTCAAGTTTATATATATATAAAATCCGTGAGCAGAGTACTCTGGGAAGTCAGTGTAAGACCTCTCCAAAATTTGGCTAATTTTGTACTCCCACATTTTTTATGAAGCTCATATCCATAAATAGCTTTGATTCTCATATAAATTCTATCACAATGGAATCCCAAGATTACTTCCAATTTTTTTACTATTAATGAATAGCTGCTCATAACTCAGCAAATCAAATCTTTTATTCTCCATCTCCCTTGACAAAAGTGATAATTTTCATAATCAAATTATATTTCTATTTTTTATTTTACGAATTCTCTCGATATGCGATCCCATCCCCATGGAACTATCTATTTTTCAGACAAGGCACACTGTCGGTGTCAACAATCTTGTAAGATTGATACACAAAAACAAAAACATTGACACACAAAATACCCACACACACATGCATTATGCGTATTTGTTTGCGTTGGAACCCTTATTTACAGATCCGGATGGGTGTAAACTTTATTTCAATTTCTCAAAATTTGTCCTTCAATTTTATAAGCGCTAATACACAAATGGACCAAAAAGTTTATTCTTAGAAAACCCCTATGACGTCACATTGACATTACCCTTTCAGTTCCCACAATAATTTATCCAAATTTGACTACCCACCCATTTGTATGTCAGTCGACCACTGACCTATCAATCGTGTGGAACAATAGTCCGAAATTCCCACGTGATCATGATGTGACTCTTGTCACTTGGTTTGCCAAAAAAATTGCAAAGCAATTGTTCCAAACTTTGTAAATTTAAAATTTTGTGCCCAACATAAAAGATCCAATTTCGGCATTTGATCAATTAATTATCAATTTGCTTACAAGCAAAAGAAAAATGAATAATTCTTGCTCCGAAAACTTTTCAGACCCAAGAATCATCGACAGTTATTCATGTTTGTCCAGTAATCTAATTTGTTGAGGCCAATCGACATTTGGGATTTGTCGCAATGAAGGCCTAATCATTGTCTGAGGTATCGGTCAGCACTGGTACCCTTGATCTTGGTTTACCCTATGAACTTGTCTTCCTTTTGGTATACGGACATCCTCTTTTCCAATGTCCCATCCGTCCACACTTGAAACACCGGTTTCTGTCGTTGCCTGGTCTGTGCACCTGTGCACTTGTATTGCTGGGCTGCATCTCTACATCCCTGAGTTGCCACTGCAATCTCTCGTTATCTCCTGAAACACGAAAAAATTCTCTGTACCGTCCTTTTTGGGGAGACAACTGGAAATCAGATGGGACAACTGTCACTTTCATTCCTAATTTTGAGGGCAGTTGTGCATTTGTCTCCTCCACTGTATCCTGTATCCTTTTTATTTTAAGTTCTAGATCCGTTATCCGTTCTTGCTGTTCCCGTTCTCTGGATTCACCATCCCAAAGATGGAATGCAAGCCAGTCTACCGTTAGATTCTGTCTCTTCCTGGCTTTCAATCTTTGTTCCAATCTTTCCAATCGACTTCGCTCAAATGTACCATCTCTTGGAAACTCCTCATCATGTCCCTTTGTCCACAAATACCAATTCTCGACCTGCCTTATAGCTTCGGCACCATAACGGTCATACATATGATGTGTACAAGTACCTTTTTGTGGAATCTCTGGTTGTCCTTGTGTATTCTTGCAGGCTCCATTTCCCATTCTGCTTTTTATCAAAGTAGCGTTGGATGTGTTGTAGTTTGTTCCTCTAAAGCTTCACTCGTACCTCCAGGAAGGATCTCTCCACCTGTTCAAACGGTGATTTCCAGAGAATCTCTCTCACCTGTGGCTTTTGCACAATCCAATCTCACAGATCAGTATTTGCAGATGAGCCAGAGGGTCAGTATGAAATGGGTGAATCCTCAGGTGTCCGCTCTGTTGAAGGGGAAATCACACAATGGTAACCGCACATATATATCTATATATAAACTCACCACCTTGCTCAATTTTCCAAGGTTGTCTTCACATTGATAATATCTCACAAAGATATCAAAGCTTCTTTCTTGAGACCGCATTTTCATCAATCAAACAATCAATATATTCAATTCAATTTATTCAGTTCAATTTATTCAGTTAAATTTATTCAATTAAATTTATTCAGTTCAATTCAATTATTCAATTTCAATTAATTTATCAATATTCATCAATAAATCAAATTAATCATTTTGGATGACTCCTTGCATAAGTCCTTTCCCCAATGATGTCAGGACAGGTCCATCTATTGACTGAGATCGAAGCTCATCGGTCGTCACCTCTGGTTCATACCTCATGTCAATTGACGAATCACTGTTCTGTCCTAGGGTCATATCTGACCTATTTTTCCATTTTGCCTGGTCTTCACAAATTTTCTTTGCAACCACTAAAGGCAACTCATCCTTCATTCGTGAGACCGCCAAAATGGATGGCAGATATTAAAGTTCTTTGGGAAAAATATCTCATCATTTTTCTTTTAATAGTACCCAAATCTCTTGGCAATATAAATTTCGTAAAACTCCTGAAATAAGACTGTAAAATTCCTTTAATCATGCTAAATTTTGAAACTCCATCGCTTGTAACACCCAATTTATCCCATAGGGCTTGAAAGTTCTTTCCCAAGTTCATGCAATCATTCTGCATTTGAACCCTATGATATCATTCATAATAATCATCATGATTTTATAGTCATGGTCCTATCATAATCATCTATTTAAAACGAACATTTCCTTTATCACCACAGCTATGTGGTATAATCAACAATAGAATAAAACTGTACATAGCAACAGGCTACCTCATGGCCACTTAGTATACCTATTGACAATAAGTCATAACAATATCGAATAATCATTGAACAATTAAAAAATCGCTTCCACTGCTCCAGCCGCAGCATTCGTCATTTTGTCTGCTCATCCGCGTGACCAAAACGAAATAAAGGGAGCTCAACCATTACACAGCGCTTTTAATGGCGCATGCCATAGGAACTCAACGCAATTTCGACTCGGCCAGAAAAACGAGCAAATTTTGCAGGATGTTAACTGGAATTAGGCGTGAAAATATATACAAAATACACAAAAATACACACCCACAAAAATAAACAACAAAACCCAAACAAACCCAAGGTCGACCATCTTACACAGTAAATTACATCATTTCAGCATCGTATTGATTGCTGAAATATTCCAGGGTTTATACACACCTTAAAAGAGGTATGCGTGGTGTTGCCCCCTCCCACGTTTATTCCAGGGTTTATACACACCTTAAAAGAGGTATGCGTGGTGTTGCCCCCTCCCACTTTTAATTCCTCATTAAATTACTCATTAAATTACTCATTAAATTACTCATTAAATTACTCATTAAATTACTCATTAAATTACTCATTAAATTACTCATTAAGTTACTCATTAAATTACTCATTAAATTAACTTGCATAGTTTCAGCATTGTATTGATTGCTGAAATATTCCAGGGTTTATACACACCTTAAAAGAGGTATGCGTGGTGTTGCCCCCTCCCACGTTTATTCCAGGGTTTATACACACCTTAAAAGAGGTATGCGTGGTGTTGCCCCCTCCCACTTTTAATTAAATTACATCATTTCAATTAAAAACATCGCTTCTACTGCTCCAGCCGCAGCATTCGTCACTTTGTCTGCTCATCCGCATGACCAAAACGAAATAAAGGGAGCTCAACCATTACACAGCGCTTTTAATGGCGCATGACGCATGGCATGGCATGGCGCATGGCAATTTCGACTCGGCCAGAAAAACGAGCAAATTTTGCAGGATGTTAACTGGAATTAGCCGTGAAAATATATACAAAATACACAAAAATACACAACCACACAAATAAACAACATTTATTCCGTTCAACAGAACAAACATTTCCTATATCATGACATGCATGTCTTCAAAATTATATGACCAAGAGAAAAAGTAAAACTAATTAAAACTGCGGGCAGTGATGATCCGGGGACCATACCGCTCCATCCTGATTGGACGGGTGCGTGCTAGAGTCGTTAACAACGACAGTCCAGATCCGATTGTTCAAAATTTCAACTCAATCGATCGAAAAATGAACGCAGGGATGCATTTTAAAGGTGCAGTGGCACTAACTGAGTTGCCACGAATATGGCCACGAAATTGCCAATATGGCCATCACAAAATATTTTCCTTAATCAATTGGCTCATAGCATAACCAATCTGCAAGTATTTCATCCAAAGATGTATCTCTGAGGAATTTTAATTAAATAAGTCATTTATAAATCAACGAGTTAATTTATTAAATGATTAATCAATAAATCAAAATTTTCCTTGACAGCCACATCACTTGGTCAGTGTCATGTCCAAATATCAGCTTCCTTACTCAAAAGGTGCCTGAGTTAATGTAATGTAATTACTGTAATAAGATTACTGCAATTACTGTAATGATTACTGTAATTACTGTAATTACCGGAACTGTAATTACTGTAATTACCTCAGGTAATTACTGTAATGTAATTACTGTAATGTAATAAGAAATGTAATTAATTAAATAAGTACTTCATTAATCGCTAATAATTAAATAACTCGTGAATTCTTATCCGATTTACTTAACATTTGAGTGTCCCCAAAACGTTGGAGCAAAACGTTGCAACAACGAAAGTGAAACGTTGTAGCGACGTAGTGGAAACGTCAGCAAAACCCAACATTTGAATGTTCCCAAAACGTTGGAGCAAAACGTTGCAACAACGAAAGTGAAACGTTGTAGCGACGTAGTGGAAACGTCAGCAAAACCCAACATTTGAATGTTCCCAAAACGTTGGAGCAAAACGTTGCAACAACGAAAGTGAAACGTTGTGGCGACATTGTGGAAACGTTAGCAAAACCCAACATTTGAATGTTCCCAAAACGTTGGAGCAAAACGTTGCAACAACGAAAGTGAAACGTTGTGGCGACGTTGTGGAAGCGTTAGCAAAACCCAACATTTGAATGTTCCCAAAACGTTGGAGCAAAACGTTGCAACAACGAAAGTGAAACGTTGTGGCGACGTTGTGGAAACGTTAGCAAAACCCAACATTTGAATGTTCCCAAAACGTTGGAGCAAAACGTTGCAACAACGAAAGTGAAACGTTGTGGCGACGTTGTGGAAACGTTAGCAAAACCCAACATTTGAATGTTCCCAAAACGTTGGAGCAAAACGTTGCAACAACGAAAGTGAAACGTTGTAGCGACGTTGTGGAAACGTCAGCAAAACCCAACATTTGAATGTTCCCAAAACGTTGGAGCAAAACGTTGCAACAACGAAAGTGAAACGTTGTGGCGACGTTGTGGAAACGTTAGCAAAACCCAACATTTGAATGTTCCCAAAACGTTGGAGCAAAACGTTGCAACAACGAAAGTGAAACGTTGTGGCGACGTTGTGGAAACGTTAGCAAAACCCAACATTTGAATGTTCCCAAAACGTTGGAGCAAAACGTTGCAACAACGAAAGTGAAACGTTGTAGCGACGTTGTGGAAACGTCAGCAAAACCCAACATTTGAATGTTCCCAAAACGTTGGAGCAAAACGTTGCAACAACGAAAGTGAAACGTTGTGGCGACGTTGTGGAAACGTTAGCAAAACCCAACATTTGAATGTTCCCAAAACGTTCCCAAAAATGTTCTCTCTCTGTCTGTTTCTCTTTCTGTCTGTCTATGTCTCTCTCTGTCTGTCTCTCTCTCTCTCTCTCTGTCTATCTCTCTCTCTATGTCTGTGATTCTCTCTGTCTGTCTCTCTCTCACTTTCTGTCTCTCTCTGTCTATCTCTCTCTGTCTGTCTCTCTCTATCTGTCTGAATATCATCTTTATCTCTGTCTGTCTCTATGTCTCTCTCTCTTTCTTTCTGTCTCTCTCTGTCTCTCTGTCTCTCTGTCTGTTTGTCTCTCTCTGTCTATCTCTCTCTGTCTGTCTCTCTCTCACTTTCTGTCTCTCTCTGTCTATCTCTCTCTGTCTGTCTGTCTGTCTCTCTCTATCTGTCTGAATATCATCTTTATCTCTGTCTGTCTCTATGTCTCTCTCTCTTTCTTTCTGTCTCTCTCTCTCTGTCTCTCTGTCTGTTTGTCTCTCTCTGTCTATCTCTCTCTGTCTGTCTCTCTGTCTCTCTCTATCTGTCTGAATATCATCTTTATCTCTGTCTGTCTCTATGTCTCTCTCTCTTTCTTTCTGTCTCTCTCTCTCTGTCTCTGTCTGTTTGTCTCTCTCTGTCTATCTCTCTGTCTGTCTGTCTGTCTCTCTCTATCTGTCTGAATATCATCTTTATCTCTGTCTGTCTCTATGTCTCTCTCTCTTTCTTTCTGTCTCTCTCTCTCTGTCTCTCTGTCAGTTTGTCTCTCTCTGTCTATCTCTCTCTGTCTGTCTCTCTCTCACTTTCTCTCTCTCTGTCTATCTCTCTCTGTCTGTCTGTCTGTCTCTCTCTATCTGTCTGAATATCATCTTTATCTCTGTCTGTCTCTATGTATCTCTCTCTTTCTTTCTGTCTCTCTCTCTCTGTCTCTCTGTCTGTTTGTCTCTCTCTGTCTATCTCTCTCTGTCTGTCTCTCTGTCTCTCTCTATCTGTCTGAATATCATCTTTATCTCTGTCTGTCTCTATGTCTCTCTCTCTCTCTCTCTCTCTCTGTCTCTCTGTCTGTGGTAATGTTGAACATTTGTATCATGCGTTTATTGAGTGCAAGAGATTGTCATCTCTGTTTCTGTATCTGAGCCGAATCTTTTGTAAATTCAAAATTGTTTTTTCTGTTACAATCTTTGTTTATGGACTTGCATGTAATACTAGGAAAAACTCTGTGATTTTTCTTTTGAATTTTTTGCTTGGAATTGCTAAGCTTGCAATTTATAAAACCAGACAAGCCAGATTAGGTAGTGGAAAAAATGAAAATGCACTTTTTTGTTTCATCGGGATGGTGTCAGCACGTATAAAGCTCGAACATGCTTATCATGTAAACATGGGGAACCTTCTTGTGTTTGAAGAGTTATGGGGCATGGGGGGTGTTTTGTGCAAATGCATTGGAAATGAGGTTGTGATTTGTATGTGAAGTGGAGTTGGAATACTTTGGTTTTATACTTTTATAATAAAAGGACACAACAGTCAAGTCTCTGTCTGTTTGTCTCTCTCTGTCTATCTCTCTCTGTCTGTCTCTCTGTCTCTCTCTATCTGTCTGAATATCATCTTTATCTCTGTCTGTCTCTATGTCTCTCTCTCTTTCTTTCTGTCTCTCTCTCTCTCTGTCTCTCTGTCTGTTTGTCTCTCTCTGTCTATCTCTCTCTGTCTGTCTCTCTGTCTCTCTCTATCTGTCTGAATATCATCTTTATCTCTGTCTGTCTCTATGTCTCTCTCTCTTTCTTTCTGTCTCTCTCTCTCTGTCTCTCTGTCTGTTTGTCTCTCTCTGTCTGTCTCTCTCTCACTTTCTGTCTCTCTCTGTCTATCTCTCTCTGTCTGTCTGTCTGTCTCTCTCTATCTGTCTGAATATCATCTTTATCTCTGTCTGTCTCTATGTCTCTCTCTCTTTCTTTCTGTCTCTCTCTCTCTGTCTCTCTGTCTGTTTGTCTCTCTCTGTCTATCTCTCTCTGTCTGTCTCTCTCTCACTTTCTGTCTCTCTCTGTCTATCTCTCTCTGTCTGTCTGTCTGTCTCTCTCTATCTGTCTGAATATCATCTTTATCTCTGTCTGTCTCTATGTCTCTCTCTCTCTTTCTTTCTGTCTCTCTCTCTCTGTCTCTCTGTCTGTTTGTCTCTCTCTGTCTATCTCTCTCTGTCTGTCTCTCTCTCTCTTTCTTTCTGTCTCTCTCTGTCTATCTCTCTCTGTCTGTCTGTCTGTCTCTCTCTATCTGTCTGAATATCATCTTTATCTCTGTCTGTCTCTATGTCTCTCTCTCTTTCTTTCTGTCTCTCTCTCTGTCTCTCTGTCTGTTTGTCTCTCTCTGTCTATCTCTCTCTGTCTGTCTCTCTCTCTTTCTTTCGTGGCTGATGTCTTCTCTGCATGTCTATCTCTCTCTCTCTGTATTAATTTGTTCAACACTGCAAGTTACATGCATTCTCAAATCCATGATCGTGCTGAAAATATCGTGTACGACATTGGGTGGTTTGCCATTGCCTTCCCCAAAGCGCTTAATTATTGTCTTTCATTTAACCGTGAAGCATGTCTGAAAAGCTTACTCATTTTTATTTTATTTAAATCCCCCTAGCCGTTCCAAAATATAAGGACATTGGAATGGGCCTTAATCGCACACCTTAATCGCACACCCTGAGCGGGCAGCTCAGGGGTACGTTTTCAAGTGCTAAACAAATGTACCGGCCTTGTACATTCCACGAATCCTGCACCAAATTTTCTCATACTCACTCAAATTAGATCCATTTCACATATCTGTTCATGAAATTTCACCAATGATCACAAGTAGTTATCACATTGCAATAATCTCTAAACATTCCTAAACCATTCAACTTGTTTAAAGGACGTTCATTTCGCAAGAAGGAGCGGGGGCAAGAGACAGGTAGCCGAAATGGAAATGAGGGACAATGAGGGACAGTGAGGGAGTGTCGGTATGCAATTTTCATCCAATCGCCATCTTTCACAATAATTCTGGACCGGCATGAGATGGCGTTGTCTGTCATTAATTTATCCGTTGATCAAACGAGTTTTAGACATGGCGGGAAAACTGAAATTTTTTAATTTATTTATTAATTTAAAACGGGTGTACACGATTGTACATGTGTACGGACCTTACCGAACCGGCAAACAAATCGCCTCATGGTGCACTTCATGAGCCGATTTGCCTGCAGACCAGAGTAAGGCTCTTAACACCCAGCGTATAACGTACGCATCCTCGCAAGCACACGAATAATAGAATCATTTAAAACGTTCCATCCGTGACTTTTACCTCGGACGGTCGTGACAAAAATACGTTTACACTCCTTGGATTATGTTACCTATATCGCGGCAAGCCCCACACACACATCCTCCACCATGTTCAGAATTAAACACAGGTTCGTATTTCATAATGGACCATCCCCAAGACGCCATGCTTACCTTGGCGACGTCCACTCGAAATCCAGCGGTGCCTCCAGATTGTCGGGGAAGTGTTGTGAGACTCAAGACTCCAATGATGTCACAGGTTTACAAAAGATCACAACTTTATTAACTGGTTGTTCACTTCATTCCAATACCAAATAACTACCGTTTAACTCAATGGACCAGGTAACTCTATCCGCATAGTCCCTCTTTCGTGGCTGCAGCGCCGTACTCGTGGTACGCGTTCATTCCGTCGGGCAGGGCTTCTGAGGATGAGTGCCCCTTGACTCAAAGTCTCTTCTGTTTATATGGGCAAACTTCAGTTAATCCTCTGTGCGCTGAAATCGTAATCCCTTCTCCGCAGCAATGTTACTCAGTCATCCTGCTTGCCTTCCTGGCACCAACTCGCTCCTCCCTGCTGGGAATTTGCTTCATCCTCTTTGCATCCCGATGAAAGACAATAGTACGGGCTTGGGAATGTGTGTTAGCCCGGGGTCGTGCTAAAGCTACACAACAGGACTCCCAGCTTCGACAGTGCGAGATGCATTCCTGACATTCTTACGACCACCTGCTTGTACCTTGGTTCGTTACCAATTCCAACCAATGAGTTACACTGAGTTACACTTCCACATCCGTATCTGATTGGCATCAATTGGGTTGTCATTCAAAAAGTCCATCAGAGATATCACGCTGCCAGGTACAGGGGGGTCAAACACTGTATCCGGAAGTGGTAGGCGACTCATGGCGTCTGCATTTGAAATGGTGGAGCCAGGTCTGTACGTAATATCATAATCATAAGCCGAGAGTGAAAGTGACCAGCGTATGATTCGAGGCGGTAAGACCTCTGAGGTAGCCTTTGATGGACCAAACAAACTAATCAGTGGCTTGTGGTCTGTGTAAATCGTGAAATGCCGACCGAAAATGTACTGGTGAAACTTCTTCACTCCAAATACAATGCTGAGTCCTTCTTTGTCCAACTGACTGTAGTTCTTCTCAGCAGGAGACAGTGTACGAGATGCAAATGCTATTGGTCTCTCTGTGCGATCTGGCATGATGTGTGACAGAACAGCACCAACCCCGTACTGACTCGCATCACACGACAGGACCATGTCTTTGTCTGGGTCGTAGTGAACTAGCACATTTGAAGACCGCAGCATGTCTTTTGACTTCTGGAAGGCTGCTGACTCCCGAAAGTCCCATTTCCAGCTGATGCCTTTTTTTAACAGGCAATACAGTGGGCTCAGCATGGTAGCAATGTTTGGGATATACCTGCTGTAGTACTGCAGCATGCCAATGTAAGCCAGATGATTAAGATGAAGCCAGATGATGCCAGATGGTTGTCCAGATGATGAAGCTCTGAGCGGCCAGTGACTAGGATGTCGTCTTGGTAAACAACAACTTGTGGTTCAGCAGCGAACAGGCTGTCCATACAGCGTTGGTAGATTCCTGGCACCGATTTGACACCAAAACTCAGGCGGTTGTATCTGTAGAGCCCCCGATGCGTGTTGATGGTGAGATATTCTTTGGAATCCTCATTCAGAATGACTTGTAGGTAGGCCGATCTCATGTCGAGCTTGGTAAAGGACTGTCCTCCGCCCAGTTTTGCGTATAAGTCATCGATCCTTGGTATGGGATATTTGTCCAAGGTGGAACATTTGTTGATTGACATTTTGTAATCCCCACAAAGGCGTACGACCTGTCTGCCTTCACAATAGGAACAACTGGAGCAGCCCAATTTGAGTACTGAACTGACTCAATGATACCTAACTTTTCCAGTCTGGCTAATTCTGCGCTAACTTTTTCTTGCAATGCGAGAGGGACGGGGCGTACTTTGCAGAAAATTGGCTTCACATCTTTCTCAACGTTGAGCTTGGCAGTGAAGCCCTTCAATGTGCCAAGTTCATCCTTGAAGATGTCTGGGTATCTTCCGAGGAGGTGCTGCAGTACAGTTGCTGGCTTGGAAGCCTGTAGTTGGTGGATGTGTCCCCAATTGAGTTTGACAACATCGAGCCAGTTTCGCCCGAGAGGTGTGGGTCCATCCCCAGGGACGACCAAGAGTTGTAATTGGTGAGTTGTTTCCGTAGGTTACTGTGACATCACACGACCCGCGGGCTTGTATTGACTCACCAGTATACGTGGTGAGTTGGATCGGGGACCAATGGAGGCTGGGTTGTTCACAATTCCCCCACAGGTTACGGAAAGCAGCTTCGTTCATGAGTGAGACGGCAGCACCCGTGTCTATCTCCATTTCCACATTCCGTCCGTCTATATCTACTATAACCAGTATTGGAGTAGACTGTCTGCCAGACTTTGTGTGGAGAAGGTCATATGACTGAACTCTGTGGCTAGGGCTGTCTCCATCAGTCACATCTTCTTGGTTAGGCTCTGAGTCAAGGAGGTGGGTTTTGCATTCCTCTCTCCTTGCCCTCCATTTTCGAGACAAGCACGCAGAGGCGATATGACCCACCTTGTGGCAGTAGTTGCAAGCAGCATTTTTGAAACGGCACGTAGTGGGAGAATGCTCCCCATTGCAGCGGAAACATTTTCCAGCACCAGCTTCCAAGCAGTTTCCAGGTGTTTTGGTGTCAGATTTTCGAGTCAGATGTTGTCCCACCTGGTTGACAGATGACAGGTCAGCACGAGGCTGGTAAGTGATGGAGCGTGCAATATCTGCAGCATTTTTGTCTGCACACTCCATTGCGATAGCAATGTCCTTTGCACTGGAAAATGTCAGAGTCCGTTCAGCAAGTAGGCGCCGGTGAATTCGATCTTGCTCCACTCCCACTACGAGCAAGTCCCTTAGCATGTCGTCGAATGTAGCACCAAACCGGCAATGCTGGGCAAGGTGTTTCAGGTGAGCTACGAATGCCGAAATGGACTGCGTTGAGGTTTGGCGACACATGTAAAAATTGAATCGACTCACAATGACTGAGGGTGTAGGTTCGCAGTGCTCCTTCATTGCTGCCACAAGCTCGGCGTGTGTTAAATCCATCGTGGTTCTGGGCATGGCGAGATTCTTCAGAATAGTAAATGTCTCGCTGCCGCATACCGACATCAGGATTGCTTTCTTCCTAGCATCATCCTCAATGCCGTTAGCTTGGTAGTAATACTGTAGACGCTCAATGTACGCCTCCCAGCTTCCTTCGCGCGGGTTGAACTCATCAATCCGGCCGTAGGACATGGTGCTCAAGTAGCGTATGCCGTGAAATAACGAGATGGTAGGCCAACAGCGAACTGCAATAGCTCAGCTTGCTTTGCACGCGCTCACCAGAATCGCATCCTCGTCGCCATGTAATGTATCAGGCTGGGAAGACAGTTTGAGTGCACCAGCCATCGGTCGTTTATTGCGCAGCCGGGAAAACCACAAGTGCCCAGCGTAAGCCCAGCTTCCTCTGCCAAGCCGTATGCCCCGCCTGCTTTATATCCGCCTTCCGGTTTAATCCCATGCAATACATAACAAAGGTATCCCAAATTTGCATATTACTTTGCAAATTTTGCCAAGGTAGTTGCATTTTGCTTTTTACACGGACCCATCTCAACACCTCGACTCCAACTAGTAGATGTCCATACCCAAAGCATAGTCGCATTCAGTTGTATATGTTCCAAAAATTCCATGAGCAGAGAGTGTTCTGCCGAATTCATGTGAGATCACTTTCCAGGATTATATCGCTTGCAAATGCAGCAGATTTTCCAAAAACAAAACATACCCACACCTTTACACACCTTTCACCCAGTTGGTGAGCTCACACTCTTAAACACCTATCCAAACTGATTGTACCTGTATTGGGAAAAGGTTTTCCTAAGTGGGATGAAGTGTGTTCCTCATAGGTCTGATCACTCCCATTTGCCTCAAAACATGCTGTGCAATTAAATGGGTCTTTCCAGTTTGCAACTTCTTTTCGAGATATCTCAACCCATTCCCATATCTCCGGGCCTGCCTTTCTCAATCTCGAGAAATCACACTCTAAGTCAGAATTCACCTGCGGGTCTACTACCTTCCACCAATAATGGTAGCTCTAGCAACCCCTCACTGCCTCTGACATCAAACGATGCTGGGAATTCTTCCAAAGTAAATTGCTCTCTCTCATGCACAGATTTATCCCATCTCGTCTTCACTTGTCATACCCATCCTCCTGTCCATGGTACACTGAATCTTGCGGTGAGGCAGTTGCCCTAAAACAACTTGCCTTCGCCTCTTGGAAGGCTAATCCAACTGAAGGCAATCTCATTTCCTTTCACAAAGCTCGGAACAAGTGTGTGTCTACCCTCTGGAGAACCAGGAAACACTATCTCTCGACTATTAAGACTGAACTCTCAAACCTGTCTCTCTCCTCCAAATCCTGGTGGCATCTGGTCAAAACTGTTTCTGGTGTTTGTTCCCCCTCCATCACCTCCCTTACCTCAAACAGCGACACAGCTGACACCGCACCTGACAAAGCCAAATGCCTCAACTCTGTGTTTGCCTTTTCTTTTTTTTTCTTTTCTTTTTTTTGTATACAAGATCGAGGCTCGTGAAAGAGCGAACATTAATCACACAGAAAGACAAACCGACACATAAAACATATAACATCGGGAGCGGTAGACAAGATGGGGAGAGAGGGGGAAGGACACAAACACAACATTTGAGAGCAGGGACCGAGAGACATGGAGACATCGAGAGATCTGAGAGAGGGCGAGGGCTTTGGGGGGGGGGCATGGGAAGGGGGCGGTGGGAGAGGTATAAAACATATGGACACTGCCAGGACTTCCAGGAAAGAAGTTGGAATTTCAAACAAGGTGGATCTGGGGTGAATTAGCGGGGGTAGAAAAGTTCAAGGTTTTGGATGGGGGAAGATAAGAGATGGTGGTGAACAGCTGTTTTAAAGACCTGGAGGGAGGAGTGGGATTGAAGGGAGTGAGGGAGTTTGTTCCAGAGGCGGGAGAAAAGAGGAATGAAAGAGTGAAGGTGAGCAGAGAGCCGAGATTTCGGCAGTTTAACCATCAGAGGGTTGCTGGCAGATCTTGTGCGACCTGTAGGAATATTTGGGGGACAGAGCACAGAGAGAGCTGGGGGTACAAGGCCGGAGAGGAGTCGGTAGAAGACAGAAAGACCACCTACCTGCCTGCGGTGAGTGAGTGAAAGGCCCTCAGAGATAGCTTCATCGCGGGAGATTCCAATTCTGCTTCTGCTGCCTCAAAATCTTGTGTCCCAAACCCATCTCTCTCTCTGTACCCACCTTACCCAGTCGTACGAAGCTGCCCCTGGACACTGTGTCCTTCTCTCCTGACAAGGTGGAGAAGTTTCTGTCAAACCTCGACTCTGATTCTGCAAATGGACCAGACTGCATCAGCCCACGGGTCCTAAAATCCTGCTCTGCCGCCCTATCTCACCCTCTCTCTGTTATCTTCACCCTCTCTTTTGCTCAAGGTCATCTGCAATCTGCTTGGAAATCAGCCAACATTACCACTTTACAGAAAAATGTTGCAAAAACCGATCCTTGCAACAACAGACCAATCAGCCAGCTCCCAATAATCAGCAAGGTCATGGAATCCATCATCACTTCTGACATCAAATCCTTCCTCTTCTGCAATTGCTTGATCTCTGATCTTCAATTTCGATTCAGACCAGGTCATTCTACTCAAGACATGCTGCTTCTGCTGTCTCAACAATGGATGGAGGTCCTCAATGCCAAACAGGAAATCAGAGCTGTCTCCCTTGACATGTCTCGTGCCTTCGATATGGTCTGGCACCCCGCTCTGATCACCAAACTCTCCTCTTATGGTATCCATGGAAACCTCCATGCATGGCTTGCCGACTTCCTCTCTGGTCGCAGTCACGTGTGGCCCCGAATGGAATCCTCTCATCTTCCCTTCCTGTCCATGCTGGAGTTCCTCAAGGCAGTGTTCTGCTTTTTTGGTATTCATTAATGGTCTCTCCGACTTTCGGGAAAATCCTCTCTACCTCTTTGCTGATGACTCCACTCTCTGCCGCTCCATATCTCAACACTCAGATACGGCAGGCAGCAGCATCTTCACTCTCTCCACATGTGGATAACATCACAAACTGGTAAAACAAGTGGAACATGTTTTTCAATCCTGACAAATCGCACACTCTCACTCACACTCTCCAAAAAGACCGTCTGGACAACCCTCCCATCTACTTTCTCAACAATCCTCTCAAATAAGTTCTGTCACTGAAGGTTTTGGGTCTCACTGTCTGCCATGATCTTTCCTGGGAAAACCACATTTCCATGCTGGCCTCCAAAGCCAGTCGCCGAATGGGCATCCTTCTTCGTGCGAAGTCCTTTCTGGGCATTTCTGAGCTCCTCACCACATGAAAAGCTTTAAACCACAGCTCAATGGTGTTCTCCCCTCTGAGCTGGTGCTCCTGCCTCACAACTACCTCGGCTTCACGCGGTTTAAACCAAAGCTTTCAGAATTATTGGTATCTCCAATAATTGGTATCTCCAATAAATTATTGGTATTTCAGAATGAAGCTGATTCTGAGGGCCTTTCTCTCTCTCACCACAGGCAGGTTGGTGGTCTTTCTGTGTTCTACCGACTCCTCTCCCGCCTTTCCGACTCCTCTCCCTTCTCTGTCTGTGCTCTGCCCCTCAAATGTTCCCGCAGAACGCACAAGATCTGCCAGCAATCTTCTGTCTTTTTCAGCAACTCTTCTGGTGAAACCGCCAAAATCAAGACTCTCTGCTCACCTTCACTCTTTCATTTTCTCCCACCTCAGGAACAAACTCCCTCACTCTCTTCAATCCCTCTCCTACCTCCACGTCTTTAAAACAACTCTTCACCACCATCTCTTATCTTTCCCCATCCAAAACCTTGATCCTTTGTACCCCCGTTAAAAACACCCCAAATCCACCATTTTCAATCCCAACTTATTTCCTCAAATTCCTAGTAGTGTTCATTTGCTTTATACTGTGTACCCCTCCATCCTTCTCCAGCCCTCCCCCTTCCCCAGATCTACCGATGTCGCTGTTCTCTACTGTTATTGTGCTTGTGTACTTCCCTCTTGTTTCCTGCTCCCTTCATTGTATGTTTTATGTGTCTGTGCATGTTTTCATGTTTAACGTGTTAGCTCTTACACGAGCCTTGATTCTGTATACAATTTTTTATAGAAAACAACTTCAAAAAATGCCAAACTTCAAAAGCCAAGGCCCAGATGTAATTCCAAATCCTGCCTAAAACAACTTGATGCTCTTCATAATCACTACGCCAGGACATTTAACGAGCTGATCCAAGAGGAAAAGGCAGAAAAGGCAGGTTTTAATATGGGATGATTTGAAATAGTGATGAACAGTTGTCTTGAAGACTTTGAGTGAAGAATGAAATTGAAGAGAATGTGGAAGTTGATTCCACAGGTGGGATAAAGAGGAAAAATGAGTGGAGGTGAGCAGTGATTCTGGATTTTGTGAGGTACACCAGATGGCGGGTGATGGTCCAGCTTTGCAAAAACACTTTACTCTGAGATTGATGTAACAACTAAAGAGAACGACAGTATTTACCTGATGTACGTTAAACCTCCGGTACAATAAAGAACCACAAATATATAAGGGGAAATAAATTGCTGAACCGAATGTACAATTTAATAAATAAGAAAGCAAATGTCTCACAATAGTCGAATTTTCTAAATCATGGAAAGTTGACTTCGTTCACTGCATTTGGGACATTGTTCATGCCCCTGATGGTTGACAATTTGAAGATGACCAAAGGGAATAAATATCCTCACAATGATGCCCTCTGGTGATATTTGATGTCAGTATTGAATTATAAACCCTCCTCCACTATTCTATATAAACGTTCAAACTGGAATTCAAAGAAGCATTTTCGACCAACAGACGAGGTAAGTAAAATGTCATATTGGAGTCAAAATTTTGTTTTGTAATTACTATTTTTATCGTGAGATGAGAAAAAAATATTTGGATGTTAAGAAAACTGTGCTGTAACTAGAAAAAATTTAATGCAAGTTTAAAGTCCAGAAATATAAATGTTTTTTTTTAATGCTGGTGAAGTGTAAGGGGAAACATTTTCATGATGTATTAATTGGTGTAATTGGCCCTTTTATCACCAGGTGCAGGATTGATGGAGGACATCATGTTTGAAGGAAATCAATCATTGCCACCCAACGTGTTCCTCCTCACCCCGATCTTCCACGAGTCATCAAGCATCAGACCATGGGCTTTTGGTGTTTTATTCGTCATCTACCTCGTCACGATCACACTGAACTTGATTCTCATCTTGATCATTCTCTGTGAAAAAAAGCTACACAAACCTGTCTACATATTCCTCGCTCATTTATTGCTAATGGATATTGTTGGTTGTACAACAATCACGCCTCGTGTGATGTACAGCATCAGTGAAAGTATCATGATTACAAAACATGCCTGTTTTATTCAACTCTTCTTTGTTTCATTTTACGCCGCAATGCAATGTTACATACTCAGCATAATGGCCGTAGACCGCTACCTGGCAGTTTGTCATCCTCTTCGCTACAATGTCCTGCTCACCAACAGCAGAGCTCACAAAGTGATGTTGCTCACCGTTTGTTGGTCATCTGTGCTTGTTGGTATCTTTCTTGTGTTATTGATTGGACGAACAATTTGCAAATATCCCGAGATTCACAAGGTAAGTTGCGTTCACATGGCTGTGGCTAATCTTTCATGTGAAGATGTCAGCATTAACAGTTTATATGGGATTGTACACACTTGTCTGACAACTGTCACTCTCTTCGCCGTGGCCATTGTCACGTACACCCTCATCTTGTATGAATGCCTGTGTTCTGGACTACGCTCAGATGGGAGCAGTAAAGCCCTCCACACTTGTGTTACTCACTGCTTGGTGCTTTCCCTCTTTATATTATCGATTGTTTTTGCTGTGATCAACATGCAGGTATCAATCAAGAGCTTTTTCCCATGGTATTTACAACATCTGAGTGATTCCTTGTTCTATTTGCTGCAGCCTCTCCTCAATCCAATTATCTATGGAATGCGAACCGCAGAGATCCGCCGCAGCCTCACACGATTCACAAATGTGCGCATCTTTCTGAAAAAAATCATCTCGTGGCCTGGTCATAGTATTTCACATTTATCTGCTTAAAGGTATCTTCATTGTGCATCTTGTGAATAAAATTCATATCTTCTTTGTTACAAACACAACCTTTGCTCAATTAAACATATTTTCTTTATTTACCGATATCTCACTATATCCATTAAAAGATACGTTTTAAAACCTTGAAATAGCAAAATAATTTACTTAATAACTGACAAACGTACTGTAATATTTAGGTTGGATGTTTATGGTGGTTCATTTTGTGGTTGATTCCTTCTAAGTGTTCTATTTTTATGAACTAATTGAATACCAAAACGAGGTGGGAATAATTGGAATCATGAAGGAAGTGCAATTTGGTGAGGGTTTCACGTTGCGGTTTATTCCTGGAAAGTGTGACTTCAAGTGAAACAACTTAAACAAAATTATTATAAAGACATTATAAAGACCTTGCTGACACTCATGAATAATGACTTGGTACGTTCATTGGGACCTAACTCATTGTTATCTGGGCAACCTCGGGGACTCCAATCATTTGTGATTCTGGACCTATGGGTCTTTTGGGCTTTCTTTACCTGTTTGTTATGAAAACCTTTGAAAGATACTCGTCGTTTGAAAATTTTTGAAATAGCAATTACTTCATTTCAACAAAAAACTTGTCGAAGATTTATGCATGTCAACATTTTTTGGTGGTTCTGTTATATTTTATACCACTTGAAATTCTATTTTCCCATGAAAATTGATCATAAAAATGGTCTCAGATAAATCAAGTTAAAAAAAAAAATACTATTTTACATGGATATAGTTTGAGGCTGAAGAAAAGAGTTGTCTCTCTTCCTGCTCCTTTTGTTCAAAATATTTTTCATATGAGGTGTGAAAACATTAGATCTAAATAATCCTGCGAGTAGCCACACATTAGTTTATGTATCCAAGGTAGATATATGCATGCACGTTTCTCGCTATCCGTTTGGGTTATTATTCCACCAGCAAATATATCGATCTTAATACACACTGTGCAAATATGAACAAAATGCTTCCTCTTAAAAATATTCTCTTTGATTTGTTTAAAATTAAATACTTTATGAGTTTATGTTATGTTTCAGAGGAGGCACTGCCAGGTGATTTGAAAGCTTAATACAACAATAACCTGCGATTTTATGTTTCTCATTTGTTATATATTTGATTGGGCTAGGAAGCTAGTCAAGAAGCTGAATGAGTATGCAAACTTTTTGATAAGCTGTAAACCTTGGGTTCAAATATCCACGCCGCTGCAGCATCGTCATCCTCATATTATTTAGCTTGGATGGCGATGAAACAGTATGTGCACCATCCGTCGGAGGGATGTAAGAGCGGAGGACTGGTTATTGGTGGGTGAGAAATATCTCGCAATCTTTTTCATGAAGAGTATGCGAGTTATTGCTTACATCTTAAACAAATGATAATTTTCTGCCACATTCAGCTTAACATCAGATCTGGTTACCCAGTAGACGAAAGAGTGTCTGAACAAAAAAAAAGGTTTCCTGATTAACACCAGAAGAAAGGGTGAATAATTAGGGCCATGAGTAGCAGCAATAGTATTTTGTGACATATTTGGAGTGTCACTCTCTGGTTGAGAAGAAAATCTAAATTGATTATGTCATGATTCAGAACCGATCGAGATTAATTGTTTGATTGTTGAAACATTATACAGGTATGAATTGTGTATCTGATGGTGAGTTGCGAGTCACAACTAACAAATGGAAGCTCAAATGGTGAAAACGTTTACAAATATCCACAAAATTTGACATTTTAACATCTCACATAAATACAACATTAGAATCGACAACTGCTTTTAGGATGATCTGGAATACGATAAAGACCTAATAACTTTTCTCGAAAGAATGTGCACAGGTATAAAAACAACAATTATAAAAACATTAGAATAAAATTGTAAGTTATCTGTGGTAAAATATCACAAGGTGCTGATATTCCTGACTTTACTCTTTGTTCGAGCAAAATAGAGCTTTGTTCTGATGAAGGCTAAACCCCGTAACATCAACATGTAGAGATACTTTCTTGTAGATGTTATTCCTGTGTTTTAGTCTCTTGTGCTACTAACGCAAACGCTCTACTTGGTGCTGGAATTAGTAACGACAGAATCATAGAAACAGTTTGGAGTGAAAAACCTGAATGTAGAACCAATTAATTAGCAAAATTGTTTTCTGTTCGTGTTGGATCTTGCATATAGGAAAATATAAAGCAAAATGAGGTGGTGGTCATTCAATGGAAGCAAGAGTGAAAATGCAAGATGAGAGTGAAAGATGGAGGCCTATTAACCAGGAAAAACAGTAGGGTTTCATGAATAACAAGCAATCTGAGTATTTCGCTGCAATACATGTCCCCGACTGTCCGGAAAACTGTGTGAATTATATAATTACCAACTCACGGTCTGAGGTAACTCGGCTAAAAATTATCCGATTTGCACCAAATAAAGTTCATGAATGGTTTCACAGACCCCTAATTCTCACTAAAAGGGGAAAAAGAATGTAAATCGAAGTTAAAATAAGACCGCAAGGTCGCTCCGTGGAATAGCCTGCACGTATTGCACTGTGTGAATTGACCTTATGCATTGACGTCACGAAGCACCTAACAACCAATCGCGACGCCACCTTCGAGGGCAAACAAAGGCCCTGACGACGCGTTCATGTGTGAGTCAACTGCGATCGCAACTAATTGCGTCAACTAACTGCGTCAACTAAATTCCACATGGTGAATGAACCATAAAAATTATTTTTTGGTGAAGTAACAATGGATATAGTAACGGTTGAAATGTTTCTGTAGAAATTTATACACTACATATTTTCTGTGAACAATAAATGAAGCTGCACATGATATGTGTACATATGTTTTGAAGCTGACACAACTGTGACAATAAAACTGCTGCAACTTTATATTACTTGTCATTTTGTTTTGTTTCATGTGCGTATTTAACAATGTGTATCACTAATAAGGCAATACTGTTGATCCATAAAATAACACGTCCATGATAATCAGTCCATAGGAACTACTCCTGGACAAAGATTTACGAGAGCACACGCAACTTGTATGATTTTGTTCACAGTTGCTTCTGGCGATGTCCCATCATTTATCAGTGTGATGGGAATGCGGTTTTGGAGTACAGTATATTTTTCTTTCACCATTCCAATTACCTGTTCAACATGGATCCGAACACAATAAAGTTCTCTGCTCCAGTCAACTTCTACTTTTTCAAGTTGCTTCTTTCCCTTGGTGAATAGGGGCACCTTCACCTCAGCCATCGCCATTCCACAGCATTCATCAACAAAAAAACCACGATCGGCAAGCACAAGATCCCCTGGCATCAGTTTATTCATGAGGTCACTGTTTTCCGTTATCTCAGTGTCTGTTGCCCTTCCTCCCCAACACTTGCTTAGGAAGCATATTGAGCCCTGTGGTGTTATACCAATTAGAAACATTACAGTTGAATGGTGCTTGTAGCTGCTCCACACTTGTGCCCTTGCCAGTAAATCGGACGGCTGCTCTATAACACTTCAGTGCAGTCAATAATAACTGGACATTTCCTGAAAAATTTCCTGAACAATGATGGAATACTGAGACGTAGAGCGTCACGACTGGGCCAGTGTATCAGCGACTGAGTCTTTACAAACATTACATCAAGAACGCGGTGGAAGTTTCGTGAAACAGGTGACTGGCTGACTCCGAATCTGTAAGCTCGGTCCTCGTCAAAAATGTTCAATCGCAACTTCATGAGGAACATTAGCACTTGACCAATCTTTGTGAGTTTTTTACACGTTGGGAGAGCACATGATGTAAACGTGAAGAGTGGCAAAAAAAATTGCCCAAGAAGGAAGTCCCGTGTAAAATCGGAGTTTTGCATCGTTGTTCTGAAAGTGTGCTTCCTGCAGACCTGTTGCTCTTATCTTTTCTTCCAGGTCACACACTTGAGTTCTGAGGGCAATATTGTCCTTCTGTAGTTCCTCCACGTTTTTTTCCAGTGCACGAATGTCTCTGAAAGACAGTTCCGTTTGGGTTTCAGTCCCTCCAACAGGTGGAATCTGCTCATGAATGGGGCACTGCTCAGGATTTGCATTGTGTAGTTATAGCAATATTGCTGCAGTAGCCATGTTGTCTGCCTTCCTGTTACGCTGCTGTGATTGCTCATATCGGTGAAACGCTGACACTGAAGAGGAGTGACAGCTGGTGTAGCCCATCTTCTGTGTAGGTGCCCAGTCAGGGTTGGCGATATCATGTAGGTAGGCTGGCTTTCCTGTAAAATGTTAGACAAAAAAGTGGAACAAAATTATGTCAAATTGTTAGGGAATTTATGTTATGCAAAGGCATAACATACAGTAAATACTGGACTTCACTTACCTTATTTTGATTAGTTTCTTCACCATAAAGTATATCTCAAGATAATTTGATGAGTCACTAATTTTAGCATGATTGTGAAGTTAAGTCGCATGTCAACTCCTGTACGCTTAATATTCAGCACTTCTTTACATCATGCACATGCTCTGAATAAGTAAAGAGGAGGATATGACAATGATATTCCATTATGATGGCAATCATTTAAAAAAAAAAGTCTATCAAGCTGGTGCAAGGAATGTTGATGTGACAGACAGGTCATAACATAACTTAGACTGTCGACTGTAGTAAAGTTACTTGTTAGTTAACTACTAACATTGTTGCAATCCTCAAAATTAAAAAGTTTGCAATTCCAAAGGTTGAGATTACCACTAATATCACTCGTTACTAGTGGAAATAACAATCAGATGCCTCTTTAACGTTCAGTTAATTCAGAGTATGAATGAATGCAGCCGTCCGTTTTAGCGTTTGTGTTCCAACGCAGCTAATTTTAGACTTGCAATGTTTTACCATGCCTGGCTTGCCACTTTGGCATGCACTTAAACTGTTAGTCAAATTTTTCCTTAAATTTCATGATTTTCATACTTAAACAACTCAGACAAATTGGTACACAATTAAGGCATCGAAAACACTTTTTATGACATTCAAACAACGAAATTCGAGTCAGCATTACACACATATCTCGAACGAAATGCTCGGAACAAACTCGTGATGACTTCGCCGGTTCATACCCCTTGCGTTTGATGTTGGACAGCCATTTTTCTCGCCGTTCTTTTGACAGTTTTGCTGCATTGTCGCCTTGATGTTCCAACACTGAGAATACAGTAAAAGGAGACGTCCTTGTCGCGATTGCTACGGTCAGAACACCCAACAACGCAGCAGATATTTACCATGTTTGTGTTCGTGAATGTAGAAGTATCTAGTCATGACTATCGTGCATCGTGTTGCGTGCACTTGCCCTCTGAGCGAAGGCGCACTTCTGTTTCTAAGGGTGTGTGGCGTCATATGCATAAGGTCTATTATATAATACCAACTCATGGTCAGAGGTAACTCGGCTAAAAATTATCCGATTTGCACCAAATAAAGTTCATGAATGGTTGCACATACCCTTACTTCTCGCTCAAAGTGGAAACAGAATGTAAATTGGAGTGAAAATAAGCCCGCAAGGTCGCTCCGTGGAGCAGCCTGCACATATTGCACTGTGTGAATTATATAATTACCAACTCACGGTCTGAGGTAACTCGGCTAAAAATTATCCGATTTGCAAAAAAATAAAGTTAATGTATGGTTGCACAGACCCCTACTTCTCACTAAAAGGGGAAAAAGTATGTAAATTGGAGTTAAAACAAGGAATATTAACAGCTTTGACGTACCGCACTCCAAATTATAGTCCGGAAAACTGTTGGGGAAATTACCAAAGTTCAAAGTGCCATAACTGTCAAAAATGATCGAAACGTCGTGAAGTTCGAACGTGATCTGTAACTTATCATGAGGAAATCATGTACCAGGTTTGAAATCATTGGCATTAAGAGTTTAGAAAAAAAAAGTCCGGAAAACTGTTCTTTGCGTGACGGACTGACAGACTGACAGACTGACGGACGGCGTGCAAACCTATAGTCCCCTCCGGTGTACACCGGTAGGGGACTAATAACCGCAAGGAGTTCGAAGAAAATAGTCAAAAGATAAAGTCGAAGGACATCTTTAAATTTGTGAAATGTTTGATAAAAACTTTTCATTAAGACTCAATACAGTCACAATCTATAACGGCACTTGACAGAGCACACAGTCTTGTCTTGTGTGTTCATTCTGAACAAAAACGCCATCATTAACTGAACACATTACTATTATTTCCCACTACTATTATTGGCCATATATCCATATCATCCATGCACCATATTATGTTGTGACGCAGGAAGAATTAAGCAAGACACAGGATGGTGGTTGATACTTGCTGTATTCGAATATGCAGGTAATGAAAGAATTCCCTGTCTGACTAGGGTACAGAGCAAAATGAGAATGCTGGTCGATCCGTCCGAATCTCACGTCAGCAAACAATTAAATCTCCCGTTTTCCCGACGATGATCTATCCATGCGCCCAACAACGAAAGGGCGGAAGCGTTTCGACCATGCTGGATGTGACGTATGGGAGAAGGCGCATGGGAGCAGGCTAAATCTGTTTCAACCAGGATGTGACGTATGCCACGAAGCGTGCATGCTCAAAATAAATCACTTACGCACTCCCCTGCTGCTTGGTTGGCGTCCCGCCAACCAAACTTACAATAAAAGTTGTATTTATCGGTACAATCAAACAAGATTGCCCTGCAGTAAGAGTTACTTAATCCGAGACAAGATCTGCATTAACAGGAGTTGGGTTTGGCTAACATTCACAATAATTTTCGTATCGACTAACTGAGCACACTGGAACTCCTCTGCTAAAACGTATCTAGGCTCATGATAAATGTTACTGTGCTGGCCTGCTGTCGATCTCGTAGTTCTTCTTGGAGCTGGAGCCTGCTCTTCTGTCCCTAGCTCACAACGATCAACGTCTTGCATGACAGTAGCAGGATCCTCATCCTCTATTGAAGTGGTAGGTTTCTCCCCTGCTGTGTCTATCGTACGAAGTCCTTCATGTACACTGATGTAAGACGCAGCAGGTTGATCACTTGCCATACTCGCATCTCTGCCCACTATGGGATCTGCAGCAGGACTAATGAAGAGTGCATATCCTGTTTCATCCTCTGAAGCATTGTCAACGACCTCAGCGTTCTCTTGTTGTCGCTCTGGAGCATCATCTGTTCCAATGGGCAGCGGATCTTGATGGAGGTCATCGACAATGTCCCTGGCATCGAGAATGTCAGTCCTCTGTACTGTCTTTGGAATGGCATTACCCTGAAGAGGTTCGACCAAGTAGGCATGTCCATCTGGGTCCGGTCGTCCAATGATGCGGTGTGGGACATGGCTCCACACATCCTGAATCTTGTGACGATCCTGATGACTCCGGTCTCTCAAGAAAATGCGAGCACCAATAGGCAAGCTGGTCTCCTGTGCATGCAGATCGTGCAACCTTTTGCGTCTCAATGATTCCTTTTCTGTTTTCGCTGATGCAAGGTTGAAAGCTTCTTTCAAACTTAGGTAATGTTCGGTGACTCAATCACCAACCGTGCCATAATCCTGCCCCTCGTTCAGTCCCAATCGGTGGTCAATAGGCAGTCTAGGTTCCCACCCAAAGAAGACGAAGTAGGGGGAATAGTTGGTCGATGAGTGTGGTGTGCAATATTGTACGCATAAATGACTTCAGACAGATACTTTGGCCACACCCGTTTCTTTGCTGGGGGCAGTGATCGCAGGAGGTCATGCATAGTCCTGTTGAAATGCTCACATGAGCCGTTTCCTTGCGGGTGGTAGGGAGTTGTCCTGCTTTTGCAGATGTCATATATGGAGCAAAGCTCTCGGATTACTGAACCTTCAAAATTTCTGCCTCTGTCGCTATGGATCCTCAGTGGTACACCAACTCTCACAAACCAGTCTTTCACAAGCACTCTTGCCACTGTAGTAGCTTTTTGGTCTGGAGTCGCCACAGATTGAGTGTACTTTGTGAACACATCAGTCATCACAAGGACATTTTCTAGACAACAAGACTTTTCAAGAACAGTATAGTCAATTGCCAGAACTTCGAGGGTTTTTTTTTTGCAATGAGCGACCCAAGAGTCGGTTTCACACTTTTGCCAAACTTGGAAAGAGTGCACCTGGAACATCCACTGCAGTGGTTCCTTACATCTGCCTCCATTCCAACCCAGTAGCATCTTGTCTGCAGGAGCTCAAAGGTGCGGTCTGCTCCTTGGTGCCCTGCCTTATCATGGACTTCAGTTAACACCTGCTTCCTGAGAGATGACGGTAGTAAGAGCTGGTCTACTTTCCTCCCATGAATGGTTGCCTTGCGGTATAGGATACCAGACCTTTCTGCGATGCGGTCCCAGGATCGGAGAAGTTTTCTCACAGACTTGGGTTCTTTGGTAAATTCAGATGAAGTTGGACACTGCTTTCTATTCCAAAAATGGCGAACTCGGCTGATGGTTGGATCGCTTCTCTGAACCTCGTCAATCTCAGCATGTGGAATAGTTGGTAGAGTGGAAAGGGCTGGAGGGGCTGTGTTGTCAGACCGAACATGGATCTCCTTGTCCCAAACTCGAGCAATAGTCTGTGAAACTGTTCCATAATTTCAGAGGGGACAGGTGTTGAAGTTTCAGGTGACATCATTTCCATAAAGCCTTCCTCGGGTCGCACTGTAGTTGGCCGATCTCCATGGTCCTGTTTCCTGCTCAATGCATCCGCATTTCTATTGCTCCTTCCAGAACAGTACTTAATAGAAAATCTGAACTGGGCAAGTTCTGCAGCCCATCTGGACTCAGTAGCTCCTAGCTTTTCAGTCGAGTTGAGATAACTAAGAGGATTGTTATCAGTGTATACAACAAACTCGGCACCAATCAGCATGCCTCTGAACTTCTCTGTGATGGCCCAACGTAAAGCGAGTAACTCTAACTTCATACTACTGTAGTTCTGCATTGCTCTCTCGTGCTTTCTCAGACTACTCGCGTAGGCAATGACAGTGCTCCTGTCCCCTTGCTTCTGTGAAAGAACAGCCCCGAGCCCTTGGAAACTAGCATCTATTTCCAGCATGAATGGGCTGCCAAAATCAGGATGACCAAGAACTGGTGGGCTACACAGTCTACACTTCAACTCAGAAAAAGCAGTTGTGCACTCCGATGTCCAACGTCGGTTGAAAGGACGATTGTCAGGTTTCACAGACTTATTGACTTTGCCTTTGTGTCTCTTCTGAGTTCCAGAGAGGCGACTGTGCAATGGTGCGGCTATGGCTGCATATCCCGGAACAAAGCGGCGATATTAGCCAGTGAGGCCTAAGAATCCTCGAAGTTCCTGCTCGGTGCTTGGCTTCCTCCATTCCATCACCGCTCGAGTCTTTTCGGGGTCAGGTGAGACACCATCTTTGCCAATGACATGTCCTAGATAATGGAGCTGTTCCTCAAATAGGTAACATTTCTTCGGTTTGACCTTCAGATTAAAGGTCCCAAGTCGGGTTAGCACCATATCCAATCTCCTCAAAGTCTCTTCGAATGTCGGACCAAACACCAGTATGTCGTCGAGGTAAATCAGCACAGTCTAGAAATTTTCATCACCAAATACACTGTCCATTAGTCTCATGAGGTGGCAGGGGCATTGCAAAGCTCAAAAGGCATCCTCAGGAATTCATAGAGGCCTCCTGTCCCAACCCTAAATGTGGTCTTCTCCATATCCTCTGATGCCATGGGAACTTGGTAAAATCCTTGAGCAAGATCAAGGCTGAAAAAGTAATTTGATCCATTGAGTACTTGTAAAGCCTCCACTATTCTGGGTAAAGGATAGGCATCCTTGTGAATCTGCATGTTGAGTGCCCTATAGTCCACACACATATGTAAACTCCCATCCTTCTTCCTAGCTAGGACCACAGGTGATGCGAAGGGGCTAGTAGACTCTCTGATGACCCCTTTTCTTACAGCCTGCTTGAGGTACTCTCGAACTTCTCCCCACTGTTGCGGCGGCACACGTCGATGTGGAACCTTCAATGGGACGTTTTTCTTGAGACGAATTTGATGAGTAACTTCATCACAACAGCCAATATCGTCATCTGTTCTACTAAAAACTGAAACATGTTTAGCCCAAACTCCATCAACACGTTGACACTGTTCTGTGTCGAGACCATTACCAAAATGCATCTTGTCCATAATGTTTGGTAGAAAGGTGGACTGTTTCTGTTCTGCAGAGACCTCCTCAATGTAGACTTCATTGTCACTCACTTGACCGACTTCAATTTCAGGATCAAACATACATCTTCGTACAACACCAACTGGGGTTCTGGGTTTTAGGTACACATCTTTGTCACCAAAGTTTGCCATTTGGACCGGCACACGACCAAAACTTGAGACGGTCACCCGTGCAGGACCTACAGCTAAGCCTTTGGGAAGTGGCCCAACGTCTGATTCCACATGCTCCAATAATCCTTCATAGCTTTGTCCTTCCTTTGCAGGCATAAGTGATCCATCTAATATGACAATTGTCCATGCTGGAACCCGTACAGGCTTTCTCCCTGGGACTTGAACTCTGGATACAATGTCATCCTCTGTCCCGTTGCTATCATCCATTTCATCAAACATGGCCAACACAGAAGCCCATTTTTCCTCCGATTTCTGGACAAGGTTTCTTAAGAACTGTGGACCACCCTGATCCCTGTGTGCATTTGACACGCGATTCAAAATATTACATCCGATAACACCAGGACATGCCTTTTTGCGTCGAGCTATCGGGGTATTAGTCATATCACGAACAACAAGAAATCCCATCTGTGGAAATGTCCTTCCGAGCAGAGTTAGATCTAACTCGACATATACAAAGTAGGGAACAGAAAGTCCTTGTGCCCCAGATATATGTAGAAATGCAGAAACATCTAACAACTCTCCTTCCCGAACAAGGTGCTCTCTAAAAAAGGATTCGGTAATAGTGGATATCTGTGCTCCTGGATCTAACAAGCATATGGTTTCCAGGGGTCCAATCATGACCCCAACTTCTGGGTACCTACCAACTGCTTTCTGTAATATCGAGCCTTGATCCCTCTGTTTACCTGCCATGTGGCTCATAATGACAGGCTGCTCTAGTTTAAAGCATCTACTGGCGAAATTCCATTTTGCTGCCCAGATCTTCCCTGACACAGACAGTCCCTGCGAAAATGTTCAGCTGACCCACAATCCCAGCAGCGTTGGGGGCCATCGTTCTGCCGGAATCGCCCATATTGCCGGCCAGCTCCACTTGATCTTTGTGAGTTCTGCAGTAGCTTCTCAATTTGCTGCTGTTGGGCTGAAAGCTGTTCACCTTGTCTCTTAATTTCCTTCAGCAGTTCACTTTCAGCACGAGCTGTTTCTTGGGCCATGACCTTTCAGCATGCTTGGTTCGACTTGCGGTTTCTGACGAACACCTAACCACTGTTGGGCTCTATCTCGAGTGTCAAAGTAGCTCAAATTAGGGGATTCCATGTTAAGACGGCGAATTTCTCTTTGTATGTTTTCGTCTCTTACAGCACCAGCTAATCGTCCCATTAGTGTGCTTTCTCTGCTCGCTTTAAAAGATGCATCCATACAGACTATTCTATCATAGATTTCGACCAGCTTCAGTGAAGACGTCAGAAGGTCTTCATTATCCCCTTGGCGGTATGTGAAAAACTGTTCTTGGAGTTGTGATAGGGTGTTACCATCGCCAAAGACTTTCAAAAGAACTCGCAATATTTCCTCAGGATCTTCAACTAAATCTTCTCCCCTTCCAATAATTTCCTGTCGAGCTTTTCCAAATAAGTGGTCCAGTATAAAAGCGAGTTGCTGTTTGTTGTTTAAATTCCGAATAGCCAGCTGACAACGAACATCGGACACCCATTCCTGCATTGGAAGGTCACTCGACTTTTCAGGTTTGTCACGGAAGTGCTCTAATTTGCGTGAAGACATCACAAATACTAAGCGTTCTTCAGTTGAAGTTGAACCTGCACTTGAGGCTGGCATTGGTAGTCTTTGCTCGTCTTTGTCCCGAAGCTCTTGGACGATGTTGCGATTCTCTGCTATTGCATCCGACGCATCTTTTACTGCTTCTGCTGACTTCCGTCTTTGTCTACTTAACTCTTCCGTTAACCTAGCAATAGCAGCTTCCAATTCCTCTGGGGTCGCCATTATGTCACAACAATGACAAGTATCAAATATACAGTCGTGGGAAAATCAAATCACTAATAGTACAGAACAATTCCAAATTAAATTCAACACAGGCAGATAATGTAGATTTCTCTCACCAGCTTCGAAGGAATTTATCCAATTTCAGGAGTACAGTGTTCACCGTATACTTAACAGGGTCCAATCACACAAAAAACAACAAGCTAAAGGTCCTGAATCTCCAATTTATCAGGAGGAATCAGTTCACTCCAAAAATGATCGTAGCACCTCGATGGTCCGTCTGGTCATCAGTCTTCTCCAGGGACGTGGCTAGAACTGGTTGCCACACAGACAGGGGGTGTTGTCGCATATCCCACTTCTGACACCATAATGTGACGCGGGAAGAATTAAGCAAGACACAGGATGGTGGTTGATACTTGCTGTATTCGAATATGCAGGTAATGAAAGAACCCCCTGTCTGACCAGGGTACAGAGCAAAATGAGAATGCTGGTCGATCCGTCCGAATTTCACATCAGCAAACAATTGAATCTCCCATTTTCCTGACGATGATCAATCGTGCACCCAACAACGAAATGTCAGCAGCGTTTCAAACATGCCGGATATGACGTATGGGAGACGGCACATGGGAGCAGGCTAAATCTGTTTCAACCAGGATGTGACGTATGCCAAGAAGCGTGCATGCTCAAAATTAATCACTTACAATGTCACAAACATTGCCAATATCCATAGCTGTATTAGTAGTGTATATATGTTGCTTCTGGGACACTTTCATTTTCCCATTGACTTACATGTTAATTTTTCCCCTCCCTCATTGCCCCTAAACACCTCTATTTCTTTCACCCTGTTCTTTACGAACCTTCTAACCTTTTGACATGTTATCCTTATTCATTAGACCACTTAAACAATGGTCCTTCTGTGTGAACCTGTGATCCTTCTGACCTTATGGACCTTTTAACCTTTTACTCTTAATATCATCTGGTGAATCATCTTTGACCCACTCAAACAACGACCCTACAAATATTTGTTTATGCGTGGGAAATAATTTAATTCTCTTGCCACTCCCTTCACCATCTAATATATTAACAAAAAAGATGTTTGAGATTGGTTCTTTATTAAGATATTTTAACTGAGCTAAGATAAAATGGTAAACCTCCCTCAATGTTCTTATTTGAGCGCCTCCAGTGCCACACACTTTTTGGTAGGCTCTGCCCACTTTTTGTTAAGCTCCGTCCACTTTTTGGTAAGCCACGCCCACTTTTTGTTAAGCCACGCCCACCTTTATACTAAACCCGTCCACTTTTTGTTAAGCCACGCCCACTTTTTTACTAAGCCCCGCCCACTTTTTGCTATGCCCCCCCACTTTTGCTACGCTCCACCCACTTTGTTAAGTCCCACCCACTTTATAAACTCTTCAGCATTGTATCATTTCCAGGTAATACATTACATCATTTTCAGGGAATTTCCATCACATCATTTCCAGTTAAGACACGCCCAGGGAATTTCCACAGGAAATGACACACCCAGTCGTTATAAAAGGCACCGACCACACAGGCTTTTTCAAACACGCTTTCTGCTTCACTTGAGAATGGACTACTATGCCGAAATGGAATGGGATAACTTTGCTATTCCTTGGAGTCCTACTACCTGTGTAGAACTCAACCTTCAGATTGATGAACTGGACTCGAACCTCTTATCAATGGAGGTAAGTTTGTTTATTTTATTTTTTTATTTTTTTATTTTTTTAGATGAGACTCATGTAAGAGTTAACAAAGTTTATTTTAATATTCATAGAGCTTGATTTATACAAATAAAAATATTGTATTAAATTAATACATTGTTATTTTCTTTCACAGGAAATTGTATCTGAGATACGAAATGAAAATTCTGCTTTTAACACAACTTGGGATGAAGTTATTTTTTTGTTTGAAGACATTTTGAACAACCAAGACCCCCAGAACGAGTTCTACCTTGATGACCCAGCCAAAGAGTTATACCTTGGAGATCCACAAAATCCTGAAAAAGAGTTTTACCATGATGATACTTGTTGTGAGTTATCAAAACAAAACCCACTGAACAAGTTCTACCTTGATGAGCCAGAATACAAGTCATACATTGGAGACCCACAAATTTCTGAAAATTGGGAAAGGGGAGTTCTCCCTGATGGTCCGCAGTTATACTATGTGAGACACATCATAGAAACCCTAAAAAATTGTGAAATGGGAATTCTCCCTGATGGTCCGCAGTTATACTATGTGAGACACATCATAGAAACCCTAAAAAATTGGGCAAGGAGAGCTCTCCCTGATGGTCCGCAGTTATACTATGTGAGACACATCATAGAAACCCTAAAAAATTGGGAAAGGGAAGTTTTCCCTGATGGTCCGCAGTTATACTATGTGAGACTTATCACGGAAACCCCCAATATTTCTGAAAATTGTGGTTCTACCTTGGGGACTTGGAAAGATGGTTATATTTTTGGAGACTCGGAATGGGGGTTTTGTTTTGATGACTCGGAATGTGATACCTATCTTGGAGGCTCAACAGGAATGTGGTTATACCTTGGGAACTTGGAAAGTTGGTTTTATTTTGGAGACTCTACCTGTGGGGTCCATCTTGGAGACTCTTTGGATTCTAAAGCAATGAACAATGTTCTTTGTTTAATGACGCTTGATTTAAGCAATATCAAGAAAGTTCGAGGAAGAAAATGCTGGAAAATTCTTTCTTCCCATTTCTACTTCTTCAAACTTGAAAGCCTTGAAAGACAGAATTGGTAGAAGAGGGAAAAAAAAAAAAAAAATACATATTTTAAAAAAAGAAGAAAAAAAAGATTATGTTAGGGTTTGGGTGGGATTTTGAATGTGAGGGTTAGGGATGGGGTTGGGTTAGGGATGGGGTTGGGTTAGGGTTGGGATTTTGAATGTGAGGGTTAGGGTTGGGGTTGGGTTAGGGATGGGGTTGGGTTAGGGTTGGGATTTTGAATGTGAGGGTTAGGTTTGGGGTTGGGTTAGGGATGGGATTGGGTTAGGGTTGGGATTTTGAATGTGAGGGTTAGGGATGGGTTGGGGTTGGGTTAGGGATGGGGTTGGGTTAGGGATGGGGTTGGGTTAGGGATGGGGTTGGGTTAGGGATGGGGTTGGGTTAGGGATGGGGTTGGGTTAGGGATGGGTTGGGTTAGGGATGGGGTTGGGTTAGGGATGGGGTTGGGTTAGGGATGGGGTTGGGTTAGGGATGGGTTTGGGTTAGGGATGGGGTTGGGTTAGGGATGGGGTTGGGTTAGGGTTTGTATATTATTATGACTCACTCACACATACACAAAAGTTAAGCCCCAACTGGAAAGTTGAGGGATTCTGTGTTTGGGGTTCACAGATTTAAAAACATATCCCCATTATACACACACAAAAGTTAAGCCCCAACTGAAAAGTTGTGGGATTCTGTGTTTGGGGTTCACAGATTTAAAAACGTATCCCCATTATACACACACAAAAGTTAAGCCCCAACTAAAAAGTTGTGGGATTCTGTGTTTGGGGTTCACAGATTTAAAAACGTATCCCCATTACATTTTATTTATTTATTTATTATTTTCAAGGGTATTAGCTGCTTACTTGTGTTTTTTGTAATTCTTGTGAGTAAAATGAACCCAAGATTTCTTCTCCATTTAAGTCATATAATTTGTAGGTCCTAGGGACTGTATCCATTACATCAATGATTTTAAATAATTCACGAGTCCATTTTTGTGTATAACCTTTCTCAAAATGACTTTTCCATTTGTATATTCTTACAATATCACCAACTTTAAACTTGGGCTTTCTCAAATTAATCTCCTTTTCATATTCTAATTTTGTAAATGTTTCCGATGGTTTTGATTTTGTTGATGAATGAACTGTATTATTGTAATTATCTACAATATCCTGAATTAAATACACCCATTTTTGAGAACCGAGTTGTGTGAATTTTTTATATAGTCTCTCTTTTAAAGTACGATTAAAACGCTCAATAACAACTGCTTTTCCTTCATTAAAGGTGCTGTATAATTTAATACCCTCCCCTTTAAGAAATTTCATAAATATTTTGTTATAGAACTCTGTTCCCTCATCGGTCCATAACTTTTTTGGTTTCCTTTTATCCCTATCAAATATTAGCTTAAAGGCTAACATTAAAGTACTAGCGGGGTCACCCGTGGGAATCCCACGGGCATGGATGTGTGTGACATTTCGACATATTGAGTTATATGCTGCACATTCATTTTTACAAAATGGTTACTGGCAAGTCATCAGATCCAGAAATGGTGTGAATTTAGTTATTTCACATAATATGTGACCCCTCACTCCTCTCCACCTGACACTCTCCTGTCTCCACCTGACACTCTCCTGTCTCCACCTGACACTCTCCTCTCTCCACCTAGCACTCCTCTCCTCTCCAAACCCTCACATCCCTCTCCTTTCCAATCCCTCACCTCTCCAATCCCTCACACTCCTCTCCTCTGCAATCCTTCACACGCCTCTCCAATCGCGCCTCACACTCCTCTCCAATCGCGCCTCACACTCCTCTCCAATCGCGCCTCACACTCCTCTCCAATCGTGCCTCACACTCCTCTCCAATCGTGCCTCACACTCCCCTCCAATCACTCCTCTCCAATCGTGCCTCACACTCCTCTCCAATCACGCCTCACACTCCTCTCCAATCGTGCCTCACACTCCTCTCCAATCGCGCCTCACACTCCTCTCCAATCGCGCCTCACTCGCCTCTCCAATCGGCTTTCCCCGTCTCGTTTCTCTCCTTTTTCTCCCGTCTCGTTCTTTTTCTTGCTCCAAATCGGCCCGTCGGAATCGGAAATCGGCCCGTCTCGCCCGTCGGCCCGTCGGAATCGGAAATCGGCCCGTCTTGCTTTTGTGCTTGTGCGTAAATAAATTGTGTTCATGACACCATTTCTGGTGTTGGGCTAGCGGCTAGGGTGCCGGCTTAGGATCCTGGGTTCGAATCTCGGTCGATCGCCGAATTAATGCCAGGGGGGTTGACTCAGCCTGTCATCCTTCCGAGGTCGGCTAATTGAGTACCAGTTCACTGGTAATTCCCTGTTTGTCGTTGAAGGCGGCAAAAAGGGTTGGCGTCAGGAAGGGCATCCGGCCGTAAAACATTGCTTCAAAAAGGGGACAAAAAAACAACAACTACCACGGTCCCCGAAAAGGCCAACCCCCGCTTTGCGGGGAAAAATGGCCTCTAAACGGTGGTTTTTACACCATTTCTGGATCTGATGACTTGCCAGTAACCATTTTGTAAAAATGAATGTGCAGCATCTAACTCAATATGTCGAAATGTCACACACATCCATGCCCGTGGGATTCCCACGGGTGACCCCGCAAGTTTGCATTGACGTTCGTCGATGGACTCGTTCGCCCGTCTCATTCGTTTTCTTGCTGCATCCTGTTCAAGTCTGCGTTCTTCATCGATCGTCTCATTCATTTTGGAAATAGAAGTTTCCACGCAGCGCATGAATTGTCACGATCCTCAAGAGGAATTTGTCTCGTAATCATCAAATGATAAATGGCAAGTAAATTATATTGTGGAAAATTAAAGATTTCAAATAAACCTATTTAAAGTGTATTCGCACATAACTAATTTTAAAAAACGAAGAAATATCTCTCGGTAATTTCCTGAAACATATTTTACTTCCGGCTAATAATGTTGAATTAAATAAAAACGAAGAAATATATGTCGGCATCATTGTTGACGTTTTTGTGACGACTGTCATCAAACGAAAAAGTAATATATCTTAACGGAAAAGCAAAAGCGAATTTTTAATATATATCGACACGTTGCCGTCGGTGTCATGTTGGGCGGTGTATGATACACCATGACGCGATTTTTAAAAATATATCTCTGCATTTTCCCGCGTGTGTGGAATGTTCTCAATTATTGCTGACACCGAGTCCAAAACCATCGATAAAAATGAAATCATATGGTGAGTTAGATTGGAGATAAAGGCGTGAGAGAGACTCAATGGCCTTGAAGTTGAAGTTACAGGCGTTTGAGAATTCATTTCGTTCTATAAACGGCAACTTTCATTGGATTTCCTTCCCGTTTTTTTTCAACCGAGTCGAAAACTATGTTAGCGACTGTGAAAAATGAAATGATATATCGAATTTTTAATATGTATCGACACGTTGCCGTCGGTGTCATGTTAGGCGGTGTATGATACACCATGACGCGATTTTAAAAAATATATCTGCATTTTCCCGCGTGTGTGGAATGTTCTCAATTATTGCTGACACCGACTCTAAAACCATCGATAAAAATGAAATCATATGGTGAGTTAGATTGGAGATAAAGGCGTGAGAGAGACTCAATGGCCTTGAAGTTACAGGCATTTGAGAATTCATTTCGTTCTATAAACGGCAACTTTCATCGGATTTTCTTCTCGTTTTTTTTCAACCGAGTCTAAAACTATGTTAGCGACTGTGAAAAATGAAATGATATATCGAATTTAAAATAGATATCGACACATTGCCGTCGGTGTCATGTTGGGCGGTGTATGATACACCATGACGCGATTTTAAAAAATATATCTCTGCATTTTCCCGCGTGTGTGGAATGTTTGTGGAAAATTAAAGATTTCAAATAAACCTATTTAAAGTGTATGCGCACATAACTAATAAAAAAAACGAAGAAATATCTCTCGGTAATTTCCTGAAACATATTTTACTTCCGGCTAATATGTTGAATGAAATAAAAACGAAGAAATATATGTCGGCATCATTGTTGACGTTTTTGTGACGACTATCATCAAACGAAATAGTAATATATCATAACGGAAAAGCAAAAGCGAATTTTTAATATATATCGACACATTGCCGGCGGTGTCATGTTGGGCGGTGTATGATACACCATGACGCGATTTTAAAAAATATATCTCTGCATTTTCCCGCGTGTGTGGATTGTTCTCAATTATTGCTGACACCGAGTCTAAAAGTAAAACCATCGATAAAAATGAAATCATATGGTGAGTTAGATTGGAGATAAAGGCGTGAGAGAGACTCAATGGCCTTGAAGTTACAGGCCTTTGAGAATTCATTTCGTTCTATAAACGGCAACTTTCATCGGATTTTCTTCCCGTTTTTTTTCAACCGAGTCTAAAACTATGTTAGCGACTGTGAAAAATGAAATGATTTATCGAATTTGATTTGAAATAAAACTGGGGGAGAGCAAGACACCACGGGCCTACAAAACAGGACTCAAAGCTATGCGAGTTAATAAAATGGTGGATATTTGTTTATAGCCACTCCCAGAATGGGTGGAGCTATGGGTGGAGCTACTCTGCAAACCGAGTAAGCCACACCCCGGACAGACACCCAACAGATAGACAGACAGACAGACAGAATCATCTACGGCTATTATAATATAGATTACCTCTCTTGTTTTTCAAAGGAACAACCCAGGCAAATCTACTCCTCAAATCAATAACGGTTAAAGCATACCTGTATCCCTTATCATTATTTAGTTCGATTAAATCAGCGGACCATATGTGGTCGGTGTATTTAGAATAAACTTTCCTTCTTTTAAACTTTGTGATTATAGGTTTGTGTAATTCATTAGCCAAAAGCTCCTCAGTCTTGATAACATCATTGGAGTCTAATAGTTTTTTGAGGGTGAATAACCAAGACTAAGTTTCAATTTGACACTTATCATTTTTTTAACAATAAACCTATCAACTTTCTCTCTCAATGTAGGATTTTGTATCAAAGACAAATTATATAACATTTCTCTGTCTGCTTCATGTTTTTCATCCAATGTAGCGGTTTTCCCATAAGCAATATCATGCTTCATACACACTTCATCAACCCTATTTATAGGTTTAGACCAAGATTTAGGATTGTCAACCTCATCTAATCTTTTATCTAGGTTTGTTCCAGGACCACAGAACGAATATCCAGGTAGATGTAATTCCCCTGGAATTCCAGTTGTTGTAAATTTACTTCCTGAGAGAAACCTTTGTATGTCTCCTCCTCTTTTAGGAGAGATGAATTGGCACTTTTTAGAGCCACACACTTGACATATTCCTTTTTGATAAACTCTATTATTTTTAGCTTTAACATAAGAGATATTTTTAGATTTAGTTTTCTTTTTACATTTGAGACAATAACTCATATTTATTTATCAGAAAAATTCCGACAGAGGATCAAAACCTTTTTGGTTTTCAACATATACATTTCTATCTTAATTTTTAAAACATAAAGAATCCTAAGGAATGCCTTCACTCTCTCCTCCATTTATTTACAAATAAAACTAACTAAAGTCAATAACACCAACATCATCAACCACATAATCTTTTCCTTCTTCTTCTTCTTCACCACTTTCTCGTTTAAATCTCCTCCCTGAAAGTGAAGACATTGACGCCGTTATTCTTGAAAATAATATTTCCATTAGACTTTTCATTTCTTTATTTTCCTCCTCAGTGCGTTGAGTTTGATTTATTTGCTGTAATACCTTCAATCTTTTATTAATCTCACTGATTTCCATCTTTTTATATTTTTCCTCCCTCTCTCTTTGCTCCCTCTCCTCCTTCTCTCTTTTCTCCCTTTCCTCCCTCTCCTCCTTCTCTCTTTTTTCCCTTTCCTCCCTCTCCTTTTTTTCCCTTTCCTCCTTCTCCTTTTTCTCCCTCTCCTTTTTCTCCCTTTCCTCCTTCTCCTTTTTCTCCCTTTCCTCCTTCTTCTTTTTCTCCCTTTCCTCCTTCTCCTCCTTCTCTCTTTCCTCCTTCTCTTCTTTAACTCCTTCCTCATCCCTTGCTACCCTTGAGCTTGAGCCCCAAAGAATATTATACATATACTCATCTGGATTTTGAGATATTCTTGTATCTATAATTATTTTTCTCATAATAGGATACCAATAAGATTTGTTGACGATTTCTAAAAGAGTTTTATATTTCATAACTTTGAGAAGTTCATTTTTATTTAATATTTTAAACAAGTCTCTATTTGTGGGTTTAACAATATTAGTATAAGGCCAGTTTTTAATGACAAAATTCCCATGTATATGCTCCAAATCATAAGGTATGTAATACCGAGCACCCTTTTCTTGTAGGTATCCTTGAAAACAAAAATTATAATTCTCTTGTAGTCTTCTTCCTGCCATTTATGTATCAGAAATATATGTGAGATTAATATTATGACAGGTAATACCCCCCCATCTTCCCACTACCAAATTGGTTTGTATTCCTTGGCTTTCTATCCTTATCTCATGACCTTCCTTCTTTGTCATGCTAACCATCGCTATACTATCATATATTTTTCTTTTCTTAAAACCATGTATTTGTTGTTTATTAATTGTACTTCCACATAAATCCTTATCCTCACCAAGTGGATAATATTCTTCTTTACGAGACTGATTAAAATCATGTAGGTCTTCTATGTTTATTGAAAAAGACCAATTATACCCTAAATCAGGCATATCATACCCCCATTTATTAATGCGCATATTAACTATATGTCCTTCTTTATAAAATTCAATTGTAAGCAGGTAGTTAAATTCAATGAGGAAAGGTGTATGGTCAGTATAACCAGGTGTTGTGGTTGTAAATTTTACTTGTTTAACAAAACGTGCTGTTTTCTTTTAAAATATATATTGTGATAAATCACTTTATCTAATTAAGTCATTCACATCTGTAGGGTTTGGATAATTGATTAATTTATAAGTATTCTTCATATTAATATTTTTACTTACACTATATTTTTGTCGTTCAGCCTGTGCCTTTGTATAATAATTTGATAAATCAATATCCTGAGAGGATTTTCCAAAGATAGAACCATCTTTTCCAACATAAGTCATTTATATTAGATTAAAAATGATATCATAAAAATTTTCATTATTGTTGAGTTGAAATAATACATATAAACATAATTGACCACAACATTTAGAATTAATTTCTTGAACTTGAAATGTTTGATAAACACCATTCTGTAAGAATTGTATTACTTCAACAGGTGGTGGCATACCATAACTATCAAAATAATATTTATCCTGACTATTATGAATACAAACCCAATGAGAACCATTCTGTGTGTCTAAATTCATAATAATATTATTTGTATTCTTATTTATATGTATTAATTCATCTCTCATACAAATAACCACATTATCAATTTTTAGTGTTGTACAATACTTAGCTAGTTCTATATTTGACGTTGTATTCTTTCCAAATTGTTTAAACCATTTATCCATTTATTTATGAGAAAGATACAATCCATTACCCCGTTTAGTTAGTTTAACACCCGCTTGAGCGATAGAGGAAAGCATATCTCCAACCAACAATCTAGCTTTATCAGGTAGACTTTCAAGTTTTTGAGCAAAATCTACAATTACACCACTTCCACTAATTTGTTTCTCCAACTCCTTGTTATGTCTTTCCAATTCTTTTTGAGCTTTTAGTTGTGCCTTCCTTTCGTTAGCAGTTTTTACCGCTGCTGAAATACCACCAGTCAATGCTCCCGCCGCACTTAAACCAGCAAATAAAGGAATTAGAAACAGGAGAAATCCTCCTCTTGACTCGTCTATTGAATATTTCTTTAACATAGGTTTCGTCATTTTAATTTTAAGTGATCCAACATCATTTAGTGTTTTTACTTGTGTGTGTGTGAGTAAAACATCAATTCTTACAGCTCCTTTACTTTGAATTGTATTAACATTAATAATACAAGGCTTTTGATTTTGAATACAAGATGTTAATTTATTAAGATTGATTTGATTAACATATACCCCAACCATTTATTTATGAGAAAAAACCTATGTGATATTAATCATAACACCATTATCTGTATTAATCTGTAATTCTGTTTCCTCCAAAAGCAAACAATATGCATTAACCTCTTCACTCTCCCCTCTTTCAATGTATAGAGAAGTATCCACTCGATTAGACTTTATAGTTTCCTTTTGAGAACTCAGGTCAATTGCGTAGATTGTATAAAGTTTTTGAAACGCAACCATATCCAAAATAGGATCATTATTACCATTACTTTCACACACCTTTTGGTAGGACTTGTAGGCTTCCGCATAATCATTTTTTTCCCAATCAATTTCCAATCTATCTCGCGGATAAAATGTGCCATCAAGAGAAACCCGAAGTTGTTTCACCTTAGCATTATCACTCAGGGCATTATTCTTATTAGTACCGTCCTCTCCATCTGGTTTTTTAAAAATGAGCCAGAGGTATCGTGGCTTTCCTTGAAGAACACCCAAATTCCAAGTGTAGGTAGTGTGTTCCAGTTTAACGTGTTGACATCTTCTTTTAAGGTATGATACATTTAGCGGTTTCTTTGAGTTAAGTCTTCTATTTAACATCTCTTCCGTTTTAAGATTAGGAGTATATTCACTGATATACCAACACAAATCATTAATAACAAATTTATTATTTTCTCCAAAAGCATTTTCAACCCCAAAAAGCAATCTATTTACATTATCATTCCTTTGTAGTTGAAATCTAATTTTAAGCCCATACAAAACTTTATCATAATCACAAAATCCAAATATACCTTTCAGAGGTACTGCTACGGTAAAACTATTCTCAGCTTTTGCGTCATCATTATACATTGACTTCCTTTGACTATAACCAGGGTCTGCGTTTGTACCCGTTGACATATCAGGAATAAAACCTTCAACAGCTCCCTTACCCATTCTATCACTAAACGAATATAGTGTAAATTTCATCATTTCAGATGTAGCAGAGACATAATCAACCGCTTCAACCTCTTGTGTTCCAATATACAGGCAGACACTATCAAACAATTTTCCAGAAGAAATCATTTACGAGTGTAGCATTAGTATTATTCGCAGCCTTAGTGAATTTAAATTTACACAGCAAGAAACTATCAGCTATATTCAAGTAAGTTTGTTGATTATTTATTTCAAAACTTTTTGTTCCGTTTGAATTCCAGTCTGTTCCTGTAATAGCATTTACCTTAAAATAGTCTTCCTTTTTAGTGGAGTTTGAAATGATAATCGTATCATCCAAATCATAGATACTATCAATCACTTCCATACTTGTATTTATATAGCATTAAAATTGTTGAAACCCTGACCCAAGTATTTTAATGATTTTTTGTCGTTCTTGTGAAGATAGTTGAGTTTTACCTTTTTTTATTTCTTTGATTGTTTGTAATTTATGAGACTCCTTTTGAGCATCTTTTATACTCTTTATAGCACCCGCAACTGAACCCATGGCAGAAGCAGTTGAACCAATTAGGTCTTTATGTTTAAGGATGGTTGAACCAATACCCATTAGAGTATCAATTATCCCATCTCCTTTATTTCGAAATTGATGACCCACACCCCGTTGTCTCTTTGGTTTATAGTATCCTCTACCCACATACCTTGTATAGTATGGTGAAAGGTACATGCCCTCCCCTGTAATTATTTTATATTTTCCCAACTCGTGTTTTCTCACAATAACCATTATTTATTTATTGAAAAACTTCACGTAGGTGAATTCTGATGGATATAATTTCATCATTAAAGGATATCATACGATTATCTTGGTCGGTTATCCTAAAATTTACTCTGTATATGGTTTTTCCTGACACAGGTAAATAGACAAGATTTTTTGGTTCCATATTAAATTTATAACCAATCGGGGTTGAGTATGCACTGAATGAAAATATTGTATTTGTTCTTATTCCATCGTTATAAGCACCATCAATCAAATCACAATGAATTAATACTGAATTTATACCGGAGGATATTTGAATGACATTATCACTGTAAGACGTCCCGTTAGTTTCAATCTTTTTTGAAGAGAAACCCAATAGCTCTCTGAACGAATTTTCAATCGTGAAATCAACTTTATAATTATTTTTAAGTTTAATCGTTGATTTTGAAGTGTGTTTTTGAATATCTATTACAATATTTTTTGGTTCATCACCTTGTTCTTTCATAAGGCGAGAGACTTCAGAAGATATTTGAGAAATCTCGTAAGCTCCGGGTGAAACGGTTATAGTTTTATATCCACTTCCTGGATTATAACTAAACTTGTTGTTTTTCTCTGTGATATTAAACAAGGTATTATAAGTTTCCATCGACAATAAAGATGCCTCATATGAGGTAAGGGGGTCAAGTTGTAGTGGGTAAGGGAATGAAGCTGTGTAATCGCTCGTTGTGAAATTAAAACTAAGAATTGTGCTTCTCATCTTATTTAATATCTAATAAAATATCTTTGTATTGACATTTATTAATTATTTTCATGTTCATCAACTGATCTAAAATGGCTGAGGATTCATTAAAACAATTGTTGTTTCCAGCCTTCTTACTACCTAACAACAATAATAGCCTATTAACTAATTGTGATGGGTCATTTGGAAGAAAACTAACACCCGAACCAAGCTTACTTAAAGCATCAATAATACATTTCTCCTTCTCATTCTTCTTACTTTTACCAGCAACAGAAACTCCATAATCAAGTGCATTTAGCAACTCAATATATACCCTATCTTCCTCTCTTTCCATATCAAGTGGTTCCTCAAAATATTTTGAACCGCTGAATCCGGGGTTTGTTAGAAGAAACATTAATCTTGGAGTTAATTTAACATTTGGTTGAGTAGAACTCAAGAACATCAATTCATCATTAAATATCAATACCTTTTCTTCCACAAGATGAAACACTGCTGGTTCTTCTGTTGGAATGAGACCTGCTCTGGTTTTTGAACCCGCCGAATATTCATTGTTTTGAAGAGCTTCCACAACATAATTAGGTGGTTGATTTACCTCCTCAAGTTTCCGAAATAATCCTTCATCATCATATTGTAATTTTCCAAGTTCTTCTTTTGTTATCTGACTAAAATCTTTGAGCATTTGAAGTTTTTTCGGAGTAAATTCTACCGTGGGAACTGTAGGGTGTTGTGTTTTTAAAAGCGGTTTAAAAAATTTCTCTTGTTTTCTTTCAAAGGCTTCTTCACCAGTTAGTTTCTGTCTCCGTTTCTTCTTTATCTCTTCCTGTTTCTTTACAACTTTTGAAACCAACTCTTGATGTTCCTTAAACTTTCTTGCTCTTTCTTCGGCATTCATTTAGTATTGAAAAATATCATTTAATGAATTGTAAAGGTCAATGGGAAAATTTTCCTTTTCTTCATCATTATAGTAAATGTGTTGAAATAAATCTTTTTCTTTAAATATTTCATCAAATTCTTTATTGGTATTAATACGAGTTGTTATTTCTTCTTCACTAATACTTGTATCTCTGCTTTTCATACATTTGTGTTGAGTCTCCTCATCGATATCAAAACCGAATGATAAAATCTTAACTCCATCACCACACAATTGTTTAATAATTTGTCTCATTCCTTCAGGATTAGTTTCTAAAATCCCAAGACCATTAGATTTTACTTTATTTAACTCACTCTTACAATGTGAATATTTTGTAGAACCAAGAGAGACCTCCTCAAATATTTGACCTTCGTTCCTCAATCGCATATGTTCCTCCATTGAAATGTAGTAATAATCTTTCCCTTCTACTTCTCCTGGTCGCTTTGCTCTGGTTGTAGTACTCACAAAACGAATCATAGGGTGTTTTTAAAAAAAACTTACAATCTTTTCATTTTTACTATTCAAGAGTTTAGATTTATGAAAGTTCTTTCCAGAAGCAGATTTACCCACAAGGTTAATAATAATTGTTGTCATTTATATATGTAATTATGTTTAAAATAAAAATACATCCTTTAATATCTCATCTTGTTTCACAACAATATATTTATATTTTTCAATCGTGTGTTTCATACAATTTTCAAATTCTTTTTTACTACATAACGTAGAGCAATTATCTCTCCAAAAATTATTTACATCTATTGAATTTAACTTAAATAAAATAAAAGTATTGGCATTGTTTCTTATTGAGCGTCGAGGGAGTTGAAAATATGATTGACTAAGATATATACAATTACAAGAAGAATGTCTCCTCTCTTGTATAGTAGCTATCCATTACTGTTTGGTTTCTCTCATTAACACAATCATCAAAGATGACGAGGTTCTTTTTTGATTTATCTAAATCTTGAGGTGAAGGTTAACATCCATCCGTATAACATCCGTATTAACATCCGTATTATCACTGAGAATACAAGTTATGGGTTTTGGTTTCGATTTTGATTTCTGTGTATCACAAAATAATTGTATTATATCTTCAATATTATAATCATTTAGTTTGTTTTGAAGTTTAAATAAACCGATAATGTCTTCCTTTTTAAGACCCGCATTAAAACCCTGTGAGAGTAGTTGATACTCGGGTTGAAAACTTGACTTCGTAAAAATTATTAAATTATCATAATCTAAAAAGTTGGGGGTAAGGAGCATCTTTAAAAGCAAACAGGTTTTTCCACATCCGCTTGAACCAACTATTAGACATCTCAATGAATTTGGAATGTTTTTATGGTTATTAAATTTTATCTTATTTTCCCAAACGGGTAAAAAATCATTCATTTATATATTTGGAAAACAAGTCATCCAACTTTTTTTGAGCTATTTTAGAAACTCTATATTTTATCCTGAGTTCGGGTTTAATTTCAAAATAATTCATTATTTTATTTATGTAGTATCTTGTATTAACATTTCCATTAAAATTATTTTGAATAATAAATATCATTAAACCCTTATACATTTCCTCAATACAAAGAGTCTCTTTCCTTGTAAGAAATGGTGTATTATCACCATAATGCTTAACATTCATCTCTCTTATTAATCTTGTAAAGTAATTCATTTTTGGTTCTAATTTAAAAGAGTTATATGTTTTTTTATATTTCTTATTATCATTCATTAGAATATAATCACAGAATAAACATTGTTTATATGAATCCTCATCATTAAGCCCCACTCTATCACAAGCCGGACAATTCTCTAATTTATCATATGGAGAGTCTGGAAATTCTAAATATCCTTCAGAACTTATCATATTTATGTGGTAAATTTTTACTTAAACTAAATGCAAGTTTATTCATTAATAAATACAATGTTTCAAAGCACAAAAGACAAATTTCAATCAATCTCTACTTCGGTGAAAGATATAGAAAAATATGTCAAAGATGTTAAATTGAACAAAGATAAATATGGAAATTTTTGGGTAAAACCAGTTATGGAAAATAACATGAGCCCCTCTATTTCATTTAAAGGAAGAGCTCTAACTATACCTGGAAAGACATCCATTAAAGTAAATCTAACAAAAGTTTCTCCTCTACTCCTGGCAATTTATTCAAAGCTTGAAAAAGTGATTGACCACGATACTTTGAAAAAGAATGATAAGACCATCAACAATACTCGTGGAGAAATTTGTATTTACTTTAATAATCCAAAGGGTGTAGATCTAAGTAAAATGAATGATGTTAATATTTCTGGTGAAATGTCATTTCGTTCTATGATAGTTAGAGATTATTTAAAGATAACTTTTGATATTAAAAATGTAGAGATTGAATCCGTTAATGAAAGAAAGTATATTGGTATAGATGGAAAGGTTTTTTCTGCTAATTAAATATGAGTCATTACAGCAGTGAAGATTTTACTATTTCATTGAACTCGGACGATAGTGATGATAGTATTTCATTGAACTCGGACGATGGTGATGATAGTATTTCATTGAACACAGATGATAGTTATGATACTTATAGTTTGTGCTCAAATGATAGTTATGAGAGTAGCTTTATTGATGACTCTGAGTATGATTCTGAGTATTCATGTGATAGTTATGACTTCGATGATTCTGAGTGAAAAAGTGTTTTAGTTTAAGCACAGCGATATATATAAAACGGAGCTGTAAAGCTCAAAAGTGTTTTATTTTAAGCACAGTGATATATATAAAACACCACGTTTTCTCACGCTATAAATATGGTTTATTGTGATACTTGCGAGAAGGAAGTAAAATATTATAAACAACATATTCTCACCGCAAAACATACATACAACATTCTTAACAAACTTTCCCCTCTTCCACCTAAAACAAAACATTGTAAGGTCTGTAAAACAACCATCCTCAAGAAGGGGTTTAAAGCCCATCTTAAAACTAACAAACACTTGTCAAAATTGTTTACTATTAAAAACTCTGATGGTGCATTCAAAGGACATATTAAAATAAGAGTCTTTAACATTCAAACCTCCTGAACCAGAGTCTATAGTTGATGCTGTAGAAATAGTTAAACCTGCTGTTCAAACGTTGATTGAAAAAACACTAAAAGAAATGAAACCACTTAAATTTTATATGGGAGTAAAATTAGAAATGACAAAGGACGAAGGAGTTATAGATACACCATACATGAGAACTGAGCCACACTTTATATCTTCATATCAAGATTTTAAAACATCAGGAGTCTATGATGAACTTATTAAACAAGAGCAAGATGTGGATAATTCAATCGTAGGAAGTGGATTCAATATAGGAAAAATTATTTACATAGAAATTCATATTCTTAAATCAGATCCTCTAAAAGCTTCTTCTTACATTGATTTACCCAGTGTTATCAAAAATAGAAAAGCAGTTATCAATATCAAAAATAAAGACAATAAATGTTTTCTCTGGTCTATTCTAGCACACTTACATCCTCCACATTTTCATGATGAAAGAGTATCTCATTATAAAAAATATGAGAATACATTAAATACGAAAGATCTAAAGTTTCCGATGACTTTAAATGATATTCCTAAATTTGAAAAGTTGAATAATTTATCAGTTAATGTTTATGGTCTAACAGAAACAAACAACATTCAGGTTTTAAAACTTTCTGACAACTGTAAACAAACTCATATTAATCTTCTATATTTTAATTCAGACGAAAATTCACATTATACATACATCAAAGATATTACAAAATTAATAAAACCACAAGTATGTAAAAGAACAAATAAAATATATATTTGTATGCGTTGTCTTAACTTCTTCCCACCGCCCCCTTCCCACGCCCCCCCCCCCAAAGTCCTCGCCCTCTCTCAGATCTCTCGATGTCTCCATGTCTCTCGGTCCCTGCTCTCAAATGTAGTGTTTGTGTCCTTCCCCCTCTCTCCCCATCTTGTCTACCGCTCCCTATGTTATATGTTTTATGTGTCGGTTTGTCTTTCTGTGTGATTAATGTTCGCTCTTTCACGAGCCTCGATCTTGTATACAAAAAAAAAAAAAAAAAAAAAAAAAAAAAAAAACACAAGAAAGATTAGATAAACATTCAAATTATTGTGGTGAACATAAAGCAACGGTAATCAACATGCCTAAAAAAGACTCAAAGATCACATTCAAAGATGAAAAGAAAACAATAAAACATCCATTTATTATATATGTTGATTTTGAAAGTATTTTAGAAAAAATTGATACTGCTTCTCCAGATCCAAAAGAATCATACACAAATAAATATCAAAAACATACTCCTTGTGGTTTTTGTTATTATATCAAATCATCCGTTGGTGATAAATATAACAAGTTAGAGATGTATAGAGGCTCAAATACCCCAGAGGAGTTTGTGAAACGACTAGAAAAAGACTGTGTTCGATTAACCAAGATAATGAGAGAAACCAATAAACCAATGTCCTTAACAAGTAAAGAAAAAAGGGAATTTATAAAAAACAATGTCTGTCATATTTGTGAGGAGAAAATTGGTAAAGGTCTAAAGGTTAGAGACCATTGTCATCTCACTGGTAAATATAGAGGTCCGGCTCATCAAAGTTGTAATATTAATTATCAACTCCCCTCTTTCATTCCTGTCTTTCTTCATAACAACGCTCATTATGATACACATCTATTTATCAAGGAACTCTCAAAGACTTCTGGAAGTATCTCAGCAATTCCAAACACAGATCAGAAATACATTTCATTCACAAAAACAATTCACACATCTCCTATTACTCATATCAGATTTCTTGATACATTTAAATTCATGGCATGTCCATTGGCTAACTTGGTTCAAAATCTAAAAGAGTTTCCATGTCTTTCAGAGTATTTTTTACATAAAGATTTTCTAACACAAAAGGGAATTTACCCCTATGACTATATGGACTCATTTGAGAGATTCAATGAAACACAACTTCCTTTAAAAGAAAATTTATATAACAAATTAAATAATAGTCATATATCTGATAAAGATTATGTACACGCACAAAATGTTTGGAAAAAATATAACATTAAGAATCTTGGTGAGTATCACGATTTGTACCTCAAAACTGATGTGCTTTTGTTGGCTGATGTGTTTGAGGCTTTCAGAACAATCTGTCATTCTGGATATGGATTGGATCCTGCTCACTATTACACTGCTCCTGGATTGGCTTGGAGCGCGATGTTAAAAATGACAAAACAAGCTTTGGATTTGATAACCGATGTTGATATGCTTTTGATGATTGAAAAGGCAAAGAGAGGAGGAATTTCACAAGTCTGTTCAAAGAGATATGCTAAAGCAAATAACAAGTACATTCCAAATTATGATCCATCGGTAGAGAGCTCCTACTTGATGTATTATGATGCGAACAACCTGTATGGCTGGGCAATGTCTCAGGCTCTTCCTTATGGAAAACTTAGATGGGTAAAGGAAAAAGATTACAAAAAGGTTTTACAAGATGTATGTATCTCTACACAAAAAGAATTGGATGATTCAAAGGTTGGTTATTATTTTGAGGTCGATTTGAAATATCCAGAGGAACTTCATAACCTACACAAAGATCTCCCATTTGCTTGTGAAAAGGAAAGTCCAAAGAAGGAGTGGTTAAGTGATTATCAACAATCATTTAATATAGGTGAATCAACAGAAAAATTACTTACTACATTATATAACAAGAAAAATTATGTTCTACACCAAAGAAATTTGCGTCAATATTTATCAAAAGGTCTAAGAATAGAGAAGATCCATAGGGTTCTAAAGTTCAATCAAAGTCATTGGTTAAAGGTACATTGATTTTTATACACAAAGAAGAACAGAGTCAAAAACAGATTTTGAGAAAGACTTTTATAAATTGATGAATAATGCGGTCTTTGGTAAGACCATGGAAAATGTGAGAAAAAGACAAAATATCAGACTATCAACATCTTGGAAACAAGCATCAAAATTAATTAATAGACCGAGTTTTACTAGAGCTGAGGTCTTTACTGAGAACTTTTGTGCGATCCATTTGATTAAAGAGAGTATTGAAATGAACAAACCTATTTATATTGGAACATCAATTCTTGATTTATCAAAGTCATTAATGTATGATTACTTTTATAATAACTTGAGGAAGAAATATCAAAATGATGTTCATCTACTTTATATGGATACAGATAGTTTTATTTTGCAAATTAATACTGATGATGTTTATTCAGACATGAAAAAGGACATTAATATCTATGACACTAGTAATTACAGTCCAGAGAGTGAGTTGTTCTCTTCTAAAAATAAAAAGGTGATTGGAAAGTTTAAGGATGAATTAGGAGGAAATGTCATGAGTGAATTTGTGGGATTGAGGTCTAAGGCTTATGCTTATAAATACATTGTGAATAACGTTGAAAAAACTGATAAGAAGTTAAAAGGCATAAAGAAAAATGTCATTAAAGAAACAATAAACTTTAAGGATTATTATAACTGTTTAACAACAAAGAAAGAAGAGTTTAGAAAGATTAATGGAATAAGAAGTTATAAACATAAATTATATTCAGAAGAGGTGAATAAGAAAGCATTGGGGGCTTTTGATGATAAGAGGTTTATTTTAGAAAATGGAATTGATAGTCTCCCTTATGGTTATATAAGTATATAAGTGATAAGTTAAAAAGGGGGGTTAGGGATTTTAACGGGCTACCGCCGCCTTTTTACTATTGTATAAATGATAGAACCAAGTACCAACCAGACTAAAGAGTGGAGGTGTAATCAACCTTGGTATATAAATGGTAAACATAACGAATGTGAAAAATATCAAATAGGTATAATTGAAAAGACAACTGGTAAAAAAATTTACAAAACAAATAAGAGAATTAATTTAAATACCGGTGAATTGGGTAAAAAAGATGGAAATATTTTTGAGTGGACGGAAAACTTTGATGGTTGCCAGGAAAATATATACTTTAATTTAAAAATGGTATGTGGCACTGGAGGCGCTCAAACAAGAACATTGAGGGAGGTTTACCATTTTATCTTAGCTCAGTTAAAATATCTTAATAAAGAACCAAACTCAAACATCTTTTTTGTTAATATATTAGATGGTGAAGGGAGTGGCAAGAGAATTAAATTATTTCCCACGCATAAACAAATATTTGTAGGGTCGTTGTTTGAGTGGGTCAAAGATGATTCACCAGATGATATTAAGAGTAAAAGGTTAAAAGGTCCATAAGGTCAGAAGGATCACAGGTTCACACAGAAGGACCATTGTTTAAGTGGTCTAATGAATAAGGATAACATGTCAAAAGGTTAGAAGGTTCGTAAAGAACAGGGTGAAAGAAATAGAGGTGTTTAGGGGCAATGAGGGAGGGGAAAAATTAACATGTAAGTCAATGGGAAAATGAAAGTGTCCCAGAAGCAACATATATACACTACTTGTATTGATTGATTAATTATTAAGATGTTTAATGACCACTTTTGTGCACACAAGGCTAAATTGCGTCAATGAAGATGAATAATAAACAAGCATTCTGAGTATTGTGCTGCAATACATGTCCCCTACCGGCAGTCTGTCGTCCGGAAAACTGTTGGGGAAATTACCAACGGTTATTTATCCACAGGTTCTGAATCGTTCCCAATCGCTAATTACCTCAGGACGGGCTCACCTGTGATTCGCACTCGGGACTTCGATTTATACACCTTGCAGACAGGTCAGCAGAAGCACGAGGAAATAAGTTGTTGATAAAGAACCTTTCGAGTCGCTAAATATCAGTAATTTATTATATTTTCCGGTTCACGATCAATGATCGATGTGTATATATATATGTTGCTCTGCTTGGATCTGCCCCTCCCGAAAGTGCGCGCTGTGTCGCACTTTTGACGTTCGCGAGACGAGGCTGAGGGCACGCGGTGCGGCTTGAGGAGAACTCTAGAATAAACAAAGTGCCATAACTTTGTCAAAAATGATCGAAACGTCGTGAAGTTCGAACTTGATCTGTAACTTATCATGGGGAAACAATGTACCAAGTTTGAAATCATTAGCATTAAGAGTTTAGAAAAAAAAGTCCGGAAAACTGTTTTTTGCATGACGGACTGACAGACTGATGGACTGACAGACGGACAGACGGAGCGACGGCGTGCAAACCCATAGTCCCCTCCGGTGTACACCAGTAGGGGACTAATAAACAAGAAGACGTCATGCAGTGCATGATACTTGCAAAAATCGCCCCCCCAAGGTGTCCATTAATACAGCAAATTGTCATTTTCATCAAGATTAAAATTGACGATCTTGATCAAAGCTCGGGTCAATAGGATGAAAAGTGACAATTTTTCATATCAAAAATGATGATTTTAGAAATCAGACCTTGAGCTGACCTTTGACCTTTTGACCCATTGAATTTCCCAATTCAGTGAGGCACTATACAAATAATGTTCAATTTTCAAGTCAATCGGATGAAAATTTATGGGTTTTAAGATGAAAATACTTGATTTTGGAAGTTTGACCTTGTGTTGACCTTAGACCTTTTGACCACAAAATAGTTGGTTTTCCAATTTAGTGACTCAATATACAAATGCTGTTCAATTTTCAGGTCAATTCGATTTAAAATGGCGATTTTAGAAATTTGACCTCCAGATGACCTTTGACCTTTGGCCTCAAAATTAAAAGGCTTCTCAATTGGGAGACCTCTACAACTTGGTGAAGTTTCGTGACGATCAGTTTAGAATTGTGACCTGTAGGCCGGTGACAGGCAAACAGACAAACAAACAGACGGACAGAATAACAAACGAATCCGACCAATATACTTGAAAAATCTTCGATTTTGCAAGTAATAAATAAATAAATAAATTGTTTTCCCCATATGGTGATCATATGTGTGAAGTTTTGCATCAGTCTGTTAAGTGGTTCTGGAGAAGAAGATTTTTTTTTGCATTTTTATATTCAATCCAATGTGGCAACCAGACCACATGAACAATGACATCTATAAATTTAATTATTTACTCACATCGAATCATAAATCATATGGATGAAGTTTTACATTTTTTTGGATGAAGATGTCAATTAAACCAATTACGGTTGGAATAACACTTCAATGATGATTACATTCTTATCACCCTATATACCCCATCGGGAGTTAATGCCATATGGCAAGTTTGCATTTTTCTTTTGTTCAGTGGTTTTGGAGAAGAAGAATCTCCAATATTTTTCCTTTAATCCAATATGGCTGCCATTAGCTGTATTGATTGATAATATTTTAATTGATTGATTGATTGATTAATGTATTATCCACTTTTTTTGCTCAGAGGTTTTGGAGAGGAAAAATCTTCAATTTTTTTCCTTTAATCCAATATGGCTGCCATTAGCTGTATTGATTGATAATATTTTAATTGATTGATTGATTGATTGATTGATTATTGTATTATCCACTTTTTTGCTCAGAACTTTTGGAGAAAAAGAATCTCCAATTTTTTTTCCTTTAATCCAATATGGCTGCCATTAGCTGCATTGATTGATAATATTTTCATTGATTGATTAATTTCATTATTGTATTATCCACTTTTTTTGTTCAGTGGTTTTGGAGAAGAAAAATCTTCAATTTGTTTTCCTTTGATCTAATATTTCTTTGATCCATTAGCCATTTCTGTCTTTTCTGTATCCCTGTCTTCTTGTCCCTCTTCCCTGTCTGTGACTGGAGTGAGGAACCTTCGTTTTTATAGGATATATTTTACCTCATTGTACATTGTTATTTGTTGTTCATTGAATTCCTCAGTTTCCCCTCCCCCAATCTCGTCGTCGAATTCGCCAGTCGGGTCAATCTTTCCTGGTTGTTATTTGTTTGGGAATAAGCTAGTTTGGCAATAAAAGCTTAAAGGTTCTCGTAATTCTCCTCAGGTCTGCACAAGCACATACTGCCAATAATTGAAGAGAGCCTCGGAGGGAGTTGACGCCAGCTTCGGTCTATCCGTTCAGGGTGTTGTTAACTGTCCCATGAACATGACAATGTTATACTGTGTAGTATATACACACATATTGTAAGTGACATGTTATAGCCGGCGCAGCCGGTGTTGTCAATGAACGCGTACGTATTATGTTGAAAAACCAGATTATGCTTGATCCCTTGGCTTGAGAATTTCGAAGCTTTGACGCACCAAATCGCTCAATGGAGGCCGCCATCTTGCAGATGCGGAAGTATGCATAACAAATTGAAAAAAGTTCAATAGGAGTTTGTTTCACCTGTCTTTGTTTGATTCACATTCTTATGCACCTCTAATTTGTCATTAAAATACTTTAAGACCAACCTCGGCCCGCACGGGCCAGGTTATCTTCAACGAAAATCGTCACCAAACACCGGAACCAATGAGATTCGAGCATTTGAAAAAATATTTCAAAAACCAAATCACTCAATGGAGGCCGCCATCTTCCGGATGCGGAATTATGCATTAAAAAATTGCGAAAAGGTTCAATAGGAGTTTGTTTCACCCGTCTTTGTTTGATTCACATTCTTATGCACCTCTAATTTGTAATTAAAATACTTTAAGACCAACCTCGTTATCTTCAACGAAAATCGTCACCAAACACCGGAACCAATGAGATTCGAGCATTTGGAAAAATATTTCTAAAACCAAATCACTCAATGGAGGCCGCCATCGACCGGATGCGGAAGTTTGCATAAAACAATTGCGAAAAAGTTCAATAGGAGTTTGTTTCACCCGTCCTTGTTTGATTCACAATCTAATGCACCTCTAATTTGTAATTAAAATACGTTAAGACCAACCTCGTTATCTTCAACGAAAATTGTCACCAAACACCGGAACCAATGAGATTCGAGCATTTGAAAAATATTTGACCTAGATGCCACCAGGTTTGGGCCACAAGAGGGACAGGTTTGGGCCACAAGATTTTGAGGCAAACACAGAGTTGAGGCATTCGGCTTTTTCACGTGCAGTGTCAGCTGTGTAGCCGTTTGAGGTAAGGGAAGGGATGGAGGGGGAACAAACACCAGAAAAAGATTTGACCTAGATGCCACCAGGATTTGGAGGAGGAAGACAGGTTTGAGAGTTCAGTCTTGAGAGTAGAGAGATATTGTTTCTTGGCTCTCCTGAGGGTAGACACACACTTGTTCTGAGCTTTGTGAAAGGAACTGAGATTTCCTTCAGTTGGATTACCCTTCCATGAGGTGAAGACAAGTTGTTTCATGGCAACTGCCTCAACACAAGATTCAGTGTACCATGGATGGGAGGAAGGGTATGACAAGTGAAGACAAGATGGGATAGAGAGAGATAGAGATATAGATAGAGACAGAGATAGAGAGATAGATGGGGAGATGAGGAATACCATAAGAGGATGGATACCATAATAGGTGGGGTTTCCATGTATAACATAAGAGGAGAGAGTGGTGAGCAGGGTGGGGTGCCAGACCATATCGAAGGAACGTGGTATGTCAAGGGAGACAGCTCTAATTTCCTGTTTGGCATTGAGGATCTCCATCCATTGTTGAGACAGCAGAAGCAGCATGTCCAGAGAAAAATGACCTGGTGTGAATCCAAATTGATGATCTGAGATCAAGCAATTGGAGAAGAGGAAGGATTTGATGTCAGAAGCAATGATTGAGACCATGACCTTGCTGATTATTGGGAGCAGGCTGATTGGTCTGTAGTTGCAAGGATCTGTTTTAGCATCTTTTTTGTGCAAAGCGGTAATGTTGGCTAATTTCCAAGCAGATGGCAGATGACTTTGAGCAAAAGAAAGGGTGCAGAGAACAGAGAGAGGGTGAGATAGAGCGGCAGAGCAGGATTTTAGGACCCGTGGGCTGATGCCGTCAGGTCCAGTTGCAGAATCAGTCGAGGGTTGACAGAAACTTCTCCACCTTGTCAGGAGGAAAGGACACAGATTCCAGGAGTAGCTGGGTACGACTGGGTACATTGGGTACAGTGAGGGAGATGTGTTTGGGACAAAAGATTTTGAGGCAAACACAGAGTTGAGGCATTCGGCTTTTTTACGTGCAGTGTCAGCTGTGTAGCCGTTTGAGGTAAGGGAGGGGATGGAAGGGGAACAAACACCAGAAAAAGATTTGACCTAGATGCCACCAGGACTTGGAGGAGGGAGACAGGTTTGAGAGTTCAGTCTTGAGAGTAGAGAGATATTGTTTCTTGGCTCTCCTGAGGGTAGACACACACTTGTTCTGAGCTTTGTGAAAGGAACTGAGATTTCCTTCAGTTGGATTAGCCTTCCATGAGGTGAAGGCAAGTTGTTTCATGGCAACTGCCTCAACGCAAGATTCAGTGTACCATGGATGGGAGGAAGGGTATGACAACTGAAGACAAGATGGGATAGAGAGAGATAGAGATAGAGATATAGATAGAGACAGAGATAGAGATAGAGATAGAGAGATAGAGAGATAGAGAGATAGAGAGATAGAGAGATAGAGAGATAGAGAGATAGAGATAGAAAGAGAGAGAGAGAGAGAGAGAGAGAGAGAGAGAGAGAGAGAGAGAGAGAGTTGATTGAAGGCTGCTTGAAGACCATGCCAGTTGGTCTGAGTGAAATGCCAGAGTCGTCGGCACTGAGGAGGCATCAAACGTCGGCACTCTCTGTTTGATGAATTTTTGACTGCGATACAATCCGTCGTTACTTATCCAATCTCAACCAAACTTGACATGATGACTAAGGATTACACAATAAGGGTTGTAGCGCATTCATTTGCCCCCCCCCTCCCCAAAATGGTTTTCTCCCCCGAGCGGGTTTTTCCCACCATTGCCATCAATGGGGTTGCATGTTGAGGTGTATATCGATGGTAAGTTAGCTTTATCGTGGCATATTTCCAAGGCCGCTTCGAATAACAAAACTAACGATGATAGCATAATATTAATGTTATTCCAAAACAATATTAATACCATTAATATCCAACCTCCCCATGGTGTTTTTCCTCCTTGAACAAACGTCGAGTCAACGTTTATAAATAGCTTATCATGGCGTTTCCGTGGGAGCAACGGCCCAACGGCCTCCACCAGAGGTAAAATATGATAAACCACAAACACGCATGATTAGCTTTTTAAGCAGTCACTAAGGCTGTTTATAACACTAAATAAAGAAATTTGGAGGAATCCCGACATCCGTGAGGTAAGTTTAACCTGCAGAACTGAACGAATATCTACTGTGCTCTATATACCCCACAAGGGTTGAGTAAATAACATGACCCTTCCTGGCGCCAACATGGCGTATTTTGTGGAGGCCTTTTAAAACTCGTTCCTGCTGTTTAACACGAAACTGAAAGGGAGGAAGCCCAGGTTGTGCTCATATACCAAGCTGCGAGCTAACGCTAGCCAAGCCAGGCATTCCTTAACGGTTTTGAATGGAGTGCTTGCTCGAATGCTAAAAACAACTTTGCGATCTCTCCACATGAAACTTGGTAAATGAACACACACCCAATGTTCTTGAGACCCAACCATAGATCGACTGTAATTTACATACCCCAAAGAGGACTGACCCTTCCTGCCCCTCCCGTAGTGTATGGGTGGACTAGTTTAATAAATATGAAAGCAAATGTCTTTCACAATTGTCGAATTTTCTAAATCATGGAAAGTTGACTTCATTCACTGCACTTGGGACCTTGTTCATGTCCCTGATGGTTGACAATTTGCAGATAACCAAAGGGATTAAATATCCTCACAATGATGCCCTCTTGTGATATTTGATGTCAGTATTGAGTTATAAACCCTCCTCCACTATTCTATATAAACGTTCAAACTGGAATTCAAAGAAGCATTTTCGAACAACATACGAGGTAAGTAAAATGTCATATTGGAGTCAATAATTCTGTCATTACTATTTTTAAAGTGAGTTGAGAAAAAATATTTGGATGTTAAGAAAACTGTGCTTTAACCAGAAACATTTTGATGCAAGTTTAAAGTCCAGAAATATAAATGTTTTTAAAAAAATATTGGTGGAGTGTAAGGGGAAACATTTTCATGATGTATTAATTGGTGTAATTGGCCCTTTTATCTCCAGGTACAGGATTGATGGAGGACATCATGTTTGAAGGAAATCAATCATTGCCACCCAACGTATTCCTCCTCACCCCTATCTTCCAAGAACCGGCAAGCATCAGACCATGGGCTTTTGGTGTTTTATTCGTCATCTACCTCGTCACGATCACACTGAACCTGATTCTCATCCTGATCATCGTCTGTGAAAAAAAGCTACACAAACCTGTCTACATATTCCTCGCTCATTTATTGCTAATGGATATTGTTGGTTGTACAACAATCACGCCTCGTCTGATGTACAGCATCAGTGAAAGTATCATGATTACAAAACATGCCTGTTTTATTCAACTCTTCTTTGTTTCATTTTACGCCGCAATGCAATGTTACATACTCAGCATAATGGCCGTAGACCGCTACCTGGCAGTTTGTCATCCTCTTCGCTGCAAGGTCCTGCTCACCAACAGCAGAGCTCACAAAGTGATCTTGCTCACCGTTTGCTGGTCATCGCTGCTTACTGGTATTTTCATTGTGTTATTGATTGGACGAACATTTTGCAAATATCCAGAGATTCACAAGGTATGTTGCGTTCACATGGCTGTGGCTAAACTTTCATGTGAAGATGTCAGCATTAACAGTTTATATGGGATTGTACACACTTCGCTGACAACTGTCACTCTCTTCGCCGTGGCCATTGTCACGTACACCCTCATCTTGTATGAATGCCTGTGTTCCGGAGCATGCTCAGATGGGAGCAGTAAAGCCCTTCACACATGTGTTACTCACTGCTTGGTACTTTCCCTCTTTGTTTTATCGATTGTTTTTGCTGTGATCTCCATGCGTATGTCAACCAAGAGATTTTTCCCACGGTATTTACAACATCTGAGCGATTCCTTGTTCTATTTGGTTCAGCCTCTCCTCAATCCAATTATCTATGGAATGCGAACCGCAGAGATCCGCCGCAGCCTCACACGATTCACAAATGTGCAAATCTTTCGGAATAAAAATCATCTCGTGGCCTGGTCATAGTATTTCACATTTATCTGCTTAAAGGTATCTTAATTGTGCATCTTGTGAATAAAATTCATATCTTCTTTGTTACAAAACACAACCTTTGCTCAATTAAACACTGTGTTTCTTCACCTTTATCTTATTTATAACGTTTGAACGATACATTTCAAAACCTTGAAATAGCAAAATCATTTACTTTCTCACAAAAGTATGGTGCTGTAAGAATATTTGTGTTGGATGCTTTTTGGAGGTTCATTTTGTGGGTGTTTCCTTATTAGTTTTCCTTTTTTATGGACCACATTAATTTAAAAAAAAGGTACGAAAAATTTGAGTCATTAATGATTTGTTTTTGGTTAACTTTGGGAATGTGTTCCTGGAAAGTGTGACTTCAAGCAATCCATGTTTTCCTATAGTCTCTCATGTATAAAGGCTACTTACATTCATTTGAATCAAACTGGGTAAGGATTGATCCAATAAAAGCCAATATAATTTGATATACGTAAAATATTTTTCGATGCTATTTTAATATAAAGTAGAAACTAGTATAGATACATTCAAAGTACACCGCCCCATGTCAAATAAATAAATATCCTCCAGCGCAGCATTGCCGGGGCGCTTTTGGTGCCTGGCAATACCGCCGTACAGCTCATAGAGACTGTATTGGGAGGGGGCGATGGACAACATATCCTTTGGCGTCCGCTGATGCTGCAATGCGTGCATTGTGTACAAATGCACTTCTGAGGTAAATGTGCACAAATAATACTTCGGAGAGTGACATCGGCGGGCAACTAAAGTGCCCGCCGATGTCACCATGCAGCACCTAGATACAGAATTGGGAGGGGCTCTTGTACAAAAAAGACCATAACGATTTGGTATTATTTTTATTGAAATGACGGAAGTTGGCAAATTGTCCACATTTTCAATGCATAGTAAAATGACTCATATGCTCACCAGTGGAGCATAATAACAGGTATAGGCAAACACAGATAACAGGTAATAGCATACGCAATACATAAGCCTGCAAAAATGGTCGTAAATTCAAACAATTCCAGAACCATGGTGGTATCATCAAGAATCACAGACTGTTTTTCGAAACATTTTTGTTTTAGAGGAACTTCTCTCTTTCCATCATGTGCACTATTGGTATAACCACATTCAGTTTCATAATCCTCTTCAAACATTTACTTTCTACATAACAACAACCATATAACTGGTAGAAAATCTTTCTGATGTAGCTTTGTGGTCACCATGAAAAATAGTAAAGCAACTGAAAACAAATGTAAAGGGAAATGAAGAACCCAATAGGATATGGTCTTGTTGTCCTCCATTTATATATTATGTAACTGCTTTCAAAGCTTGTTGGTACAACCACATTCACTTTCTTACTCCTCTTCAAACATTCACTTTGTCTTTCCTCACTGTAACTCCTTCACTGATAGAAAATCGCACTGATATAGCTTTGTGGTCACTATAAAAATTAGTGAAGCAACTAGAAACAAATGTAAAGGGAAATTTCGAATCCAATAGGATATGGTCTAGTTGTCCTCCATTTATATGTGTCATGGCTTTCAAAGCTTGAACACACCCAGTACTTTCACAAATGTACTTCAAATGATCTTCCCTATGTGTAAGACCTGAGAGAGTATCCATATTGAAGTCACCCATTATAATCTTTGCGTTTGTATTGCATTCAGGTGCTCCAATGAAGTTAGTAAGATCTGCGAGATCACTTCTTTCATATTTTGGGTGAAGGTAGAGGAACATAATTAAGGCTACATTTATCTTACATATGATTATTTGACCTTTTCCTGAAGCTAGTTTAAAGCCTGAGCATGAAAGCCAAACTAGATCTGTATTCTTTTTCTTGTAAATGACTAATCCCATTGATTTTGATGAAACATCGATTCTTTAAACTATTTCGAAATCTTCAAGTGCAATCATTGAATTGTCTACATCAGGTCCTAGTTTGGTCTCAACTATGCACAATAAAACAGAAAACCCTAAATTATTATCTTTTCTTAAACATTCAAGATGATCAGCATCTTGCAAACCGTTAATATTGATATATGAAACCTTGTAATCAGTTAACACCATATCATCCTTTGAGCACTCAAATGCCTTCTCATCCAAAAATTTGGGTGAACATTCATGAACAGCAGATGTTTCCAGTCGAGCTTTTTTTTTTTTTTTTTTTTTTTTTTGTATACTGAATCGAGGCTCGTGAAAGAGCTGACATTTACTTCACAAACAAATCAACCAGACAAACAAAATATATAAAAAGAGGGAGCGGAAGACAAGAGAATGGGAAGCACGCAAACACTTGAGAGCACACAACATTTAAGAGCAGGGAGATGTGTGGAAAGGAGAGGGCTTGGGGGGTGGAGGCGTGGGAAGGGGGGTGGGGTGGGAGAAGTATAAAACACAAGGACACCAAGGACTTCCAGGACAGAAGTTGGTATTTCAAAAAGTGGAATTGGGGTGAAATTATCGGGGATAGAAAAGATCAAGGTTTTGGATGGGGGAAGATAAGAGATGGTGGTGAACAGCCGTTTTAAAGACCTGGAGGGAGGAGTGGGATTGAAGAGAGTGAGGGAGTTTGTTCCAGAGGCGGGAGAAAAGAGGAATGAAGGAGTGAAGGTGAGCAGAGAGTCTTGATTTTGGCAGTTTAACCATAAGAGGGTTGCAGGCAGATCTTGTGCGACCTGTAGGAATATTTGCGGGACAGAGCCCAGAGAGAGCTGGGGGGGGGCAAGGCCAGAGAGGAGTCGGTAGAAGACGGAAAGACCACCAACCTGCCTGCGGTGAGTGAGGGAGAGGCCCTTGGAGTTAGCTTCATCGCGGGAGATTCCAATGATTCTGAATGCTTTGCTTTCAACAGCGTGAAGACGAGCTAGGTGTGAGGCAGGAGCACCAGCCCAGAGGGGAGAGCAGTATTCCATTGAGCTGCGGATGAAAGCCTTGTACGTGGTGAGGAGCTCAGGTGTGCTCAGGTGTGCTCAGGTGTGCTCAGGTGTGCTAATTCTTGTTTTGCAGATGGATGACAATAAATATAACCTCTTTGAAAATTCTTCAGAAACACACTTTCTGAAGTCCTTGTGCGACTGACAGCAACAAAGAAACAACCGTGTTGTCTTGTATAACTTTGACATTTTGTTGTGTCGTTTACCATAACTTTGTCTCTCGTGATTCCTTATTCGTCAGGTTCACTATGTTCACAAATATAATTTCGTTCAAAATTTTGGGAGATTAGCAAACCTGTACATTTTTGGAATCATCAGAGCATGGAGAATCCGAAAATCAATGTTGGCATTTGCACAGACACAGATTTTGGATTTTCAAAATGGCCGCCATAAAATACATATTTTGCAGTATCTCGGCTTCTAGTCAACCTAGAAACTTAATTAAATATGCTAATCCTATGTTTTCTGGGTCAAGGAATCCAATAATGGCCTCAAAATAGTGCTCAGGATTATAGAAAAATCAACAAACAAAGGTAATTGAAAACCATTGTCTTTATATTTGTGATATAACTGTATTACATAATACATGATATTGCAAGTCCTTTGAAGTTATAGGTATGGGTTTATAAAGCAAGAAAGCAGCCTTGTTAGTATCAGATTGAACTATAAGTCCCACACACAGGATCTACTCGGTCTATACCGTTCAGGAATATGCTTTTACAGATCTTCATCACTGTCCTGAGTGTCACTTTCGCAAAGGTGTCTATGCAAATGCAAACATTAATTTTTGGATTCCTCATGCTCTGAATATTCCAAAAATGTATAGTTTTGCTAATCTCCAAAAATTTTGAACGAAAAAACCACGTGAACCTGACTATATGCTGAATTGCAGGTAATGGCATATGCAAGTACTAATGGATATTGAGTCCGTCGAAAACTTCCTCTCACTGATGATTTTTTCCATGCTGCAATCTCCTTCAGCAGCTTTATCGGTACTGCATACCTGTCTAGGCTACACTTAGCTGTGCAGATACTTCTTGTCATGACACCGGTATCATCATCAAACTTACACCAAACAATATTTTTGGCATCCACATCAACGACATAACCAAATGTGCCATTAGTTAGCTTGTCAACTTTATTGATGTTGCTTGTAATTTTAATAGGTGCACCACTCTTTAGGTGAAGAAGATTTGGAAGACCCTTGAGTTGTGTTTCGTTAGCTTTGCTGAGATCAGGCAAAACAGAACTTTCTTACTTGGAATATATTTTGCTGGTAAAATATACGAATCTCCATGTAGCCTATGAATCTGTTCATCATTAAAGGCATCCTTGACCTGATGTGTTTTTGCAATCAAAACTTGCTTCGTATCTTTGTACCAAGCATTTTCATTTCTCGTTGGAGATTCCTTAACCCGAGATTTGAGGACCTCTATATCTTCATATGTTACTTCGTCCCTACCTATACGTGTCTGAAGTTCAGAGAAAGCAATGTCATATTTAGATCTCATTTTCTGAGTTAACATATACAGTCACGTGAAAAAGTAAGTACACCCCATGTAAAGTTTTGACTTTTTCAACATATTTCAACATACAGCTATTTGATCTTCATTTCAACAATATTGATAGATAAAGGTGATATAATATAACAAATATCATGAAACATTTACATTTTGTAGTCCATTGTATAATTTAAATAAACATAAATGCAAATTTCGCATGTGGAAAAAGTAAGTACACCCCGACATTTATGACTACTTCAAATACCTAAAATTAGAATCAGGTGCACCAGCTCAGGTGCAAATGATTAGAACATCGTTAGAGAGGATCTTGGAGGAGCCTGTCTTATTTAAACCTCAGACATTTAGTTTGGTTTGCTCTTTGTTGTTGAAGTGTGTGGCGTCACCATGCCTAGATCAAAATAGCTCCCTGAGGCCTTCAGAAAGAAGGTTATAGATGCCTACGAGTCTGGGAATGGATTTTAAAAGATCTCCAAACAATTTGAAATCAATCATTCGACTGTCCGGAAGATCATCGACAAGTGGAGAAGATTCCAAACAACTGCCAACTTGTTCAGGCCAGGCCGCCCCAGCAAGTTCAGCCCGAGAGCAGACCGCAAGATGCTGAAAGAAGTCTCTAAGAACCCCAGAATGTCATCACGGAACCTACAGGTATCTCTTGCCACTGTTGATGTCAAAGTGCACGAGTCTACCATTAGAAAGAGGCTGCACAAATTTGATCGACATGGGAGGTGTGCCAGGAGGAAACCTTTGCTGTCCAGAAAGAACATTAGGGCAAGACTAAAGTTTGTCAATGAACACCGAGGCAAAGACCAGCACTTCTGGAACAATGTGCTCTGGACAGATGAGTCAAAGGCAGAGCTATTTGGCCACAGTACCAGAAGACATGTTTGGCGAAACCCAAAGACAGCATTTGACCACAAGAACCTGATACCAACTGTAAAGCATGGTGGTGGAAATATTATGGTTTGGGGCAGCTTTGCTGCATCAGGGCCTGGGAAGCTCACCATCATAGAATCTACTATGAATTCTTCATTGTACCAGAGGGTGCTTGAGGATAATGTGAGGCCATCTGTCGGAAAGTTGAAACTCAACCGAAGTTGGACCTTGCAACATGACAATGACCCTAAACATACCAGTGAATCCACCAAGGAATGGCTGAAAAGAAAGAAATGGAGGGTTCTGGAATGGCCAAGTCAAAGCCCGGATTTAAATCCCATCGAGATGTTGTGGGGGGATTTGAAACGAGCTGTGCATGCAAGAAACCCCTCAAACATCGCAGAGCTGAAAGAATTCTGCATGGAGGAGCGGGCAAAAAATTCTCCCAGTCGATGTCAGAGACTGGTAGACAGTTATAAGAAACGCCTACTTGAGGTTGTTTCTGCCAAAGGGGGCAATACCACGTATTAGAGCCAAGGGTGTACTTACTTTTTCCACATGCGAAATTTGCATTAATGTTTATTTAAATTATACAATGGACTACAAAATGTAAATGTTTCATGATATTTGTTATATTATATCACCTTTATCTGTCAATATTGTTGAAATGAAGATCAAATAGCTGTATGTTGAAATATGTTGAAAAAGTCAAAACTTTACATGGGGTACACTTACTTTTTCACATGACTGTATGAATAATGAAGTAAAAATGAACTGATTGGATTTTGTGGTCATGAGGTCAAAGGTCAAAGTCTGTAATAGGTCTATAACTTGAGAACGGCTAAAGGGATCTAATTGAAACTTGGTACAGATGTATAATGATGTAAAGATTAACTGGTTAGATTTTGGGGTCGTGACGTCAAATGTCAGAGGTCATCTCAGGTAAAAATGTGATAACTTGAGAACAGCTGAATAGATTTAAAGCAAACTTGGTACAAGTATTATAATGATGTAGCGGTTACCGCTGGATGCACACAATCGCCTTGCACCGGCCAGAACACGGCCAGACGCGCCTCTCCCGGGCATGCCCGGACTCACTGTTCCCGGGCACGCCCGAACCTCCCGGGCACGCCCGGTCTCGTCTTTCCCGGGCATGCCCGCTCTCGCCTTTCCAGGGCTCGCCCAGAGCGTCCGGGCATGCCCGCTCTCGCCTTTCCAGGGCTCGCCCAGAGCGTCCGGGCATGCCCGCTATCGCCTTTCCAGGGCTCGCCCAGAGCGTCCGGGCATGCCCGCTATCGCCTTTCCAGTGCTCGTCCAGAGCGCCCGGGCACGCCCAGCCTCGACTTGCCAGGCCGCAGCCAAACACGCCCGGGCAGGTCCAGACTCGCCTTTCCAAGGCTCGCCCTTGATACCCGGGCATGCCCGGTATAGCTTTTGCCGGGCAAACTTCCCGACATAAATGTGTATATATATTGCTGCCCGATAAACGGGCTTTTCAGAGTACCCGAGTGTGATACATTTATTAAACCTACTCGGACGAATTTCCATCTTTGGTCGCGTCAATTCTTTCAACTCGCGTTGGAGCCGGCTCCTTCAATGATGTAATAACGTGGGCGGAGGAAAATCGGTCGAATTCGTGATGTTGAAAGTGTCGTTCTAGTTTGGATATTTAAGGAGTTATACACTATGTTTTTAATAACAAAAACGATGTTGCAAGGTTAAAAACACAAACACATCAAAAAATACAAACTTGTTCTCCGATTATGCACCACCTTAAAGGAAAACTAAACAAACAACCTAACATCAAACATGAACGGTAACAAGAGTTATATTTTCTGAAAGAGGAGATAAATAACATCTAGCTGGTTAACTTTCATTGCCGTGGGAGTTGAACTAAAGATGTTTCACCTTAAAGCGATTCTAAGTTCTCACCCAAAAGTGAAAATCCCTGGTAGTAGAGGAAATGAGCCTGAAAAATTCATTTTGAAAATCATTTCATGTTAAACGCTGGCATCCACTGGAAACAGGTAGGGAATGGGGTGGTGCATCGGGAGAGGGTGGATGCCAGCTGAGATGTTTTCGAAAAGGGTCATTTTTAACCCTTTTTTTGCTAAATCAGTATTTCCGATGTGTTGAAAAAGAGAAGAGATGTTTGTAACAATATCCCATTTATTTGCCCAGCCATTTTACTCTACATGGGCTTTTTATACATAATTTTATTGCTGATGATATTGCCTAAAAAATGCATCTCAGTATTTTTTAAATATATACTGTATATAATTAAGGGGTTACCATGGTTACAGTGGGGGTCAAAGGTCAACCTATGGCAAAAATATATAATTTTCTCACACTTTCTAATAGATAGGCAAAATGCCGTATAAAACTAAATTTACTGGTTCTAATTGCTTTTATTTATCAATCCTCACATAGAAGAGCAGTTTTTAGTAAGGGAAGATTGATGTAATACCCCTCTGTGGGCAATTAGTGAAGGGTGAAAATTAACCTTTTCTTCAAAAATACATAGAAATTGTGAAAAAAACCTCTGTTTTGTATTTACCGGTACATGGAATTGTTAAGTGTGATGTTATAGCATACAGTATGCATTGTAAAGTGTCTCCAAACCACCATGGTCAAGATTCCTAGTATTGTTTGAGACTTTATTCTGTTTGCCAACAACCTACGGATAACATAGTTTGAACCGGGGCTCCGACTACCTACACATCTTCATCATCATCCTGTGAATTGGTGCATGATCCCCTACCAGTGCAAGCACTAATGCAGGTCTTTTGTCCTGCACGGAAACAGCCGCATCTTTTTCCACAACCAGATGTGCAAAAGCAGCTCACAAGCTCCTTGCAAGCTTTTGGAAGAGGGCTCAGGGTCATCAAATTGGGAACGAGGTTTCCACTGCTATCATTCTTTCATCCACTGGTTGTTGGATCAGGCAGATCTTTCACTGGGCTTATTGACTCCTTCCAGACAAGGCATTGGTAGTTTGCTCAACGAATATGCATTTCCAGTGCATCCTTGGAGGGGGGAAGAGCATCAAGCGAACGCTTTCTTTGAAGGAACATTTCTCGGCGAACTTGATCAATTGCCGTAAGAGGGGTGGTTTTTAGGTACAGTTTGCACACAAACTTCTCAGCATCTTGGATCAATTGGTCACTGATGTTTTTAGACCCCATCTTCTGGAGGCATGCTGACTCTTCAGTGAACACTTTCAACGCAGTCTTCTTCCCTATACCGGCGAACTGACTGACTGTGTCACAACCTGTTAGTGCATGGAATGCAATAATTGTCTGAATTTGGTCTTCTGGTAGTGAGATCTGATGGATGGGGATGAAGGGACGTTTGGATATCAATCCTGAACTGAACCACACCTCTGGAGATAGGTGATCTCGCAGGCCCAGTGCCACAACCAGGACATCTGTGTCTCGGCATTGAAGGACACATCTCTGGTAGCCCTGTAGTGTCGCATCCCTGGCATGCAGGATGATCCTGGTGTCCGCCTCTTCATGGTTTGCGTTCATGGAGTTGGTGCTCCTGCCGGTAGAAATCCATACCCTCATCAAATCCTCAAACTCCCCGGCAACAACTAATTCATATGTTGGCTGTAGCTCCTTCTCCGCCATCTCTATGAGAGATCCGGAAAGAAATGCTGCCAAGTCAGCCTTATTAGCAGAGAGGCTGAGAAATGAGTTGAAGTTGGAGGGGAGCTTCACGTCCTTTGAACTGATGACACGTCTGATTGGGTGGGTTTTGCCGGCTCTTTTTTCCCTTGTGCCAGACTTGATGGAGACCTCCTGATACCGATCGAACACAACATCAACCCTCGAGTACATGGGACCAAAGCGGTTTAAGACACTGATACAGAATACATTGCTCAGATCTCCAAAAGTCTCTGATTTCTCAGGCTTGCCAATTGCTTGTATCAGTGCAGGGCCGTCAATGATCAAGCAGGTTTTTGCTGTACTCTTGGGAAGGTTTTTTGACTCTTCTATGTCCTTGGTCAGCATTTCTTGAAGCTGGGACTTGTCGGTAGAATGGAGTTTCCCATTGGTGTCTGCTAGTGCACGTGGGACTGATGAAAGCTCATGCCTCAGGATGTTATTCAGGTCTACATCTCTCCCTCCCTGTGCTGCCACAAACAGTCTTTGGATTATATTCCTGTCAGCTTTGATCTCTTTCTGTTTGCCAGCTCCACTTGGTTGAATGCTTACTTTGTACATCCTGCTTATTGATTGTGTTTTGTTCCTAGATAATGTAGCATGAAAGTCTGTTGACTTCTCAATAAGGCGAGTGGAGACAAATGTTTCAACTAGGGATGCTCCTGTTTCACCAGCCTTGAGGACTTCTTCTTTGATGGAGTCTCAAACAATACTAGGAATCTTGACCATGGTGGTTTGGAGACATTTTGCAATGCATACTGTATGCTATAACATCACACGTAACAATCCCATGTACCGGTAAATACAAAACAGAGGTTTTTTTCACAATTTCTATGTATTTTTGAAGAAAAGGTTAATTTTCACCCTTCACTAATTGCCCACAGAGGGGTATTACATCAATCTTCCCTCACTAAAAACTGCTCTTCTATGTGAGGATTGATAAATAAAAGCAATTAGAACCAGTAAATTTAGTTTTATATGGCATTTTGCCTATTGTAGGAGAATTCTTTGATCTACTACCACTGAACTCCAAAGAAACTCAAAAACTTGTTTCAGCGAAATCAATGTTTTATTGAAACTTTAGAGAGATATTGCATACTAATTCAAAATACTAACTCAAGAAACTATTACTAACGACGCCTGTTCTGCCGGTGTAGCTGGAGCTCCTTCTCGATGTTGACCAGTCTCTCAAGTTGCTCTCTCAGTTCCACTGAACTTCCAGTTGCTCTCCCAGTTCCACTCCCAGTTCAACCAGTTGCTCTCTTGGTTATAAAGCAAAAAACTCCTTTGATCTTAAGAGCCTTGGAATGCAGAGTTCAACCAGGCAAATAGTCCCCCAGATATAGACGCCCGAGGCATCTGTTTCCCATCCATAGAGCCATATTTGGCTCTATGAGACCGGTGCCTATCGAGGGAGGTCACTTCCTCATGACCTTAGAGAAGGAATTGCCCAGTGGCGTTTCTGCCTTAGTACTCTCTCCAAAAAAGGTTACACACTGTCCCTAAACTATACCCCCCTGACAAATGCCTCCATCTCATGGCTCAAGTGAGCACAGAGCCTGGTATTTCTCCATAAATGGAACAAAGGCTATTTTGACAGGAACAGATGCTGTCTTTAATCATCTTGGCTTCCCAAGTTTTACCAGACTGCACCGTAAAACACTTCTTTATACAATATCACATTCTGTAATAACTATCATATGTAATAACTATAACAGCTGTCAGTATATGTGAATATTTATTCCACACTATCTATTAGAAAGTGTGAGAAAATTATATATTTTTGCCATAGGTTGACCTTTGACCCCCACTGTAACCATGGTAAACCCTTAATTATATATATATTTTTAAAATACTGAGATGCATTATGTAGGCAATATCATCAGCAACAAAATGATGTATAAAAAGCCCATGTAGAGTAAAATGGCTGGGCAAATAAATGGGATATTGTTACAAACATCTCTTCTCTTTTTCAACACTTCGGAAATACTGATTTAGCAAAAAAGGGGTTAAAATGACCCTTTTCGGGAAAATCTCAGCTGGCATCCACCCTTTCCCAATGCAACACCCAATGCCCTAACTCTTCCCACTGGATGCCTGTCTCTAACATGAAATGATTTTCAAATCAATTTCTAAGCCACTTTTTCACTTTAGTTTCCTCTACTATGGCAGAATTCCCACTCCAGATTATCAAAAGAAAATTTGCGAAATAAAGTTTGAACTTTTCATGTCATTTTTTTGCGGAGGAAAACCATTGTAACCATTTTTAAATGATTCGATAACTTATTTAATCGGTAAATCGTGTTTACAAATCGGTTAAAACGATCCTCATTTATGTTCCAGTTCATTCATTTTAGGCGGTGCAGGATCATAAGAGGACAAAGTGTAATCAAAACTAGAACTGCCACTTTAAAACTGCTGGCAGTGATGACCGGTGTACTCGCACTCACTTTTGATACAACCCCACTTTTGATACAACCCCACTTTTGATACAACCCCACTTTTGAGACAACCCCACTTTTGATACAACCCCACTTTTGATACAACCCCACTTTTGATACAACCCCACTCTTGATACAACCCCACTTTTGATATAACCCAACTTTTGATACAACCCCACTTTCATTGGACATGCTTTGACACAACCCCCTTGGATACAACCCCGACACACACACACACACACACACACACACACACACCTACCCCCCTCCCCCACACCCAAACACACACACATCCCTCCCCCCCCCCCCCACACACACACATCCCCCCAACACACACACACACACACACACACACATCCCCCACCCCCACCCCCAACACACACACATACACACACACGCACACACCTCCACACTTACATAACCCTCCACACATACACACATCCAACCCCCCCTCCTTCACATGCACACCCCAACCCCTCCCCACACACACACATATCCACTCCCCACCCCCACCCCACACCCCTCCACCCACACGCACACCCCTCCAAACACACACCCCCACACACACACACACCAACCCCCCCCCCCTCCCGCACACACACACAAACACACACACATCCCTCCCGCTCCACAGACACACACATCCCCCCCTACACACACACACACACACACACACACACACACACACACATCCCCCACCCCCCCATCCCCAACACACATACATACACACATACACGCACCCCCCCTCCACACATACACACACACACCCCTCCACTCATATACACACACACACACACACACACACACACACACACACACACGCACACACATCCAAACCCCCCCCTCCTCCACATGCACACCCCAACCCCTCCCCCCACACACACATATCCACCCCCCCACACCCACATACACACACACACATCCCCACACACATCCCCCCCCCCCCCCACACACGCACCCACACCCCCACACTCATTCCCCCTTCACACACACACACACACACACACACACACACACACACACACACACACACACACACACACACACACACACACACACACATACACACACACCTCCACACATACACACACACACACCCCAACCCCTCCCCCCACACACACATATCCACCCCCCCCCACACCCACATACACACACACACATCCCCACACACATCCCCCCCCCCCCCACACACACACACCCACACCCCCACACACATCCCCCATTCACACACACACACACACACACACACACACACACACACACACACACACACACACACACGCACATCCACACACACACATAAACACATCCCCACATGCATACACACACACACACACACATACACACATCCCCAGACCCCCCCCACCCCCCACACACACACACCCTCCCCCCACACCACACACACACACACACACACACAAACACAAACACACGCACACATCCCCCCACCCCGCCTAACACACACACACACACACACACACACACACACACCGCATCCCTAACACACACACACATGCACACACCAACACCCCCCCCCCCACACACACACACACACACATCCCTCCCCCCCTCACACACACATCCCCCCCCCCACACACACACATACACACACACCCCATCCCTAACACACACACACACATGCACACACCAAACCCCCCCCCCCCCCACACACACACATCCCTCCCCCCCCCCCCCCCACATACACATCCCCCCCACCACACACCCACACACACATCCACACATGTCAATCCATGCACTGATTGCAGAAAAAGCGATTTTTAAAAGAAAATTAACCTGAAATTGCAGAGACATAATTATTTATTTTATCTGAGAAGCCTAACGGGGTTTATTCTTCTTTCGTTTCTCACTCCTTTGTGTGAAATGCGATCGAGTTTAAAAAGTCAGAATTTGACCAAATCTGTTTTATTCGTTTGTTAATATACCTGCCCTATTGACAAATCTTCAATTGGAATTTAATTTGAGGTTCAAATGACAGCGGGAGATCGTGTGATAGTGATCACGTTCTGGAGGGCAAGTCGGTGCGTTTCTTCTTCTTTCAACAATAAAGACTTATAGCTTCGAGACCGTACATCCAATCATTTGAAATTTGCACGCTTGTTCTGCTTGATGAGATCCACATTGCATTAAAATTTCAAGTCGAGCATTGATCGACTTCAAGAGTTAGAAGCTTTTTAAAATCTATCTTCCATTATTTATTGCGGCCAAACCATGTGGCTTATCAAAACGTCTCAAATAACATTGAAACATCCCCCCATGGAGGAACATTTTTCTAAAGTTTCCACTCGATATCTTCACAAATTATGGAGGTGATACCATTTCTAGTTTGAGCTTAAAAACATCATAACTCTGAAACCATGTGTCGGATGACATCGTGCTCGGAGGCTTTTTTGTTCGTCATGGGTGTGCGAATATGCATGCCAAGCTTGGGCTCGATCCGTTCAGCCCTTGCGAAGAAAAAGGGTTTTTTGTGTTTTTTCACGAAAATACAAGATGGCGGCGGAACCATGTGACGTATGACTTGGAAATTTTTTGCATTCTGAGTTTTTTTAAACTAGGCAACTGGGAAAAAAATCCCATTTTTGGGGAGAAAATTTTTTGTTTGACGAATTCTAACCTCTTAACGTTAGCATTTTTAGAATACTCGATACACATGTCTTTTGTTCCCATTGAAGAGTTCTTCAGAATGAGCCATTCCTCAAATTTTTCCATTGAGCGGTTTCGGAGATACAGAGGGGCAAAGTTGAATGTGTTTTACAAGATGGCGCCCATACCACCTGACCTGTGACGTCATAATTAGCATTAAAAAATTATCGGAGCCGAGTCGATCATGTGATGAAAATTTCCTGTCAATCCGACCAGCGGTTGCTGAGAACATTAATTATGAAGTTTTCGGATGTGCAAAATAGGGCGGAAGAATAATATTAAGAAAAACTCTAGCAGTAATAATAGGTTACTCTCCATTTCATGTAGAGTAAACCTAATAATCCATTTAACACTTTGATATACCTCAATGTTCATCAGACGTTTAATAAAAACCCCTAACCCTCACCCTACCCTAACCCTACCCTAACCCTACCCCTAACCCTAACCATCGTGCTCGGAGGCTTTTTTGTTCGTCATGGGTGTGCGAATATGTATGCCAAGCTTGGGCTCGATCCGTTCAGCCCTTGCGGAGAAAAAGGGTTTTTTGTGTTTTTTCACGAAAATACAAGATGGCGGCGGAACCATGTGACGTATGACTTGGAAATTTTTTGCATTCTGAGTTTTTTTAAACTAGGCAACTGGGAAAAAAATCCCATTTTTGGGGAGAAAATTTTTTGTTTGACGAATTCTAACCTCTTAACGTTAGCATTTGTAGAATACTCGATACACATGTCTTTTGTTCCCATTGAAGAGTTCTTCAGAATGAGCCATTCCTCAAATTTTTCCATTGAGCGGTTTCGGAGATACAGAGGGGCAAAGTTGAATGTGTTTTACAAGATGGCGCCCATACCACCTGACCTGTGACGTCATAATTAGCATTAAAAAATTATCGGAGCCGAGTCGATCATGTGATGAAAATTTCCTGTCAATCCGACCAGCGGTTGCTGAGAACATTAATTATGAAGTTTTCGGATGTGCAAAATAGGGCGGAAGAATAATATTAAGAAAAACTCTAGCAGTAATAATAGGTTACTCTCCATTTCATGTAGAGTAAACCTAATAATCCATTTAACACTTTGATATACCTCAATGTTCATCGGACGTTTAATAAAAACCCCTAACCCTCACCCTACCCTAACCCTACCCTACCCCTAACCCTAACCATCGTGCTCGGAGGCTTTTTTGTTCGTCATGGGTGTGCGAATATGCATGCCAAGCTTGGGCTCGATCCGTTCAGCCCTTGCGGAGAAAAAGGGTTTTTTGTGTTTTTTCACGAAAATACAAGATGGCGGCGGAAACATGTGACGTATGACTTGGAAATTTTTTGCATTCTGAGTTTTTTTAAACTAGGCAACTGGGAAAAAAATCCCATTTTTGGGGAGAAAATTTTTTGTTTGACGTAACCCTAACCCTAACCCTAACCCTAACTCTAACGTGGGTCTAGTACCTAACTAAAACGTTTAGGGAATGTTTTCCTGCAACAATGAAATAATGTTGTTGTAAAACGTTTCCACCACATTGTTTCAATGTTTTTCACGTTACTTAACAAAATGGCAGGAAATACGTTTTCTCCATCTCCCTCAACATCTCCCACTCCTGGAATGCTCACGAAGTTGAGCGGGATGTTTATAGTTCACAACACGTTGATTGGTATAACGTCAGCCCAATACCTAACTAAAACGTTTGGGAACGTTTTCCTGCAACATTGAAATAATGTTGTTGTCAAATGTTTCCACAACATTGTTTCAACGTCTTTCACGTTACTTAACAAAATGGCAGGAAATATGTTTTCTCCACATCCCCCAAAATCTCCCACCCATGAAATGCTCATAAAGTTGAGCGGGATGTTTGTAGATCACAACAAGTTGATTGGTATAGCATCAGCCCAATACCTAACTAAAACGTTTGGGAACGTTTTCCTGCAACATTGAAATTATGTTGTTGTAAAATGTTTCCACAACGTTGTTTCAATGTCTTTCACGTTACTTTACAAAATGGCAGGAAATATGTTTTTTCCACCTCCCCCAACATCTCCCACCCCTGGAATGCTCACAAAGTTGAGCGGAATGTTTGTAGATCACAACATGTTGATTGGTATAATGTCGGTCCAGTACCTAACTAAAACATTTGGGCAACGTTTTCTGACAACATTCAAATGACGTTGATATAAAAACGTTTCCATAACGTTGTTTAAAGGTTAACATGTTTGAAGGTAAAAGTAAAACGTCCTTAAAACATTTATAGAACATTGTTTTTTTCGTTACCTAATTACGATGTTCCAGCAACGTTGTGATTACGTTATGTGTTTGCCGGGAGGTGTTGTTTCACCACCGTTCATTGGTACAGCCAAATTGATTATGTGGTGAGATGTACTCTGTTGGGATGTCTGATGACAAATCTTTCATAGCTGGACAAGTTTTCTGCAGTTATCACAGGAGCAATGACACAAGTGGAGTAAGTGACTGCCACCACAATGCCAGCATGCCAGAAGCTCTGGTGTGCTCTTTCTCCGGGCCCCTCTGTATTTCTGGTGAAGTCCTCCTATAGGCCGTCCCACCCATGGGGCAGCCCCAATAAAAATATGTCTTTCCCCGAATCCAGGCCCCACAGCGATTTACGCCACCCTGTCTTGCACATATCGACCTAAGAGTTTGTGATCGGCCTTTTGGAGCGTGTGAAGTTTGTGCCTTATTATTATGGGAAGTCCTCACCTGGCCCCACCCGAAAACAAGAGATGTTTACACATACAATTACTACCCTGACTATCCTGTCTATAAATTACATGTGCTGCCTCCTGAGTGTAATGTGTAAAACGAAGAATTGTTCTGACAGGTGCCTGTGGCGTGGCAATCCCACCTACTAGAGTCGAAAGGACCAAACGACATTTACCAAAGTCGAGCTATATATCCCCCTTCCATTATTTGTTTTATATAAAATTTCACACATTAATTTTTATACAGCCAAATGATACACCCAAAAACTATAGTACAAAGATGCCAAAGTCAAATACTATCCCCAAGCAGATGAAAAGGAAGCTACACATAATTTTTACCCTTATTATGGCTCATCAGTAAAACACATCGTTCTATACATTGACTGAGTTGGTGTTTTGTATACAGAGTCAAGGCTCGTGAAAGAGCGAGAACACTGAAAGGATCAGGACACAGCAGGCCAAAAACAGCATTACAGAGAGGGGAAGGATACTAACAGCTGAGTTCAAGGACAAAATAGAGGGATGAAGGCATTACAAAGATGCAAAAATAAAATTACCAATTGTAAAATTAAATAAAAGTGAAAGCGAATATTTTTCACAATTGTTGAATTTTCGAAAATATGGAAAGTTGACTTCATTCACTGCACCTTGGGACATTGTTCATGCCCCTGATGGTTGACAATTTGAAGTTTACCAAAGGGAATAAGTATCCTCACAATGATGCCCTCTGGTGATATTTGATGTTGGTATTGAATTATAAATCCTCCTCCACTATTCTATATAAACGTTCAAACATGAAGAAGCATTATCGAACAACATATGAGGTAAGCAAATTGTCGTGGAGTGGTGTCAAAATGTTATTTTGTAATTACTGTTTTATAGTGATCAGAAAATTTATTTGGATGTTAAGAAAGACTGTGCTGGAACAAACAAACACTTAATGCAATTTAAAGTCCTTAAATAAAAACATGTTGTAAATATTACTGAAGTGTAAGGTGGAATATTATTCATGATGTATTAATTGGTGTAATTGATCTTTTTTATCACTGGGTGCAGGATTGATGGAGGACATCATGTTTGAAGGAAATCAGTCATTGCCACCCAACGTGTTCCTCCTCACCCCCATCTTCCATGAGCCAGCAAGCATCAGACTTTTGGCTTTTGGTGTTTTATTCCTCATTTACCTCGTCACGATCACACTGAACATGATTCTCATCCTGATCATTCTCAGTGAAAAAAAGCTGCACAAACCTGTCTACATATTCCTCGCTCATTTATTGATCATGGATATTGTTGGTTCAACAACAATAACGCCTCGTCTGATGTACAGCATAAGTGAAAGTAACATGATTACAAAACCTGCCTGTTTTATTCAAGTTGTCCTTGTTTCTTTCTACGGGGCAATACAATCTTACATACTTAGCATAATGGCCATAGACCGCTACCTGGCAGTTTGCCACCCTCTTCGCTACAATGCCCTGCTCACCAACAGCAGAGCTCACAAAGTGATGTTGCCCACCATTTGCTGGTCATCTGTGCTTGGTGGTATTAACATTGTGTTATTGATTGGACGAACGATTTGCAAATATCCAGAGATTCACAAGGTATGTTGCGTTCACATGGCTGTGGCTAATCTTTCATGTGAAGATGTCACCATAAATAGTTTATATGGGATTGTACACACTTGTTTGACAACTGTCACTCTCTTCGCCGTGGCCATTGTCACGTACACCCTCATCTTGTATGAATGCCTGTGTTCTGGACCACGCTCAGATGGGAGCAGTAAAGCCCTCCACACATGTGTTACTCACTGCTTGGTGCTTTCCCTCTTTATTTTATCGATTGCTTTTGCTGTGATCTCCATGCGTATGTCAACCAAGAGCTTTTTCCCACGGTATTTGCAACATCTGAGCGATTCCCTGTTCTATTTGCTGCAGCCTCTCGCCAATCCAATTATCTATGGAATGCGAACCGCAGAGATCCGTCGCAGCCTCAGACAATTCACAAATATGCGCATCTTTCGGAATAAAAATCATCTCCTGACCTGATAATAGTGTTTCACATTTATCTGTTTGGAAGTATCTTCATTGTCACCCGAAAATCCCTTCCCTTCATTGTCATCTTTTGAAGAAAATGTACATGCTGGTTGCTTCCAGAACACAAAAATTCACATCTTCATTGTTAAAAAGCACAAACTTTGCTCAATTAAACACATTTTGTTTCTTCAAGTGTACCTTGTTATAACAATTGAAAGATGCATTTCAAAACCTTATAATAGCATTATAATTTATTTTCTAACTGGCAAACGTACTGCAAGACCATTCAGGTTGGACGCTTTTTGGTGGTTCATTTTTGGTTGATTCCTTATTAGTTTTCCATTTTTATGAAGCAAATAAATAAAAACACGAGGTGGGAATAATTGGAAACATTAATGATTCGTCTCCGGTTAACGTCGGCGTTGTGTTCCTGGAACGTGTGACTTAAAGTGAAACAACTTAAAGGAACCCATAAAATAAAGTCTTGTTACGGTCATTGGGATTTAACTGGGGAAGAGTTTCTCCAATAAAGCACAATATAAGTTTATATACATGAATTCTTTACCTGATTTCTTTACCTGCTTGTTATTAAAACTTTTGAGACGTATTGAAAATCTTTGAAATAGCAACTACTTTGTTCCAACAACCAAATTGATGCAAGATTATACACATCATATACATTTATTGGTGCTTACTTTTTTCCCATTTCAAATGATATCTTCCAATGAAAATTGATCATTAAAATATTCCCTCACATTAAACAAGCTTTTCTATTATTATTATTTTTTTAAATACAGCTAGATCGACGGAGGTAAAAAAAAAAAAAAATTCACTCTCTTCCTGCTCATTTTGTATATTTTTCATGAGGTGCGAATACATTAGATCCAAATAATTATGTTAGTAGACACACAAATTAGTTTATATACATATACATACATATACATATATATACATATATATATCTACATATATATATATATATATATATATATATATATATATATATATATATATATATATATATAGTGTTGCGGATATGAGGATTGTGTTTTTTTTTATTGTGTGTATTATTATTATTGCTTTATTCTGAGCCTCCTTGCTCCAGTGTGTAAAGGTCAAAGGGCGTCCCATAATTAGTCCATAAAGCAAACACGTCAGCCAATCATAGAATACCCCTGTTCGATAGCTTATATCTTATTATGTGTTTTAGAGTAAGGCCTTGTCTTCCATTAGAATGACACTCCATTGCACCGAATCAATAGAGAATAGCTCCCCTTCAATACTTCCATTTCCCAGCCAAACTCTCCATCTGCGGGTAAAGCAGTTCATGAGCGTGGGGTGCACGCCCTCTCATTTCGCTGCTATAGTGAATATGTGCTCCGTGCTCTGTTTGAACAGGAGGGGTGGGGTCGCCCGGGAGAGGCAAGCCCAGGGCGTGCCACGAAGGGCGGGGCTGTTCAGCCCCATGCCCAAATAAGGAAACAAGCCCGTGGCTCGCCACGAGGGGCGTGCCGTCGGCGCCATGCCCAAATAAGGAGACAAGCCCGTGGGATTACCATACAAGGTCACGAAACAGAGCACGGGGGGGGGGGGGGGGGGGGAGGGCGGTACCGAAACCAAAAGGGTCGTGTCAGACCCGCGCGAACGGTATGCGAGAAGGGAGCTGAGATCACATATGAGCTGGACAGAAGTGAGAGAAAGGCTGAGCTGAGCTGGGTGGAGAGACCCGCGCTGGAAGGGAAGTGAGAGGAAGAAAAATACGAGCTGAGCTCCGTGGAGAGGGACACAACAAAAGAAAGGGTCCAAGAGAAAGCCGAGGAGCTTTTACGAAACAAGCTACATGAGAGATACAACAGAGGAGTGCAGCCCCGTTTCAACCAGCCGGGTGAAGCCCTGACGGTGTGGGCTGTAAAGCGGCATACAAGGAGCTGCCGGCTCCCCGCTTCCCGCCCGGAGTGGACCTGCTTGCTGTGCCCGGTGATCCCACCTGCTCATCCTTTCCAGCCATTCCTGCCTGCAAGTTCCCCATTTTGCCTACGTGAGTTTGTTTTGTTCGTGCTGTCCTGGGTAGTAACTAAGTCTGTATAAGCTAGTAATTTTCACTGTGTCACCTGCGTCTCATGTCCCCTGTAAATAAACGTGACTGCTCTTTTTGCTTATGTGTGTAAATAATAATAAACCCCGTTACTCTTCTGTACGTCTTCTTCTTCTTCCTCTTTGCATTCGTCGTCTTAGTCTTTTCCCGATTGAATAGCGGTGGCGCGATACGGCCAACGTCTGGGTGAATCGGGTGAGTCGGGGAACAACTGTTCGGCCGCAGTTACCTCCGCTCGGTAAAAAAATAACATCTAATCCGCGGACCGTAACAAATTGGTGTCAGGAGTGGGATTCGAGGCCCGAACCCAAAAAAAAAAAAAAAACATCTAAGAAAAAATTTGGTCAAAATTTGGAGCTGCTGGAAATTTGTGTTCTTTTAAAGCAAAACCCGAATTTTGAAATCGCGCCATGGCTGGTCAAGGCGACGGGATGTCGGTGGGAGAGATAGATGGGGTGGAATCGACCCAGGACCTCGGGGAAATGTATATGGAGGATGTGGTTGAGGGGATATCAGGCGCACAAAATGGCGCTCTCGCGCACGTGGTTGAGGGGGCCACGGCCGCGGAACCAATGAGCGCGGCCCAAATGCAAGCCTTCAAATGGCCCAATTCATGGTGGAAATGCAGAAAAAAACGACAATATGGAACGAATGAGGGACGAAGCGAGGGCTGATAGTGAGCGAATGAGGGACGAAGCGAGGGCTAATAGTGAAAAAATGGAAAACAGAATGATGGGGGCCCTTATGGGAGAAATGGGGGAACCGGATGGATGCTCAGAGTGAGCAAATAAGGGACGAAGCGAGGGCTCAGAGTGAGCAATTGGGGGTAATGAGGGATGAAGCGAGGGGTACCGGTGAGGGATTAGACAAGAAATTTGGGAAGTTAGACGACAAATTTGAGGGGTTAGACAACGGGATAAAAGAGGTAAAGAATGGGTTAACGGGGGTGGAAAATAGAATGGCTGCCCAGGAGAATCAGTTAGAGGGGGTGAAAAACGGGTTAATGGGGTTAGAAAATAGGATGGAAGGTAAATTGCGGGAAATAGGGGAGCAATCCGCCCGAGAAATTAAACAAATGGGAGAGCAGATAGAGGAGGTGAAAATCGGGGTAGAAACCAAACTGGATGCTCAGAGGGATGAATTGGGACAGATGAGGGTGGCATCTACAAAAGAGAGGGAGGAGATGAAAGAGGAGGTACGACGAGGTGTAAGTGAGGAGGTCTCGGGGGTACGCGAGGAGGGAAAGCGAGGCGAAAAGCATATAGAGAAAGAGGTGAGAAATGGAACGGCTAGGTTACAAGGGGGAATAGAGGACCTGACGGAGGAGGTGGAACAGCTGACGGTGGGACAGACGGAGTTAGTGGAGCAGGTTCAAAGGAACACTGCGGTACTAGGAGGGTTGAAAGCGACACAAAAAGAAATCAAAAATGACTTGATAGCGACACAGAGGCAATGTCAGATGGTACGTGAGGGACTGACAATGAGGTTGGAAGAGGTGACAGAAGTAATGGAGACGAAGGACCGAGAGGTGAGGACGCACATAGAGACGGTCAAGATAGCCTTAGAGGACGAACTTGAGGAGACGCACCGGGAAATAAAAGAGGTGAAGCAAAAATTAGAGGAAGTGGAAGAAGAGGTGAGTGAAATTAAGAAGAGACGGACAGAAACTAAGAGAGAAATACAGGAGGAGGTGATGGAATATGTACAAGGTCGGTGCCCAACTCATAATGTTGTGCTCACTAACGAAATAAAGAGTTTGCAGGTGGCGAAAGAGGTGCGGAGACGAGGTGCCAAGGTGTGTGGCGATATACGAGGAAATGTATATGATGTGAGGGGAGCTTCAGTCGGCTTGGGGGTTGATTTGGATCCGGGTGTTCGTGAGAGGCCGTTGGTGAAGTGTGCGACAGGTCTGGTGTGCGAAAGAGGAGGTGCGCGAGAATGTCCGACTCTGGGGTGTGTGAGGAAAAAGTGCGCGCCAAGGAGTGAGTGTGCTGTCGAGAGTGAGTCGGTCGTAGCGCATGTGTGAGGGAGCACATGGAAGCGCGGTGTGGTGAGTGTTACGGAGGAAGTAACGAGAGAGTGTGCGCAAGAGGATGTGCGAGAAAGGTGTGTAACGGACGGGTGCATGAGGAAAGAGCGCGCTGTCAAAAGTAAGGGAGAATGCACACCTGTGGTGAGTGTTACAGAGGATGTAACGAGAGAGTGTACACCTGTGGTGAGGGTTACAGAGGATGTAACGAGAGAGTGTACACCTGTGGTGAGTGTTACGGAGGAAGTAACGAGAGAGTGTGCGCAAGAGGATGTGCGAGAAAGGTGTGTAACGGACGGGTGCATGAGGAAAGAGTGCGCTGTCAAAAGTAAGGGAGAATGCACACCTGTGGTGAGTGTTACAGAGGATGTAACGAGAGAGTGTACACCTGTGGTGAGGGTTACAGAGGATGTAACGAGAGAGTGTACACCTGTGGTGAGTGTTACAGAGGAAGTAACGAGAGAGTGTGCGCAAGAGGGTGTGCGAGAAAGGTGTGTAACGGACAGGTGCAGGAGGAAAGAGTGCGCTGTCGAGAGTAAGGGTGAGTGCGCGACCGAGAGTGGAGGTGAGAGTAGTAAGAGTGACACGGAGCGTGAGTTGGTTGTGACAGGTGAGAGAGGATGTACACCTGGAATGGAAGGAAGCACACCTGGAATGGTATTGGTAGAGCGTGTGTGGGAATGCACACTTGAGTTGGTAGTGAGGCACGTGGTTGGGTGTGTGAGTGAGAGCACACCTGTGATTGTCACAGAGGAGGTGACAGAGAAGGGGGCGCGAAGAGGTGTGTTGGTGAGGTGTGCGAACAACGAGTGTGTGCAAAGGTGTTCAGTGGTCAGGTGTGTGACCAAGTCTGTGAGCGGAATGAGTGCACCTGGGTGTGTAAGAGAAGGTGCAATGACGAGGAGCATGGGAACAGCTGGATGTATGAGCAAGGAACGGGCTGCGGGGTGTAAGCATGCAGGTGAGGCATCGACGGTAACCGGGTTAGTGGTTAGAGCGACTTATAGCCGAATCGGGCCCTCGGTGCGCGTCGGGCAGCTTCGCGTGCCGCGAGGACCAGCGGGGATCCGAACCACGGCGGGTTCGAAAGGACCGCCGTACGTGATCCACGCTGTGCCTCACTTTGAACGGCCGCGTCCGTGCTCCACTAGGCGGAGCGGGCAGCCCGATAGGAAGGGTCGTCATGGCGACCCCTTTTTGTTGAGACGTTCCGGCAGGTCGAGGTCGGGCCATGGGATGGCTCCGTGCCGAGGTGGTGCGTGGGATCTCGGCCCGGGTAAGCGTCCTTCCCTGCACCGAATGCGGAACGTATCCAGCCGCTGGCACCAAACAACCCGCATTCATTGCTCGGCTTTACGAAGCCGGGCTGTAGAAGTGAATTGGCGCACCGAGAGGCATTAGTAAGTAGACTGTAATGATGAGGTTAGTGTTTTGGACCCAAAATTAGAAAAAGGCAAAAATTGATGATTGGCAAAGGATTGGCAGAGTGATGATTGGTAATGGTACAGTGATTGGCAGATGATTGGCAAATTTTTGATTGGCTGAAATTTGGTGAGCAAAATTAATAGTAAAAGATGCCCCATGTGATGGGCTGGCCAATCCACCATCCCTCACAGGGGGGGGCAAAGGAGCACTAGTTTTATGGGGTTGATGGCAGTGAAAACTAGCCTGGGAGGGTTAGGATATATCGTGTGTAGGGCCCTAGAGATTGACATTAGGTAACGTTAAGATTAGTTCGTGACAATGACACCTGTAGTGGGGACGCAGGTAGATTAGTGTGGATGATAATGACGAGGGAGCGCAATAGTTTAAAGGGACGACTGGGAAGCGCAAGTTTCAGAGGGGAGTAGTTAGATGAGATGATGCCGTGTGAGTGTTGGAAGTGTATTTAGAAGTGTATTGTGAAAAGTGTATAGTGACCAGGTGTGATTGCACAGGTGTGCAACTGAACAGGTGTATGGAGCAGTGTTTGAGTGATGGTGATGGTGATGTGTGTTGTATTGACCAAATGGTCCAGGAAGGAAGGAGGGTGCAGGTGGCACCAGGTGTGAGTGCACAGGTGTGCAACAACAGGTATGAGGAACAGGTGTATGGCATAAATGGTAGTGTGGAGTATATGGAGTATTGGAATGGATGGTCGTGGAGTGAGTATGGTGGAAACTATGGAGTGGAGTGGATGGTGCGAAGGTGTGAATGGGGGAAGAGTGGACCCCCATCACGAATACCCGGGGTGGGTAGTGTAAGTGTTAGGTAGAGGGTTTAGGTAAATTGTGGTTGGATATTGGCATCTGTGGTGCGGGTGAGAGAATGGTATTTGGATGGGTGCATTAGTGTTGTGGAAATGGCTGGGCGTGTAGCCTGTTAGTGTGTGTAGTTGGTTTGGGCACTCCACCACTGTGAGGATGTCGGCCAGGTGAGGCCGCAGGTGGGCTCTGGGAGCCGGTAGAGTTGTTGTGGATGGGGCCCGAGGATCCGGAGGACGGACCCGGGTAGCCCAGTGCCAGAGGGCACCGAGGGGTGACAGAGCCAGGAGGGGCCTTCCCCAGTTAGTTAGATTATGGTGAGGAGCTAGGTAAGCTCGGGTGGCAACTACAGTGGTGGAGGTGTGCAGGTGGGTAGACCTGCTGGGAGAGCTACACATCACAGCCCAGAAATTGTGCAAGGGCACCGGGAGATGAATCGGGGGAGTGAGACCCCAAATTGAGAAGCACCACAGTTTGGTCAATGGGAATTGGTTTTTAGAACCCATAGTGTAAGTTGGCCAATGGATTGGCAGGGAAAGACCCCGGGTAGTGTAACGTGTGTTAAAGTCATTTAGAGGATAGTTAGGATGAAGTATCTCCTCGCACCATCTGCATCCACTCACCTGAGGTGACAGGTACCTCCACACCATGCCAGGTTGGTTTAATTATTTTATTGTGCAAATGTTTTGGATTGTGAGCCGCATCATGACGTGGGTGAGACATTGTGCTTTGTGTTCCATCTCTCCCTCCTTATGAGGATTGGTGATTAATTGGGTGATAGCAAATTTTGGTTAGAGGGATTGTGGTGACGAATTTGGTGTAAGGGAAATATGGGGAGACGTGACAGTAGTGACGAATTTGTAATGTGTAGATTTTGTTCATATGGGGTAAGGGCAAGGGTAGTGTAGGTGACAGGGGGGGTGTCGTACGGTAGGGACGAGCTTTCTCACTTCGCCCTCCGTACGCATTTCGCCCTGCATTGCCTTATTGATGTGTACCCTTGTGACCTTACCCCTCGCTCATCTGTCTTCCCCCTTTTGTCTCCCACATGACCTGTGCGCCATTGGGCGCCGAGGGGAGCGTGCGTGAGTCCTCCATTGTGCGCCCGGAACTCCCAGAACAAGCTGTCTGCATCGATGCACCACATTATGGACCACATGTCAGTGGACGAGCACCACTTATGGACCCCATGGGTTGGGGCATGGCCCCTCTGCTGGAACCGGCCATGAGGGCCCAAAATCTTGCTGGCGGACCTTGGCCACAGGGCACCGATGCCCCACAGGTGAACCACACTAGTCAGCCCTGTGGGCCATAAATAAAATAAATAAAAGGGACACGTTGGGTGCAAGTTTTAATACAAATAGGCCGCCAGCAAAAAGAAAAAGACAACAACTGGAAGAAATAATAATAACCAGCAGAGGGAGCCGAAGAGCAAGAGACCACCTGCAGGGTTAGGGGTTGTTGGTTTATTTTTATTGATGAACTGTGGTGGCTGCACCGATTGGTGCTTGAGGGTGTATTGGTGCGTTTTGGGTGCTTTAATGGTGCGTCGATGCAGAGCAGACTGTCTCCCCCCCAGAAAGAACAATCACAGGTCCTGGGTTAGTTTTGTAAATAAAAGTAGCGTCATTGTAAATAATGCTCCCCACCGTCAGTGTGTAGTTTGAAGACCATTCCGCAATTCGGTTAGCTGTGGGCGTGAGTCTGTTAGGCAGGGTGCAATGGAGCAGCGGGACATATTTATCTATGTTTTGAAACTGTCGCACTCAGGGTCAGGTTAAAAGTAGAGGGAACTACACCTACATGTCACACTAAATAAAAGTTGTAGGCCCGGAACGTGCCTAAGAGGAGGAGGGTGCAGTGTTGCGGAAATGAGGATTGTGTTTTTTTTAATTGTGTGTATTATTATTATTGCTTTATTCTGAGCCTCCTTGCTCCAGTGTGTAAAGGTCAAAGGGCATCCCATAATTAGTCCATAAAGCAAACACGTCAGCCAATCATAGAATACCCCTGTTCGATAGCTTATATCTTATTATGTGTTTTAGAGTAAGGCCTTGTCTTCCATTAGAATGACACTCCATTGCACCGAATCAATAGAGAATAGCTCCCCTTCAATACTTCCATTTCCCAGCCAAACTCTCCATCTGCGGGTAAAGCAGTTCACGAGCGTGGGGTGCACGCCCTCTCATTTCGCTGCTATAGTGAATATGTGCTCCGTGCTCTGTTTGAACAGGAGGGGTGGGGTCGCCCGGGAGAGGCAAGCCCAGGGCGTGCCACGAAGGGCGGGGCTGTTCATCCCCATGCCCAAATAAGGAAACAAGGCCGTGGCTCGCCACGAGGGGCGTGCCATCGGCGCCATGCCCAAATAAGGAGACAAGCCCGTGGGATTACCATACAAGGTCACGAAACAGAGCATGGGGGGGAGGGCGGTACCGAAACCAAAAGGGGCGTGTCAGACCCACGCGAACGGTATGCGAGAAGGGAGCTGAGATCGCAGATGAGCTGGAGAGAAGTGAGAGAAAGGCTGAGCTGAGCTGGGTGGAGAGACCCGCGCTGGAAGGGAAGTGAGAGGAAGAAAAATACGAGCTGAGCTGCGTGGAGAGGGACACGACAAAAGAAAGGGTCCAAGAGAAAGCCGAGGAGCTTTTACGAAACAAGCTACACGAGAGATACAACAGAGGAGTGCAGCCCCGTTTCAACCAGTCACGTGAAGCCCTGATGGTGTGCGCTGTAAAGCGGCATACAAGGAGCTGCCGGCTCCCCGCTTCCCGCCCGGAGTGGACCTGCTTGCTGTGCCCGGTGATCCCACCTGCTCATCCTTTCCAGCCATTCCTGCCTGCAAGTTCCCCATTTTGCCTACGTGAGTTTGTTTTGTTCGTGCTGTCCTGGGTAGTAACTAAGTCTGTATAAGCTAGTAATTTTCACTGTGTCACCTGCGTCTCATGTCCCCTGTAAATAAACGTGACTGCTCTTTTTGCTTATGTGTGTAAATAATAATAAACCCCGTTACTCTTCTGTACGTCTTCTCCTTCTTCCTCTTTGCATTCATCGTCTTAGTCTTTTCCCGATTGAATAGCGGTGGCGCGATACGGCCAACGTCTGGGTGAATCGGGTGAGTCGGGGAACAACTGTTCGGCCGCGGTTACCTCCGCTCGGTAAAAAAATAACATCTAATCCGCGGACCGTAACAATATATATACAGTGGAACCTTGACTTACGAGTTTAATTCGTTCTGTGACCGAGCTCGTAACTCAAATTGCTCGTTTCTCAAATTAAATTTCCCCATTAAAATGCATTGAAATGCTATTAATCCGTTCCAGCCCGCCAAAAACCACACCAATTTTTTTTAAAATATACAGTATATATAAAAATATCTCGCGCTTTATATTTCACCTGTATGCAGCATACAAGTTGGCAGGATGGCCTGGACTGGAGGTACGCACACTTGACTCTAAAGTCTAAACTGTCCAGCCTGGGTTTGAATCCCGACCCAGCTATAACCTGTCATGGGTGAATCACAGGCAGGGTGATTCATCAATGTGTGTACCGCTAAACTGGGCGCCCCGTTTGCGTCCCATTAGTTGTTGGATGTTAAGGATCTCACCGTGTTTTCCACAAAGAGAAGGCGAGCTATCGCCGGCACTCTGAACAAGTTGTGGCCTGGCATGCTCTTCTCATCTGCCGTTATATACGTCCTCCTCGGCATCTTTTTCCAGAAGAGCCCTGTCTCGTCACAGTTGAAGATTTGCTGGGGGATGTATCGTTCGGCTTCTATCAGTTCGGCAAAAGTTATAATAAAATCTTCAGCTGCCTTCACATCCGCCTCACCAAGTCGACAACACGCACACCTCGCTCATGTTTTTCGACGATTGCGTGTTTTATATCCAAGCACATCATCCTCTTCTTCTTCTCAGTTAGAATAAAATCTTCAGCTGACTTCACATCCGCCTCACCAAGTCGACAACACGCACACCTCACTCATGTTTTTCGACGATTGCGTGTTTTATAGCCAAGCTCATCATCCTCTTCTTCTTCTCAGCACTGCACTTGGCACTCACTTTCTTAGGCCCCATGGTTAAAACAAAGAAATTTTCCAAAATAACCAAAATGCGAAAACAAAAATGCAGCGATATACGGCAGAGATACTGTACTTGCACGGCAAGATAACCACGTGACCGGAACCCACCTGGTGGCGGCTGGCGTAAACTCAAAATAACCAACATGCGAAAACAAAAATGCAGCGATATACGGCAGAGATACTGTACTTGCACGGCAAGATAACCACGTGACCAGAACCCACCTGGTGGCGCCTGGCGTAAACTCAAAATAACCAACATGCGAAAACAAAAATGCAGCGATATACGGCAGAGATACTGTACTTGCACGGCAAGATAACCACGTGACCAGAACCCACCTGGTGGTGGCTGGCGTAAACTCAAAATAACCAACATGCGAAAACAAAAATGCAGCGATATATGGCAGAGATACTGTACTTGCACGGCAAGATAACCACGTGACCGGGTGGCGAAAGCTCGTAACTCAGATCTCGGCTCGCATCTCAAAGCAATAAACCGCCCGAGCGACTGCTCGTATCTCGAAAAACTCGTAAGTTGGGGCACTCGTAAGTCAAGGTTCCACTGTATATATATATATATATATATATATCCACGATATCCATTTTTCCGTTCTCCAACCTATAGCTTTGTCTTAAAAAAATCCCCAACGTTTCGGCCAGCAACCCAGCGTGCGCCGAGCCTCCACTAGCCTTCATCAAGAGAAGTTCCCTGCGTTCCCATGCATTCATCTGCGCATGCGCAAGATTGGAGGTCTCGTCTCTTCAAAGCTGTCCATGCACGCTCGCTTTCGAAGTTAAGAAACTTTTCACAATTGTGTTTTTGTCGAAACTGGTCTTGTATGTACCTATTGGGGTGTCTTTAATAGTATTCTTGGCGTTGGTTTTTCATACCTGTGTACAGAATCGTCGGTCTTTCTTATCGTGTATTCTGAGGCCTAAGTGTAGTACTAGGCTACTGTGTCCAACCTTGGCTTTAGGCTTTGTTTTTGTCTCAGCGGTTCTCCGATCGCGCTGCAATTTTTTTTCCGGTCTCTGTTTTTCACGGTCTTTTCATCCCATACTTCCTTGTTTTAAAATCTCAAAAAAAAAAACTAAAAAAAACCCCAAAAACATTTCCTTCCGTTTTTATTCGTTTATTCGTTCTTAGTTGTTCGTTCGTTCATTCTTCGACCACGCTGTTTGTGATCACGTTGTTAAAAATAGTCTCATCTGAACACTGAAGACCTGTATTCTGTCATATTCTATAACACCTTTTTCTTCTTCTTCTATAAAAGGATGCTTTCGACTTGCTCACCAAATCCATTCATTCCAAAAAAAAATTCCATCTCTTATAGTGCATCTTTCATTCATTCCCTAAACTCTCCAGCACTGCATCCTCCCTCCAGCGTCCTCAAACGTATTTTTGACTCGAATGTCTCAAGAAACTCATTTTGCAATAAATGTTCGTTTCCCATTAATCGTACATTTTTCAAAATCCCATCACCCCAAAATCCCATTTCCCATCACCCCTCCCCTCTAAATCTACGCCCTTGCCCATCCCCTCCAAATCATCCCCATCACCCATCTCTTTCAAATCTTCCCCCTTGCCCCTCCCCTCCAAATCTTCCCAATCACCCATTCCTTTCAAATCTCCCCCCACACCCCTCCCCTCCGAGACTCTCCCTCGCTCCTCCCCTCCTAGACTCCCCTCTCACCCCTCCCCCTCAAAGCGTCCTCCCCGCTTCTTCCCCCTTCCAACTTTCACCTTCATCTCCCTCAACCTTCTGCCTCGCTCTGCCCCCTCGTCAAATAACACCTCACTGCCCCTCTCCCAATCACCATCAAACCTTTTGTCTGCCCCATTCTTCCCTTTCTCCAAGCTATTCTGTAATCTCCGACACACCTTCAACAGCTCTCCCTACCTCTTCCTCCTCTTCCACATCTTACCCTACCGCCCCCCCCCCCTGTTCTGTATCCGATGCTCCCCCTTCCTCTTCTTTAACAGTATGGACCTCAAACATCCGGGGCCTTCGCTCAAACATGTCTGATCTCTCCATACAGGTTGCTTCTGACAAACCAGATGTGATCTGCTTAACAGAAACTTTCCTCCTTCATGATGTCTCTGATTCCTTGGTATCTCTCCCAGGTTACTCCCTCCTCCGGTATGATAGACCTGAGCCTCGTCCTGGAGGTGGGGTTGCTATCTTTCTAAAAAACTCTTTATAAAAAACTCAGCCCACGGGTCCTAAAATCATGTTCTTCCGCTCTTTTACTCCCTCTCTCTGTTCTCTTCACCCTCTCTTTTGCTCAAGGTCATCTTCCATCTGCTTGGAAATCTGCCAACATCACCGCTTTGCACAAAAAAGGTGCAAAAACAGATCCCAGCAACTACAGACCAATCAGCCTTCTCCCAATTATCAGCAAGGTCATGGAATCCATCATTGCTTCAGATATGAAATCTTTCCTCTTCTCCAATGGCTTGATCTCTGATCATCAATTTGGTTTCAGACCTGGACACTCCACTCTGGACATGCTGCTTCTGCTTTCTCAACAATGGATGGAGGTCCTCAATGCCAAACAGGAAATTAGAGCAGTCTCCCTTGACATATCACGTGCCTTCGATACGGTCTGGCACCCCGCTCTGCTCACCAAACTCTCCTCTTTTGGTATCCATGGAAATCTCCACGCATGGCTGGCGGACTTCCTCTCTAGTCGTAGTCAACGTGTGGCCCTGAATGGGTTTCTCTCATCTCCTCCTCCTGTTCAGGCTGGAGTTCCACAAGGCAGTGTTCTAGGCCCTGTGCTTTTTCTGGTCTTCATCAATGATCTCTCTGACTCTCTTGAAAATCCTCTGTATCTCTTTGCTGATGACTCTACTCTCTGTCGCTCCATTCTTCATCCCTCAGGTCGGCAGTCTGCTGCCTCCTCACTCTCTGCAGACCTGGACAAAATCACAGACTGTGCAAACAAGTGGAACATGTCTTTCAATCCTGACAAATCTCACACTCTTACGATGTCTCTCCGAAAAGACCGACTGGACAACCCTCCCATCCACTTTCTGAATAATCCTCTCCAAGAAGTTCTGTCACTCAAGCTTTTGGGTCTCACTATCTGCCATGATCTTTCCTGGGAAAACCACATTTCAAATCTGGCCTCCAAAGCCAGTCGCCGACTGGGCATCCTCCGTCGTGCGAAGTCCTTCCTTGGCACACCTGAGCTCCTCACCACATACAAGGCTTTCATCCGCAGCTCAATGGAATACTGCTCTCCCCTCTGGGCTGGTGCTCCTGCCTCACACCTAGCTCGTCTTCACGCTGTTGAAACCAAAGCATTCAGAATCATTGGAATCTCCCGCGATGAAACTAACTCCAAGGGCCTCTCACTCACTCACCGCAGGCAGGTTGGTGGTCTTTCCATCTTCTACCGACTCCTCTCTGGCCTTGCCCCCCCAGCTCTCTCTGGGCTCTGTCCCGCAAATATTCCTACAGGTCGCACAAGATCTGCCTGCAACCCTCTTATGGTCAAACTGCCAAAATCAAGACTCTCTGCTCACCTTCACTCCTTCATTCCTCTTTTCTCCCGCCTCTGGAACAAACTCCCTCACTCTCTTCAATCCCACTCCACCCTCCAGGTCTTTAAAACAGCTGTTCACCACCATCGCTTATCTTCCCCCATCCAAAACCTTGATCTTTTCTACCCCCGCTAATTTCACCCCAATTCCACTTTTTTGAAATACCAACTTCTGTCCTGGAAGTCCTTGGTGTCCTTGTGTTTTATACTTCTCCCTCCACCCCCCCCCCCTTCCCATGCCTCCTCCCCCCAAGCCCTCTCCCTTCCACACATCTCCCTGCTCTCAAATGTTGTGTTTGTGTGCTTCCCCTTCTCTCCCCATCTTGTTTTCCGCTCCCTCTTTTTGTGTGTTTTGTTTGTCTGGTTGATTTGTTTGTGAAGTAAATGTTAGCTCTTTCACGAGCCTCGATTCAGTATACAAAAAAAAAAAAAAAAAAAAAAAAATTCCCAACCGCCGTTCATTACTTGATATATATATATATATATAAATATATATATATATATATATATATATATATATATATATATATATATATATATATATATGGGTCAGAATTTTGAACGAGGTACATTTGGGCCTCCCAGGGCTCAAAAATGTTTTTGGGGAATAGCTAAAAATCACCTTGATATCCTTAAAGCCCTAAGCCTGGGCTATCAAATGCAGCCAAACTGACACCGATCGGCCCAGAGGTTCCGTTTTTATTCATGGTCAAAGTTTCCCTTCCTTGTTCGCATAATGTAAGAGACCAACAACAACAACAACATGCATTTTAAGGCCATTTTCCCTGCTAGAGCGGGGGTTAGCCTTGCGGTCCCCATGACAATCTTCTCCATTTTGCCCTATTTTCTGCATCTCTCCTTGTTAACCCCCTTGCCCGCATTTCTTCTTCCACCATCTTTAGCCAAGTCTTTCTCGGTCTTCCCCATCCTCTACTTCCTTCTACATCAATTTCCATCACTCTTCTCAACCAGTCACTTTCATCCTTCCTCAACACATGACCAAACCATCTCAGCCTGTTCCTCTTCACAGCATCAATCACAGGCAATATTCCCATCATCTTTCGCAATTCATCATTTGTCTTCCTCTCTCTCAACGATACTCCGCACATCCATCGAACCATTCGCATTTCCACCCTTTCCAGCCTTCGTTGCTGCTCTACGTTCATTACCCATGTCTCGCTCCCATAAATCATAACACTTCTCACACATGCAGCATATGCCTTTCCCTTCAGCTTCAGCGACACTCTCCTCCTCATCAGCACGCCACTCAGTTCCCGAAACTTCTTCCATGCACATCTCACTCGAGCAACCGTTGCCGAGTCTGATCCACCTTCTCCATTCAGCATGTCTCCGAGGTAGCAAAATGTTTTCACACCTTCCAGCTTCACGCCGTCTCCAAGATCCAACTCAACATTTCCTCCATCTGCAGCTCCCTCTGTGCACACCTTACATTTGAATGTAGCTGCCACACTGGTAAATGACCCTCTCAGACCACTACATTTTTGATGAACCCACTCAGCGCACATTGTACATTGAATGGAGTTCACTCCGACATCCTTCCTGCACACAGCACATGGCCACTTCCCAGTTCTTTCCACCTCACCACATGCTTTACCACTTGCCATCACCTTCGTCTTTCCGATATTCACCTTCAGACCTTTTGTCTCCATACATTCCTTCCACTTGTTCATCTTTTCCTTCAGTCCATCCATACTTTCCGCAATCAACACCAGATCATCTGCATACAACAACTCCCACGGTAAACCCTCCTTTACGTTCTGAGCCAGCACCTCCATCACAGCTACAAATAGTAGTGGACTTAGTACCGACCCCTGATGCACTCCCACCTTCACCTCAAACTCACCACTGTTCCCGTCCTTCGTCCTTACAGCTGTGCGTGCTCTTTTGTACATTGCCATCACTACTCTGATCAACCATTCCTCCACTCCTAACTTCCTCAATGCCCATGTCAATACTTTGCGTGGAACCCTATCGAATGCTTTCTCCAGATCAACAAACCCAAAAAACAACTTCTTCCTCTTCTCCTTGTACTTCTCCTGCAACTGCCTCACAATGAAAAGCGCATCTGTCGTTCCTCTTCCTGGCATAAATCCAAACTGCATTTCGTCGATCTTCACTTTCTTCCTTATCCTCCTCTCCAACACCCTTTCCAATACCTTCATTCCATGCTCCAATAACTTTATTGCTCGGTACGAGCCACACTCCAGAGGGTCACCTTTCCCCTTGTATAGAGGGACGAGGGTACTCAGTTCCCAAACCACTGGAATGCGGCCTTCTTTCACCACCAGATTACAGATCTCTGTCATTCTCTTCACACCCCAACTTCCTGCTGCCTTCAACATATCTCCCACAACTCCCGTCGGCCCTCCCGCTTTTCCACTCTTCATTGCTGTTATCGCTTCCTCAACCTCCTTCTCAGTTATCTTCTCTGCCGGTCCTAAAACTGGGTTACTCTCTATGTTGCCATCCCATTCATTCTCTGTATTCAACAGCATTTCCATATATCTTTTCCATCTTCCTTTAATTCCATCTGGGTCGACAACGATTTGTCCCACTTCATCCTTCAAGCAACTCACCCCCATCACGTCACACCTCTCTTTCGCTATGTGCTTTGCAATCCTGAATACTGCTTTCTGACCCTCTTCTGAATCCAAGCGTTCTCCGAACATTTTCCTGCATGCCTCCTGCGCCTTTGCTACCTCTTTCTTTGCAGCCTTCCTGGCTGCCTTATAACTTTCATGCTCTGCTGTTTCTGCTCCCGTACCCTTCGCCTTCTGCCACTCCTTGAACTTCTTCCTCTTCTCGTCAATCCTCTTTCCAACTTCATCATCCCACCACCATGTTTCCGAGTGCCTCGGTGGTCCTTTTGTCCATCCACATACCTCACCAACGGCTCCCAACAGACTAGCTTTCATTGACATCCAACCACTTTCAAGCTCAACCACATCATCCTCTACCCTACTCAGCCTCTCTTTTAATGCCTCCCTTACTGTCACCTCTTTCAACCTCCACACCTTCATTCTTGGTTGGTACTTCACCCGCCGAGCTCTCCTCGCACCTTTCATTTTTATGTCGCAGACAACCAAGTGGTGCTGTGAAACAGCCTCCTCCCCCGGGATCACCTTTGTGTCCCGGAGGTGCCCCCTATCTCGCCTACGCACCATCAGGTAGTCAACGGTTGTCGTCGACCCACCTGACGTGTATGTAACAAGCTTATTATCCTCTTTCTGGAACTGAGTATTACAAATCAACAAATCAGCTCCATCAGCAAACTCCAAAATCCTTTCACCTTCTCCATTTCTCACACCATATCCGTAACCCCCATGAACTCCCTCAAAACCATCCATACTCCTTCCCACATGTCCATTCAGGTCTCCTCCCACCACAACAACTTCTTCATCTTTCACGTTTTCCATCAGCTTCTCTATCACACACCAGAACTTGTCCTTCTCTTCATCGCTTCGACCAACCTGCGGAGCATATCCCGAGATGACGTTCACCAAGAGCTTTCCAATCATCATTTTCACCATCATCAACCTATCACTCACTCTAGTCACACTCACCACACTGTCTACAAACTCCTCAGAAAACAGGACACCAACACCATTCACGCCCTCCGGGCACCCTTGCCACACAAACTTGTATTTCTGTCCCTACCTACCTGCATAATGTAAGAGACCAAAATAAGATATATGAATTCCTTCCTCTTCTTTCCGAAGATGCTGTTTCGGCTAGTTTTGCATACTTAACGCACCAGGAGCGTCCCGATCTTTTGAAATGGCATAGAATTCAAGCTAATGTGATGGTCTGATGGTATATTTCACTTCGATATGCACTTACCTGGCTTACAGGGAGCATGACCGGTGCGTAACGTAAGAGACCGTTATGGTTTCTAAATTCACACTCAAGCTTGTTGTGTCTCAGAGAAACAAAGGAGGTCAATGATTTTTACAGAGTTAATACATACGTATAAGTGCTGTTTGTTGCGCCCTAAAGAAGAACTATGGAACACCCTGATATGTGTAAAACAGGGCTTATATAAATATCTCTTACGTTACGGTTCATCTGCTTCATCCTACATGAGGAGGAGCTGTGACTCAGGAACTGACATGAGTAACACAAAAACACATTCAGTAGAGTAGTTATATAGATCTACTTTTATTCCAGCTGTGAAAAGTATCTGAAAAAGGCTTTTAGAATGAATAAATACATGGCTTTGAAGGGTAACGAAATACTAAAAAAATGCCCTTTTTCACCATTTTTTGAGGTTCAGAGGCTTATAACATGTAGATAATTGATAAAAAAAAGTATATAAAACTATACATTTTCTGAAAGCCGTGATTGTGTTCTACAAGATGACACCTAAATGTACTAATTCAGAACATTTGGGACAAAGTTATATAGGTTTAAAGCAATCAATGTGTGTTTTTTGGGATTTGTACCTCGTTCAAAATTCTGACACATATATATATATATATATATATATATATATATATATATATATATATATATATATATATATATATATATATATATATATATATATATATATGTATATATATATATATATATATATATATCTGTGCAGCGTCTGTCTTGTCTTGTGTTGTCACTGAACTACTCCCTCAAATTTCTGAGAAATCGTACCAAACTTCGGGTATGCACATAGCTCTCCCTTCGGTATGTCCTAAGTGTATTATTATATTTTATTAACGCACAGGTTGTAAACCTGGTGCGTTATAGCGTTTGCCTGGGAATTTCGGGCGCTCAAAAGTGAAGCTAGTTTTTTTTCCAATTTTTTTTTTTGGGGGGGGGGATTTTTTTTTCAACTTACGTTTTCAACTTCAATTGTTTATAAAATGTGATATCACGTATATTACAAATACATTTGTGCAAAATAATTGTTTGAATTATGAATGGTTTAAACCATGACAAAACAGCAACTTATCATTATCTTATCATTAAATGGTACAGTCATTTGTCTATATATCTACACATCTGGGCAGTTTCTGTGTTGTCACTTAACGACTCCCTCAAACTTTTGTTCCCGTGGTAGTGAAGTGTTTTTAATAACGTGGTGGTGGTTTTGAATCACCACATGGTGGTGAGGTATTTTGAATTATGTGGTGGTGAGGTGTTTTTAAATCACATGGTGGTGAGGTGTTTTGAATTACTTGGTAGTGAGGTGTTTTGAATTACGTGGTGGTGAGGTGTTTTGAATTACGTGGTGGTGAGGTGTTTTGAATCACGTGGTGGTGAGGCATTTTGAATTATGTGGTGGTGAGGTGTTTTTAAATGACGTGGTGGTGAGGTGTTTTTAAATCACATGGTGGTGAGGTGTTTTGAATTACATGGTGGGGAGGTGTTTTGAATTACGTGGTGGTGAGGTATTTATGAATACGTGGTGGTGAGGTGTTTTTAATTATGTGGTGGTGAGGTGTTTTTAAATCACATGGTGGTGAGGTGTTTTGAATTACTTGGTAGTGAGGTGTTTTGAATTACGTGGTGGTGAGGTGTTTTGAATTACTTGGTGGTGAGGTGTTTTGAATCACGTGGTGGTGAGGCATTTTGAATTATGTGGTGGTGAGGTGTTTTAAATGACGTGGTGGTGAGGTGTTTTTAAATCACATGGTGGTGAGGTGTTTTGAATTACATGGTGGGGACGTGTTTTGAATTACGTGGTGGTGAGGTATTTATGATTACGTGGTGGTGAGGTGTTTTTAATTATGTGGTGATGAGGTGTTTTGAATTACGTGGTGGTGAGGTGTTTTGAATTACTTGGTGGTGAGATGTTTTTAAATGACGTGGTGGTGAGGTGTTTTTAATTTCGTGCCTGTGAGGTGTTTCTTTTACGTGTTTCATGGCTGTGAGGTGTTTTCAATTTCGTGGCTGTGAGGTGTTTCTTTTACGTGTTTTATGGCTGTGAGGAGTTTTTATTACGTGTTTTATGGCTGTGAGGTGTTTTAAATTACTTCGTGGTGCGGTGTTTTAAATTACTTTGGTGGTGAGGTGTTTTAAATTATGTGTGGTGAGGTGTTTTAAATTATGTGTGGTGAGGTGTTTTAAATTATGTGTGGTGAGGTGTAATCGTTCCAAGTTTCCAGTCTGCACCTACCCCTCTCCTATGTATGTGCTGAGGGGTTCTTTCTTGAAAAAAAAACATTCAACCGAAATCTTCAACCTAAATTGCTTATAAAAATGTAATATCACAAACACAACAAATACATTTGTGCAAAATAATTGTTTGTATTATGATTGGTGTAAATCATGTCAACACAGCAACTCAGGTACAGTCATTATCCTCAGCTAAAATAAGCCCGTTCCTCTGTAACGACGCGTGGTGAGGCGAGCGCAGCGAGCCGAGCCAAGCTAGTATATATATATATATATATATATTTATATATATATATATATATATATATATATATCTATATATAAAGGAGGAGTGTCTGTGTGTGTGTGTGTGTGTGTGTGTGTGTGTGTGTCTGTCTGGATGTCCGCTTATAACTCAAGAACGACACATCGGAGAAAAGTTTTAGACACAGATTCGGAATCAGCATAAAATCCCGGTGGTTTTAGGCTACGTTTTATTTTAATATCAATGGTTTTTAAAAAACCGCGCCAGCTGCAATTCCATGGTGTAGTTTGTGGAGGCGCTAGACGTTCGGGGTGTATTGCAATGGTTTGTCGGGTTTGGCTGTGGGTCCAGAATAGCTCCCATTTCCTTATGTTCTTCCACTTTTATTTTGATTCTTCTGTTACAACGCCTTCCTTATCTACCTTATATCCCCCGACGAGGCCTCTACATAATTTCATGCGGCAGAATTTCATGCATTTTGAGTGAAAGAAGTGAGACGAAGTCGTAGGAGGAAGAAGAGGCGCGGTCACTGTGGAGGCCTCGATCGTGAGTGGAAATGGCGGGAATTGCGTTTGTATTGCAAAGTAAAGGATCTGCATTCATTTCTGAACTTGCATTGGTGGATTGTTATACATTTGCATTATTTTTCATAAAAAAAACTTGATGTTGAACTTGAAGGCTCCAAGCACGGACTATATATATAGCCCTCATTGAGTTAAAAATAAAAGTAAAAAGCCTGCTATCGCTTGCCAAGCTAGCCGTTCCCCCCCTCCCCCCTCCCCCTCCACTCCTCATCCCCTCCCCCCTCTCCCCTCCCCCTCCCCCTCCACTCCCCCCTCCCCTCCCCCTCCACTCCCCGCTCCCCTCCCCCTCCCCCTCCCCCCTCCACCTCCCCCCTCCCCCTCCCCCCTCCCCCTCCCCTCCCCCTCTCCCCCCCCCTCACCTCCCCCCTCCCCCCTCCCCCTCCCCCTCCCCCTCCACTCCCCATCCCCTCCCCCCCTCACCTCCCCCCCTCCCCCCTCCCCTCTCCTCCTCCCCCCTCCCCTCTCCTCCTCCCCCTCCCTCCTCTTCTCCCCTCTCCTCCTCCCCCTCCCTCCTCTTCTCTCCTCCCCCACTCTTCTCCCCTCCCCCCCCTCTTCTCCCCTCCCCACCCTCTCCTCCCCCCCGTTCCCCTCCCCTCCCCTTCCTCTCCCCTCCCCTTCCTCCTCCCCTCCCTTCCCCCGCCCGGCAATGCCGGGTACTTCCCATGGCCAGCTGTATGTGGGCTGCTCGAGGGTTGGAAAACCAAGCAATCTTTATGTCTTGGCACCAAGTAAGAAAACCAGAAATGTTGTATACCAATAGTGGGGCGGCTTAGCCCAAATATTCAAAAGAATTGTGCATTTTGTGATACAAGCACCAAATTTGGCACAAATGTACATTAATATGTTGCGAACATTTTCAGATATTGGGCCACTTGAAATTCCGTAATTTTTTTTTTCAAATTTTTTCAAATTTCGTAATTTCAAATTTTTCGGGTGACACCGTCACAATTTCGGTCTTCGAGGCCGGCCGATAGGCAAAGTGTGACCGGAAGGGACGAGGTTCTCCTGACCACGTGGCCCTCGATCTGGGAAGCGAGAGGCGTTCCATTAGTGGACGCGCCCCTCACGCCCGACTTTTGGGCGGCCCCGGCAGGCCGTTTGTTTTGACGTTCCGTGACAGGCCCCGCACCCCCACCTCCGGGCCGACCGGAAGCTTGTGCTGAGTACATCATACCTGAACAACTCAGTGAGGCAGAACACAGCAGTGCACACCAGGGTGACCCCTTCAGTGCATAAACCAATTAACCTGTCCACTGCAGGGCATATAGAAATGAAGTTATTTTCTGCATATAATAATAATATAAGTTCAGTTCTATATAACAATTTCTGTTATCACCACTACCACTACAACTACCACTACTACAAGCTTTGTCTGGAATTTTGTGGACTAACAGACAAACAGACATACAGACAAGCTGGGATCAAAACATTACCTCCTTCCACCATTGAGTGTAGAGGTAAACATCATGGAAATTATATCATGCCCTAGATTTAATTCATGCTTACCCGTGTATTTGCTTCACTGGTTCACAAGGTCTTTTGCATACATGTAATTCAGACTCTCGTCTTCATTGCTGACCACACAATGTTCGCAACATATTAAATGTACATTTGTGCCAAATTTGGTGCTTGTATCACAAAATGCACAATTCTTTTGAATATTTGGGCTAAGCCGCCCCACTATATCGGCCGGCCTCGAAGACCGAAATTGTGACGGTGTCACCCGAAAAATTTGAAATTACGAAATTTGAAAAAATTTGAAAAAAAAAACTTACGGAATTTCAAGTGGCCCAATATCTGAAAATGTTCGCAACATATTAATGTACATTTGTGCCAAATTTGGTGCTTGTATCACAAAATGCACAACAGGTTTGCTATGCTGCTACACTACAAGAGGTTTTGAGAAATTGAAAATTGACAAAACGTCATGTAGGAAATGTACTGTGATATTGCTCTAAAATATACATGTTCTTTTCATCATATATTTGTATTATTCTTATTCAACCCGGGCGAAGCCGGGTACCTCAGCTGGTATATATATATATATATATATATATATATATATATATATATATATATTGTTGCAGACACGGTTTTAGATGTTATATTGACCGAGCGGTGGTGTATTACCGCGTCCGAACAGTTACTCCCCGATTAGAACCCGATTCCACCCGACGTTGACCAGATCGCCCCACACATATTCAATCGGGAAACCTCTAAAGGGAACGAAAGAGAAGGAAAAGAGAAAAAAACAGAGTACGGAGGAAGAACAGATTTATTATACACACACAAGCAATGGATGGAAGAAGCAGTCACACAGCGAATCGTTAACTTACACTATTCGTTTTTACTTAACCCCAAGACAACGAGTAGGACAGACGACGTTCACACTTACTCGGGGGATATTGCAGGCAGGTAGGGCTTGAGGTGGATTGCTTGAGAGGGAGGCAAGGTCGGATGCAGCAGCTCTCAATTCCTCGCGGTTTTTGGCGGGAAAACCCTCCGTCGCGTATCCGCTGCTGTAGACGTCACGCGCTGGTTCGGTACACCTGCTCCTCTTCTTGTGGTGGAGCCGTCTCCCTCCTTTCAGCGCATCTCTCCAAAGCTGGTTTCCTTGCCGAGTACCTCTCCTCTTTGGCGTGGAGCGTTTCGCATCTCACCGCTCCTCTTGGTGCCGCCTCTTTGCTCATCTCCCAGGTCATCTCCCAAGTCATCTCATAAAGCAGTCCCTTACAGTCGCTTTTATAACTCGCGGCGGAATCAAGCCGCCGGCTGCGAGGGCACGCCTACCGGTTCGCTCACCGCGGTGCTGATTGGCCATGCGACCCTCTGGCTCACTCCTCCCCTCGATGACGAGGTGGAGACACGCCTTTCTTCTCCGAGATTAGCACATGGGCAATGGCGGCTTGCGGGATTGAACACAACTCCCACCCTTTTGAAAGGACTTTTGGAGAGCGGAGATGTTTGGGGAAATTGCAAGGGCCTACTCTTATTTTGTTTGATACAATGCAACGTCAATCTAGTGGGAAACACAGATTTAGCCTACATGGAATAAGGAAATACACTATTTAAAAAGATATATTGTGACCTGCGTGTAAGTTTCATGGAATTAACTAGGAGGACGGCTGCGACCATTATTTACATTAACAGGGTGTTACCATACTTTTGTAACGTTCACATTGTAACGTTTTCACATTCGTTACACTTCCTCCAAAATTGTTACACTTCTTAAAAACCGTTACACTTCTCAAATTCGTTACCCACTTCTCAAAACCGTTACACTGCACCCTCCTTTCTTCAGGCCCGCCCTCGGGCCTACTAAACTTTAACTTAGTGTGACACGTAGGTGTAATTCCCTCTACAATTAACCTGACCCTGAGTGTGACAATCTTAAAACACAAATAAGTATGTCCCCCTATTGCATTGCACCCTGTCTAACAGACTCAAGCCCACAGCTAACCGAATTACAGAATTATTCTCAAACTATACATTTACGGTGGGGAGCATTATTTACAATGACGTTATTTCTTATTTACAACGCAACCCAGGACCTGTGTTTTTTTTTTGTTTCTTTCTTAGGGAACAAGAAAAAGAAATTCCTGTTGGGAGGGAGGAGACAGCACGCATTGCATCGATGCACCAGTACCAATACCACCAAAGCACCCAAAAGCACCAAAAGCACCACAAAGCACCAAAAGCACCACTCTGTGCGCAGTCACCATGGTTCTTAATAAACACAACAAAACAACTGGTGGTGGTCTTCTCTTTCTCTGCTGGGCCGATGTTCTTCCCGACGTCTTCTGGCTTCATGCGGCCTACTTGGAAATATAAAAAAGCACAACTTGTGTTCGTTTTTTATTTAGGGCCTCAGGGGCCAACTAAGGGTGGTCCACCTGTTTGGCATAGGTGCCACCTTACCGAGGTCCGCAAGCAAGATTCCCTGGCCACTATGGCCGGTCTCCAACAGAGGTGCCCTGCCCCAGAACCTGGGGTCCATCAAGTGGTACTTGGCCGCATCACAGCGGTCCATAAAGTGGTACATCAACGCAATGCATGCTGGTTCTGGGAATCTCGGGCGCACAATGGCCACCTCACGCACGCTCCCCTCGGCACCCAATGGCGCACAGGTCATGTGGGAGACAAAAGAAAGACAATTGAGCAAGGGGTAAGGTCACAAGGGTACACGTCAATAAGGCAATGCAAGGTGAAATGCGTACGGAGGGCGAAGTGAGAAAGCTCGTCCCTACCGTACGTCACCCCCCTGTCACCTACCCTACCTTTGCCCTTACCCCATATGTACAAAATCTACACATTACCAATTCGTCACTACTGTCACGTCTTCCCCATATTTCCCCTATACCAAATTCGTCACCACAATCCCTCTAACCAAAATTTGCCATCACCCAATTCGTCATCAATCCTCATAAGGAGGCAGAGATGGAACATCAAAGCACAATGTCACACCCACGTCATGATGCGTCTCACAATCCAAACATTTGCATCAAAAAAAAATAATCAAAACATGGCATGGTGCGGAGTACCTGTCACCTCAGGTGAGTGGATGCAGATGGTGCGAGGAGATCCTTCATCCTAACTATTTTCTAAATGACTTTAACACACTTTACACTACCCGGGGTCTTTCCCTGCCAATCCATTGGCCAACTTACACTATGGGTTCTAAAAACCAATTCCCATTGACCAAACTGTGGTGCTTCTCAATTTGGGGTCTCACTCCCCCGATTCATCTCCCGGTGCCCTCGCACAATTTCTGGGCTGCGACGTGTAGCTCTCCCAGCAGGTCTACCCACCTGCACACCTCCACCACTGTAGTTGCCACCCGAGCTTACCTAGCTCCTCACCCTAACCTAACTAACTGGGGACAGCCCCTCTCCTGGCTCTGTCACCCCATGGTGCCCTCTGGCACTGGGCTACCCGGGTCCGTCCTCCGGATCCTCGGGCCCCATCCACAACAACTACTACCGGCTCCCAGAGCCCACCTGCGGCCTCACCTGGCCGACATCCTCACAGTGGTGGAGTGCCCAAACCAACTACACACACTAACAGGCTACACGCCCAGCCATTTCCACAACACTAATGCACCCATCCACATACCATTCTGCATCCGCACCACAGATGCCAATATCCAACCACAATTTACCTGTACCCTCTACCTAACACTTACACTACCCGCCCCGGGTATCCGTGATGGGGGTCCACTCTTCCCCCATTCACACCTTCGCACCATCCACTCCACTCCACAATTTCCACCATTCTCACTCCACGACCATCCATTCCAATACTCCAGATATTCCACACTACCATTTATTCCACACAGCCACATACACCTGTTGTTGCACACCTGTGCCCTCACACCTGGTGCCACCTGCACCCTCCTTTCTTCCTGGACCATTTGGTCAACACAACACGCAATCACCACGACTCCCTCATACACTGCTCCACACACCTGTTCAGTTGCACACCTGTGCAATCACACCTGTTCAATCCTCACACACACGGCATCATCTCAGCTAACTACTCCCCTCTGAAACTTGCGCTTCCCAGTCGTCCCTTTAAACTATTGCGCTCCCACGTCATTTATCATCCACACTAAACTACCTGCGTCCCCACTACAGGTATCAGTCACTAACTAATCTTAACGTTACCTAAGGTCATCTTCGCTAGATCCCTACAATTATCCAAGCCCTCCCTGGCTCGGTTGTCATAGCCACCCCATAAACTATTGCGCATTTGCCCCCACTTGTGAGGGATGGTGGATTTGCCATCCCACCACATCGGGGGTCTCTCTATCAATTTTGCTCGTCCAAATTCCAACCAATTCAAAAATTTTCCATTTACTGCCAATTCTACCCACTATTATAAATTTCGAATCAAATCACGATCACTATCACTATCACCCGTCTACTTATTACATCCTCTCGGTGCGCCAATTCACGTCTACAGCCCGGCTTCGTACGGCCGAGCAATGAACGCGGGTCGTTTTGTGCCAGCGGCTGGATGCGTCCCGCATTCGGGGCAGGGACGGGGGCTTACCCGAGCCGAGATCCCACGCACCACCTCGGCGTGGAGCCATCCAATGTCCCGATCTCGACCTGCCGGCACGTCTCAACAAAACGTGGTCGCCATGACGACCCTTCCTATCCAGCTGCCCGCTCCGCCTAGTGGAGCCCGGACGCGGCCGTTCCAAGCGAGGCACAGCGTGGATCGCGTACGGCGGTTCTTTCGAAACCGCCGTGGTTCGGATCCCCGCTGGTCCTCGCGGCACGCGAAGCTGCCCGACGCGCACCGAGGGCCCGATTCGGCTACAAGTCGTTCTAACCTCTAACCTGGTTACCGTCGATGCTTCACCTGGATGCTTACATGCATACGCTACCCCTTTCTTGCTCATACATGCAGCCGTTTCCATGCTCCTCGTCGTACCTTTTCTTACACACCTCGGTACACTCATTCCGCTCACCGACTTGGTCACACACCTGACCACCGAACACCTTGGCACACATTCGTCGCTCGCACACCTCACCAACACACCTCTTCGCGCCCCTTTCTCGGTCACCTCCTTTGTGACAATCACAGGTGTGCTCTCACCCGCACACCCAACCACGTGCCTCACTACCAATTCCAGCGTGCATTCCCACTCACGCTCTACCATTCCAGGTGTGCATCCTTCCATTCCAGGTGTACATCCTCGCTCACCTGCCACAACCAACTCACGCTCCGTGTCACTCTCACTACTCTCACCTCCACTCTCGGTCGCGCACTCACCCTTACTCTCGACAGCGCACTCTTTCCTCATGCACCTGTCCGTTACACACCTTTCTCGCGCACACTCTTCCGCACATTGTCCCGTTACACCCTCTGTAACACTCACCACAGGCATGCATTCTCCCTTACTCTTGACAGCATGCGCTTTCCCCATGCACCCGTCCGTTACACACCTTTCTCGCGCATCCTCTTGCGCACACTTTTTTGTTACTTCCTCCGTAACACTCACCACACCGCGCTTCCCTGTGCTCCCTCGCACACACGCTACGACCGACTCACTCCTGACGGCACACTCACTCCTCGGCGTGCACTTTTTCCTCACACACCCCATGGTCGGACATTCTCGCACACCTCTTTTTTCGCACACCTGACCTGTCGCACACTTCACCAATGGCCTCTCACGAACACCCGGATCCAAACCAATCCCCAAGCCGACTGAAGCTTTCCTCACATCATATACATTGCCACTCACCTCCGTACCTCGTCTCCGCACCTCCTTTGCCACCTGCAAACTCTTTATTTGGTTAGTGAGCATCACATCATGAGTTGAGCACCGACCTTGTACATAATCCGCTATCTCCTCCTTTATTTCTCTTTTAGTTTCTGTTCGTCCCTTCTTAATTTCACTCACCTCTTCTTCCACTTCCTCTAATTTTTGTTTAACCTCTTTTATTTCTCGGTGCGTCTCCTCAAGTTCGTCCTCTAAGGCTACCGTGACCGTCTCTATGTGCATCCTCACCTGCCGGTCCTTTGTCTCCATTATCTCTGTCACCTCGTCCACCCTCATTGTCAGTTCCTCACGTACCATCTGACATTGCCTCTGCGTCGCTATCAAGTCATTTTTAATTTCTTTTTGTGTCGCCTTTAACCCTCCGAGTACTGCAGTGTTCCTTTGATCCTGCTCCACTAACTTCGTTTGTCCCTCTGTCAGCTGTTCCACCTCCTCCGTCAGATCTTCTATTCCCCCTTGTAACTTTGCCGTATTATTTCTCACCTCTTTCTCCATACGCTTCTCACCTCGCTTTACCTCCTCGCGTAGCCCCGAAACCTCCTCACTTACCCCTCGTCGTATTTCCTCCATCTCTTTTGTAGATGCCACCCTCATCTGTCCCAATTCATCCCTCTGAGCATCCAGTTTGGTTTCTACCCCGATTTTCACCTCCTCTATCTGCTCTCCCATTTGTTTGATTTCCCTGGCAGATTGTTCCCCTATTTCCCGCAATTTGTCCTCCATCCTATTTTCTAACCCCATTAACCCATTTTTCACCCCCTCTAACTGATTCTCCTGGGCAGCCATTCTGTTTTCCACCCCCGTTAACCCATTCTTTACCTCTTTTATCCCGTTGTCTAACCCCTCAAAATTATTGTCGAACTTCCCAAATTTCTTGTCTAACTCCTCACCGGTACCCCTCGCTTCGTCCCTCATTACCCCCATTTGGTTTCCCATTACCCCCATTTGGTTTCCCATTACCCCCATTTGGCTTTTCAAACCTCTAATTTGGTCTCCCAATTGCTCACTATTCTTTTCCATAAGGGCTTTCATTTGCATCATAAAAAGGTTCAAATCCACCAGCGGCGCTGCTGCGGTCGCGGGCGCGGCAAAATTTGGTGCCGCTACACCCACGTGCGCGAGGACGTCATTTTGTGCGTCTGATACACCCTCAACCACCTCATTGCTCTCCTCCTCCCTTTCCTCCACATACATTTCCCCGAGGTCCTGGGTCGATTCCACCCTGTCTATCTCTCCCACCGACATCCGGTCGCCTTGATTGTCCATGGCGCGATCTCAAAATTCGGGTTTTATAAAACAAAATAAATTTCGGCAGCTTGTAATTTTGAGCGCGTTAAGCGCGCTTCGGGTCCGATTTCGGGTCCGATCTCCCTCCTCGACACCAATTGTTACTCTAATAGTACAATTGGTGTTCCAAAATTTGGGCCTAACAAATTTAGTCCCAGGTCCGAATCCAACTCCTGACAACCAATTGTTGCAGACGCGGTTTTAGATGTTATATTGACCGAGCGGTGGTGTATTACCGCGTCCGAACAGTTACTCCCCGATTAGAACCCGATTCCACCCGACGTTGACCAGATCGCCCCACAGATATTCAATCGGGAAACCTCTAAAGCGACCGAAAGAGAAGGAAAAGAGAAAAAAACAGAGTACGGAGGAAGAACAGATTTATTATACACACACAAGCAATGGATGGAAGAAGCAGTCACACAGCGAATCGTTAACTTACACTATTCATTTTTACTTAACCCCAAGACAACGAGTAGGACAGACGACGTTCACACTTACTCGGGGGATATTGCAGGCAGGTAGGGCTTGAGGTGGATTGCTTGAGAGGGAGGCAAGGTCGGATGCAGCAGCTCTCAATTCCTCGCGGTTTTTGGCGGGAAAACCCTCCGTCGCGTATCCGCTGCTGTAGACGTCACGCGCTGGTTCGGTACACCTGCTCCTCTTCTTGTGGTGGAGCCGTCTCCCTCCTTTCAGCGCGTCTCTCCAAAGCTGGTTTCCTTGCCGAGTACCTCTCCTCTTTGGCTTGGAGCGTTTCGCATCTCACCGCTCCTCTTGGTGCCGCCTCTTTGCTCATCTCCCAGGTCATCTCCCAAGTCATCTCATAAAGCAGTCCCTTACAGTCGCTTTTATAACTCGCGGCGGAATCAAGCCGCCGGCTGCGAGGGCACGCCTACCGGTTCGCTCACCGCGGTGCTGATTGGCCATGCGACCCTCTGGCTCACTCCTCCCCTCGATGACGAGGTGGAGACACGCCTTTCTTCTCCGAGATTAGCACATGGGCAATGGCGGCTTGCGGGATTGAACACAACTCCCACCCTTTTGAAAGGACTTTTGGAGAGCGGAGATGTTTGGGGAAATTGCAAGGGCCTACTCTTATTTTGTTTGATACAATGCAACGTCAATCTAGTGGGAAACACAGATTTAGCCTACATGGAATAAGGAAATACACTATTTAAAAAGATATATCGTGACCTGCGTGTAAGTTTCATGGAATTAACTAGGAGGACGGCTGCGACCATTATTTACATTAACAGGGTGTTACCATACTTTTGTAACGTTCACATTGTAACGTTTTCACATTCGTTACACTTCCTCCAAAATTGTTACACTTCTTAAAAACCGTTACACTTCTCAAATTCGTTACCCACTTCTCAAAACCGTTACAATATATATATATATATATATATATATATATATATATATATATATATATATATATATATATATATATATATATATATATATATAAATACTGTATATATATATATATATATATATATATATATATATATATATATATATATATATATATATATATATAAATACTGTATATATATATATATATATATATTGTAACGATTTTGAGAAGTGTAACGGGTTTTGAGAAGTGTAACGGGTTTTGAGAAGTGTAACGGGTTTTGAGGAGTGTAACAATTTTGGAGGAAGGGTAACGGATGTGAAGAGTATGGTTTTGGTATGGTAACATCCTGGTAATGTAAATAATGGTCGCAGCCGTCCTCCTAATTAATTTCATAGAACATACACGCAGGTCACGATATATCTTTTAAATAGTGTATTTCCTTATTCCATGTAGGCTAAGTATGTGTTTTCCACTAGATTGACTTTGCATTGTATCAAACAAAATAAGCGTAGGCCCTTCCAATTTCCCCAAAACCTCCCTTCCATTTGCCTTCCGCATTTTGGCTGGTTTTCTTCAAACCACCATTGGCCACGAGGTAAGGTTGGAGAAGAAAGGCGTGTCTCCACCTCGTCAGAAGAGGGCAGGAGTGAACCGGCCCTAACAGCCAATCAACACCGCGGTGAGTGACCCGGTAGGCGTGCCCTCGGAGCCGGCGGCTTAATTCCGCCGGAGGTGATAAAAGCGAATGGAAGGAACTGTTTTACGAGTCCAGATGAGAGATGACTGGAGAGGAGCAACGAGGCTGCACCAAAGAGAGGCCTTGAGAGATACGCTGGGGGATGACCTGGAAGAGGAGCGCAATCCACCGCAAGCCCTACCTACCTGCCTGCATGCAATATCCCCTGTCGTTGGAGAGACGCGCTGAACGGAGGGAGACGGCTCCACCCCAGGAAGAGGAGCAGGTGTGCCGAGCCAGCGCGTGACGGCCGCGGATACGCGACGGAGGTTTTCCCGCCAAAACCGCGAGGGGTGCTGCGGCCTCCGACTCTGCCTTCCTCTCAAGCAATCAACCTCGACTCCTCGAGCCATTACCTGCCTGCAATATCCACCGTGTGAGTGTGAACGTCCTGTCCTACTCGTTTGTCTTGGGGATTAAGTAAATGAAATAGAATAAGTTAACAATGCACTGTGTGACTGCTCTTTTCCATCTATTGCTGTAAATAATATTGGTCGCTCTAAAATATTGCTTGTGTGTGTATAATAAATCTGTTCTTCCTCCAAACTCTGTCTTTCTTCTCTCTTCTTCTCTTTCGGTCGCTTTAGAGGTTTCCCAATTGAATATCTGTAGCGCGATTAGTCAACGTTCGGTTGGAATCGGGTTCTAATCGGGGAGTAACTGTTCGGACGCGGTTAAATACACCACCGCTCGGTCAATATAACATCTAAAAACCGTGTCCGTAACAATTGGTTGTCAGGAGGTGGGATTCGAACCTGGGACTAAATTTATTTAGCCCAAATTTTGGACACCAATTGTGTTAGTACCGTAACAATTGGTAGTCAGGAGATGGGATTCGAACCTGGGACTAAATTTATTTAGCCCAAATTTTGGACACCAATTGTGTTAGTACCGTAACAATTGGTGTCGAGGAGTCGGATTCGGACCCGGGACTAAATTTGTTAGGCCCAAATTTTAAAAAAAAAAATCTTGGTCAAAATTACGAGCTGCCAAAATTGTGTTGTTTTATAAAACCCGAATTTTGAGATCGCGCCATGGACAATCAAGGCGATCGGATGTCGGTGGGGGAGATAGACGGGTTAGGGGTAACCCAGGAACCAGGGGAAATGTATGTGGAAGAAAGGGAGGAGGAGAGCAATGAGGAGGCGGTTGAGGGAGTAGCAGGCGTGCAAAATGGCGCCTTTGCGCACGCGGTTACAGCGGCACCCTTTGTACTAACGGTGGAAAACATGCAATCATTTATGGCTGGAATGGAGGCCATTGTGGACAGAACGATAAAGGGAATGAGGGCTGATAGTGCGAAAATGGAAAGCAGAATGATGGGGGTAATGAGGGACGAAGTAAGGGGTACCGGTGAGGGGTTAGACAAGAAATTTGGGAAGTTAGACAATAATTTTAAGGAGTTAGACAAGAAATTTGAGGGGTTAGACAATAATTTTAAGGAGTTAGACAAGAAATTTGAGGGATTAGACAATGGGATAGAAGGGGTGAAAAATGGGTTAATGGGGGTAGAAAACAGAATGGCCGCTCAAGAGAATCAGTTAGAGGGGGTGAAAAATGGGTTAGAGGGGTTAGAAAATAGGATGGAGGACAAATTGCGGGAAATGGGGGAACAATCCGCCCGGGAAATCGAACAGATGGGGAACCAGATGGAGGAAATACGACGAGGTGTAAGTGAGGAGGTCTCTGGGCTACGCGAGGAGGTAAAGCGAGGCGAAAAGCGTATAGAGAAAGAAGTGAGAAATAATACGGCTAAGTTACAAGGGGGAATAGAAGATCTGACGGAGGAGGTGGAGCAGCTGACAGAGGGACAAACTAAGTTAGTGGAGCAGGTTCAAAAGAACACTGCGGTACTAGGAGGGTTAAAGGCGACACAAAAAGAAATTAAAAACGAATTAATAGCGACGCAGAGGCAATGTCAGATGGTACGGGAGGAACTGACAATGAGGGTGGAGGAGGTGACAGAGATAATGGAGACAAAGGACCGGCAGGTGAGGATGCACATAGAGACGGTCACGGTAGCCTTAGAGGACGAACTTGAGGGGACGCACCGAGAAATAAAAGAGGTTAAACAAAAATTAGAGGAAGTGGGAGAAGAGGTGAGTGAAATTAAGAAGAGACGGAGGGAAACTAAGAGGGAGATAAAGGAGGAAGTCATGGAATATGTACAAGGTCTGTGTTCAAATCATGATGCGGTGCTCACTAACCAAGTAGAAAGTTTGCAGGTGGCGGAGGAGGTGCGACGAGGTACGGAGGTGAGTGGCAATGTACATGATGTGAGGGGAGATTCAGTCGGCTTGGGGATTGGTTTGGATCCGGGTGTTCGTGAAAGGCCGTTGGTGGGGTGTGTGACGGGTCAGGTGTGCGAAAAAAGAGGTGTGCGAGAATGTCCGACCATGGGGTGTGTGAGAAAAAAGTGCACGCCGAGGAGTGAGTGTGCCGTCAGGAGTGAGCCGGTCGGAGCGCGTGTGCGAGGGGGTACATGGAAGCGCGGTGTGGTGAGTGTTACGGAGGAAGTAACGAAAGAGTGTACACCTGTGGTGAGTGTTACGGAGGAAGTAACGAGAGAGTGTACACCTGTGGTGAGTGTTACAGAGGATGTAACGAGGAAGTGTACGCCTGTGGGGAGTGTTACAGAGGATGTAACGGGAGGGTGTGCGCGAGAAAGGTGTGTAACGGACGGGTGCATGAGGAAAGAGTGTGCCGTCGAAAGTAAGGGTGAGTGCGCTGTCAAGAATGGAGGTGAGAGTATTGAGAGTGACAAGGAGAGTGAGTTGGTTGTGACAGGTGAGCGAGGATGTACACCTGGGATGGAAGGATGCACACCTGGAATGGTAGAGCGTGAGTGGGAATGCACGCTGGAGTTGGTGGTGAGGCACGTGGTTGGGTGTGCGAATGAGGGCACACCTGTGATTGTCACAGAGGAGGTGACCGAGGAGGGGGCGCGAAGCGGTGTATTGGTGAGGTGTGCGAGCAACGAATGTGTGCCAAAGTGTTCGGTGGTCAGGTGTGTGACCAAGTCGGTGAGCGGAGTGAGTGTACCGAGGTGTGAAAGAAAAGGTACGAGGAGAATGGGAACGGCTGCATGTATGAGCAAGAAAGAGGTAGCGTATGCATGTAAGCCTGCAGGTGAAGCGTCGACGGTAACCGGGTTAAAGGTTAGGTCGACTTTTAGCCGGATCGGGCCCTCGGTGCGTGCCGGGCTTCGCGTGCCGCGAGAACCAGCGGAGATCCGAGCCACGGCGGGTTCGAAAGGACCGCCGTGCGCGATCCACGCTGGGCCTCGCGTGGAGCGGCCGCGTCCGGGCTCCACAAGGCGGAGCGGGCAGCTCGATAGGAAGGGTCGTCATGGCGACCACTTTCTATTGAGACGTGCCGGCAGGTCGAGATCGGGACATTGGATGGCTCCACGCCGAAGTGGTGCATGGGATCTCGGCCCGGGTAAGCCTCCGTCCCTGCCCCGAATGCGGGACGTATCCAGCCGCTGGCAAAAAACGACCCGCGTTCATTGCTCGGCTGTACGAAGCCGGGCTGTAGATGTGAATTGGCGCACCGAGAGGATGTAATAAGTAGACGGGTGATGTGAATTGGCGCACCGAGAGGATGTAATAAGTAGACGGGTGATGGTGATAGTGATAGTAGTGATTTGAAACGAAATTTAGAAAAGTGAATAGAATTGGCAGTAAATGGAAAATTTTTGAATTGTTGGATTTGGACGAGCGAAATTGGTAGTGAGAGACCCCCGATGTGGTGGGATGGCAAATCCACCATCCCTCACAGGTGGGGGCAAATGCGCTATAGATTATGGGGTTTATGGCAGTGAAAACGAGCCAGGGAGGGCTTGGATAATGATAGGGATCTAGCGAAGATGACCTTAGGTAACGATAAGGTTAGTTAGTGACTGATACCTGTAGTGGGGACGCAGGTAGGTTAGTGTGGTTGATAATGACGTGGGAGCGCAATAGTTTAAAGGGACGACTGGGAAGCGCAAGTTTCAGAGGGGAGGAGTTAGCTGAGATGATGCCGTGTGTGGGAGTGATTGAACAGGTGTGATTGCACAGGTGTGCAACTGAACAGGTGGATGGAGCAGTGTATGAGTGAGTGATGGTGATTGTGTATTGTGATGACCAAGTGGTCCAGGAAGAAAGGAGGGTGCAGGTGGCACCAGGTGAGATTGCACAGGTGTGCAACGACAGGTGAATGGAGGGCAGGTGTATGGAATAAATGGTATGGAGTATTGGAATGGATGGTCGTGGAGTGAGTATGGTGGAAATTGTGGAGTGGAGTGGATGGTGCGAAGGTGTGAATGGGGGAAGAGTGGACCCCCATCACGGATACCCGGGGCGGGTAGTGTAAGTGTTAGGTAGAGGGTATAGGTAAATTGTAGTTGGATATTGGCATCTGTGGTGCGGGTGACAGAATGGTATGTGGATGGGTGCGTTGGTGTTGTGGAAATGGCTGGGCGTGTAGCCTGTTAGTGTGTGTAGTTGGTTTGGGCACTCCACCACTGTAAGGATGTCGGCCAGGTGAGGCCGCAGGTGGGCTCTGGGAGCCGGTAGTAGTTGTGTGGATGGGGCCCGAGGATCCGGAGGACGGACCCGGGTAGCCCAGTGCCAGAGGGCACCAAGGGGTGACAGAGCCAGGAGAGGGGCTGCCCCCAGTTAGATAGGTTAGGGTGAGGAGCTAGGTAAGCTCGGGTGGCAACTACAGTGGTGGAGGTGTGCAGGTGGGTAGACCTGTTGGGAGAGGTACACGTCGCAGCCCAGAAATTGTGCTAGAGCACCGGGAGATGAATCGGGGGAGTGAGACCCCAAAATTGAGGAGCACCACAGTTTGGCCAATGGGAATTGGTTATTAGAACCCATAGTGTAAGTTGGCCAATGAATTGGCAGGGAAAGACCCCGGGTAGTGTAAAGTGTGTTAAAATCATTTAGAGGATAGTTAGGATGAAGGATCTCCTCACACCATCTGCATCCACTCACCTGAGGTGACAGGTACTCCACACCATGCCATGTTTGATTATTTTTTTACTGTGCAAATGTTTGGGTTGTGAGACGCATCATGACGTGGGTGTGACATTGTGCTTTGATGTTCCATCTCTGCCTCCTTATGAGGATTGATGATGAATTTGGTGATGGCAAATTTTTAAGTAGAGGGATTGTGGTGACGAATTTGGTATAAGGGAAATATGGGGAAGACGTGACAGTAGTGACGAATTTGTAAATGGGTAGATTTTGTAAATATGGGGTAAGAGCAAGGGTAGTGTAGGTGACAGGGGGGTGACGTACGGTAGGGACGAGCTTTCTCACTTCGGCCTCCGTACGCATTTCACCTTGCATTGCCTTATTGACGTGTACCCTTGTGACCTTACCCCTCGCTCAATTGTCTTTCTTTTGTCTCCCACATGACCTGTGCGCCATTGGGTGCCGATGGGAGCGTGCGTGAGGTGGCCATTGTGTGCCCGAGATTCCCAGAACCAGCACGCATTGCGTTGATGTACCACTTTATGGACCGCTGTTCGGCGGCCAAGTACCACTTGATGGACCCCAGGTTCTGGGGCAGGGCACCTCTGTTGGAAACCGGCCATAGTGGCCAGGGAATCTTGCTTGCGGACCTCGGTAAGGTGGCACCTATGCCAAACAGGGGGGACCACCCTTCGTTGGCCCCTGAGGCCCTAAATAATAATAAAAAACGAACACAAGTTGTGCTTTTTATTATGTCCAAATAGGCCGCATGAAGCCAGAAGACGTCAGGAAGAACATCGGCCCAGCAGACAAGGAGAAGACCACCACCAGTTGTTTTGTTGTGTTTATTATGAACCATGGTAACCGCACCGGATGGTGTTTTTGGGTGCTTTGTGGTGTTTGGGTGCTTTTGGGTGCTTTGGTGGTATTGGTACTGGTGCATCGATGCAATGCGTGCTGTCTCCTCCCTCCCAACAGGAATTTCTTTCTCTTGTTCCCTAAAAAGAAAAGAAAAAAACACACAGGTCCTGGGTTGCGTTGTAAATAAGAAATCACGTCATTGTAAATAATGCTCCCCACCGTAAATGTATAGTTTCAGAATAATTCCGTAATTCGGTTAGCTGTGGGCTTGAGTCTGTTAGACAGGATGCAATGCAATAGGGGGACATACTTATTTGTGTTTTAAAATTGTCACACTCAGGGTCAGGTTAATTGTAGAGGGAATTACACCTACATGTCACACTCAGTTAAGTCTAGTAGGCCCGAGGACGTGCCTGAAGAAAGGAGGGTGCAGTGTAACGATTTTGAGAAGTGTAACGGGTTTTGAGAAGTGTAACGGGTTTTGAGAAGTGTAACGGGTTTTGAGGAGTGTAACAATTTTGGAGGAAGGGTAACGGATGTGAAGAGTATGGTTTTGGTATGGTAACATCCTGGTAATGTAAATAATGGTCGCAGCCGTCCTCCTAATTAATTTCATAGAACATACACGCAGGTCACGATATATCTTTTAAATAGTGTATTTCCTTATTCCATGTAGGCTAAGTATGTGTTTTCCACTAGATTGACTTTGCATTGTATCAAACAAAATAAGCGTAGGCCCTTCCAATTTCCCCAAAACCTCCCTTCCATTTGCCTTCCGCATTTTGGCTGGTTTTCTTCAAACCACCATTGGCCACGAGGTAAGGTTGGAGAAGAAAGGCGTGTCTCCACCTCGTCAGAAGAGGGCAGGAGTGAACCGGCCCTAACAGCCAATCAACACCGCGGTGAGTGACCCGGTAGGCGTGCCCTCGGAGCCGGCGGCTTAATTCCGCCGGAGGTGATAAAAGCGAATGGAAGGAACTGTTTTACGAGTCCAGATGAGAGATGACTGGAGAGGAGCAACGAGGCTGCACCAAAGAGAGGCCTTGAGAGATACGCTGGGGGATGACCTGGAAGAGGAGCGCAATCCACCGCAAGCCCTACCTACCTGCCTGCATGCAATATCCCCTGTCGTTGGAGAGACGCGCTGAACGGAGGGAGACGGCTCCACCCCAGGAAGAGGAGCAGGTGTGCCGAGCCAGCGCGTGACGGCCGCGGATACGCGACGGAGGTTTTCCCGCCAAAACCGCGAGGGGTGCTGCGGCCTCCGACTCTGCCTTCCTCTCAAGCAATCAACCTCGACTCCTCGAGCCATTACCTGCCTGCAATATCCACCGTGTGAGTGTGAACGTCCTGTCCTACTCGTTTGTCTTGGGGATTAAGTAAATGAAATAGAATAAGTTAACAATGCACTGTGTGACTGCTCTTTTCCATCTATTGCTGTAAATAATATTGGTCGCTCTAAAATATTGCTTGTGTGTGTATAATAAATCTGTTCTTCCTCCAAACTCTGTCTTTCTTCTCTCTTCTTCTCTTTCGGTCGCTTTAGAGGTTTCCCAATTGAATATCTGTAGCGCGATTAGTCAACGTTCGGTTGGAATCGGGTTCTAATCGGGGAGTAACTGTTCGGACGCGGTTAAATACACCACCGCTCGGTCAATATAACATCTAAAAACCGTGTCCGTAACAATATATATATATATATATATATATATATATATATATATATATCTGTCAGTTGATTGTTTGTTTGCCATTTGTATTACAGTGTACAAGAAGGTAGAAATAAATGAATGACATGTTTATCTAACCATTTATTCGGGGGAAAATTATTACGGAAGTGTACCAAGCTGTTTTACTTGCACTTTTCAAAGTGCACTCCCTCGTGATCGATGCACAATTGCAGCCGAGCAGGCACAGTGTGGCACACATGCTTGCAGAGTTCGATATCAATTTCCTCAAACTTTGCAGTGATTTGAGCCTTCAATTTCTGAATGGTACGAGGCTTTTCACGATAAACAAGGTCTTTCATGAGCCCCCAAAGAAAGAAATCTGGAGGTGTAAGGTCTGGGGAGCGTGCCGGCCACTCGATCGGACCGCTGTGGCCGATCCACTTTCCGGGATCCACTTACACTTCCGTAATAATTTCCCCCCGAATAAATGGTTAGATAAACACGTCATTCATTTATTTCTACCTTCTTGTACACTGTAATAGAAATGGCAAACAAACACTCAACTGACAGAAATATATATATATATATATATATATATATATATATATATATATATATATATATATATATAATAATATATTTTATATATATATATATATATATATATATATATATATATATATATATATATATATACATACATACATACATACATACATACATACATACATACATATATATATATATATATATATATATATATATATATTATATATATATATATATATATATATATATATATTTATATATATATATATATATATATATATATATATAAATAAATTAATAAACAGAAATCGGGCGCAACTGCTGACTCACCTTGTATATATCTATACACTAACGTTGAAAAGTTTGGACGGACCTCAAAAACACCTCAATTTTTCCAGTTTTTATTGAAATTTACGCAGTTTAATGTCTCAATAAAAAAAATAAAAAAACCACCTTTAGAGGCCATTTTTCCCCGCAAGTGGGGGTTGGCCTTTTTCGGGAACTGTGGTTGTTGTTGTTTTTCGGTCCCCTTTTTGAAGCAATGTTTTACGGCCGGATGCCCTTCCTGACGCCAGCCCTTTTTGCCGCCTTTAACGACAAGCAGGGAATTACCGGTGAACTGGTACTCAATTTGCCGACCTCGGAGGGATGGTCAGGCTGAGTCAACCCCCCTGGCGTTAATTCAGCGATTGACCAGGATTCGAACCCAGGATCCTAGGATCCTAAGCCAGCACCCTAGCCGCTAGCCCAACACCAGGGACTCAGGGTCAGGGACCAGGGAATGTCTCAATGTACTCTGAAATTAAGCAAAGAACAAATAAACAATTGGAGATAAAAAATAAATCATAGAATCATTTTGTTTAACCAAATTTAATTTAAATTTTTGACTCAGCAAAGTAGCCATAAAACACGCAATAAAAACACCTCACCACCACGAAATTAAAAACACCTCACCACCACGAAATTAAAAACACCTCACCACCACGACAGTTGAAAACACCTCACAGCCACGAAACACGAAATTAAAAACACCTCACAGCCACGAAATTAAAAACACCTCACCACTATGTCATTTAAAAACACCTCACCACCACGTAATTCAAAACACCTCACCACCAAGTAATTCAAAACACCTCACCACCACGTAATTCAAAACACCTCACCACCAAGTAATTCAAAACACCTCATCACCAACTAATTCAAAACACCTCACCACCAAGTAATTCAAAACACCTCATCACCAACTAATTCAAAACACCTCACCACCACATAATTAAAAACACCTGACCACCACGTAATTATAAATACCTCACCACAACGTGGTTTAAAAACACCACCACCACGTCATTTAAAAACACCTCACCACCACATAATTCAAAATACATCACCACCACGTGATTCAAAACCACCACCACGTTCGTAAAAACACTTCACAACCACGGAAACAAAAGTTTGAGGGAGTCGTTAAGTGACAACACAGACACTGCCCAGGATGAGTAGATATCTATCTATAATTCCAGTAATCTCTGTCTGTACGTTTGTACGTTTGTACGTTTGTCTGTCTGTGACCGCTGTTTCTCGACAACCACGGGTCCGATATACTTTTAACTTGCCAGGTATATTGCTGGGGACCCGAGGATGTGCCTTTTCAAGGTTTCATATTAATCGGACAATTACTTACCGAGCTATGTCCAAAAAACGATTCAACCAATCAGAGAGCAGCGAACGATCGCGTGTGCCGGCGTTGCGAATGGACCAAACCATTCCATGTAAATAGAGGGGGGGGTTCTGTGGTCGTTGCGAATGGACGAAACCATTTCATGTAAATAGAGGGGGGGGGGGATTGTCACTGTACTCGCAAGCCGTTCGCCGTTCGCTTTGGCGTTGCGAATGGACCAAACCATTTCATGTAAATAGAGGGGGGGGATATAATTTTAGATAGATATATAGTACGGGCATATATATAGTACGGGCATGCCCTAGTAGAGATAAATGACTGTACCCGAGGCCCGTTTTGTCATGGTTTACACCAATCGTAATTCAAACAATTATTTTGCACAAATTTATTTTTAATATACGTGATATTACCTTTTATAAACAATTGAAGTTGAAAACTTAAGTTGAAAGAAAAAAAAAATTTCTGGGAAAAAATCCCCCCCCAAAAAAAACATTGGAAATATTTTGAAAAAAATACCCTTAGGACATACCGACGGGAGAGATATGTGGATACCAGAAGTTTGTTACGATTTCACAAAAGTTTGAGGGAGTAATTCAGTGACAAGACAAGACAGACACTGCACAGATATATATATATATACTAGCTTGGCTCGGCTTGCTGCGCTCACCTCACCAAGCGTCGATACTGAGGAACGGGCTTATTTTAGCTGAGGCTAATGACTGTACCTGAGTTGCTGTGTTGTCATGATTTTCACCAATCATAATACAAACAATATTGCTTTGCACAAATGTATTTGTTGTGTTTGTGATATTACATTTTTATAGGCAATTTAGGTTGAAGATTCAGGTTGAATGTTTTTTTTTCAAGAAAGAACCCCTCAGCACATACATAGGGGAGGGGTAGGTGCAGACTGGAAGGTTGGGACGATTACACCTCACCACCACGTAATTCAAAACACCTCACCACCACGTCATTTAAAAACACCTCACCACCAAGTAATTCAAAACACCTCATCACCACATAACGAATTCAAAACACCTCATCACCAACTAATTCAAAACACCTCACCACCACCTAATTAAAAACACCTCACCACCACGTAATTATAAATACCTCACCACCACGTGATTTAAAAACACCTCACCACCATGTGATTTAAAAACACCTCACCACCATGTGATATTAAAACACCTCACCACCACATCATTTAAAAACACCTCACCACCACATAATTCAAAATACCTCACCATCACGTGATTCAAAACCACCACAATGTTATTAAAAACACTTCACAACCACGGAAACAAAAGTTTGAGGGAGTCGTTAAGTGACAACACAGACACTGCCCAGATGTGTAGATGTAAAGATAAATGACTGTACCCGAGTTGCCGTTTTGTCATGGTTTAAATTAAACCAATCATAATTCAAGCAATTATTTTGCACAAATGTATTTGTAATATACGTGATATCACATTTTATAAACAATTGAAGTTGAAAAAAAAAAATTTCCCCCAAAAAATCCCCCCCCCCCCCCCCCCCAAAAAAAAAATCAAAAAAAATAAATATATATACCCTTAGGACATACCGACGGGAGAGATATGTGCATAC
>NC_136270.1:95640420-95657920 GCF_964187855.1 Myxine glutinosa
GCACATTCAGTTATATAAAATGGTTACTGGCAATTGATCACATCCACAAACGATGTAATCCACACAATTTATGTACTTTACATAACGTTAATAGGAATACATGCCCGTGTAGATGGGAATGACATATAATTCACCGAAAACATTGAAGCAACCACATAATATTACGGTGATGTTTAACTCTGAGTGAGAATAGTTCTAAATTTGAAAAACTTTCTTCTGATATTTGTGATTTATTTCAAACAAACTGTATTTCCCATCTACACGGGCATGTATTCCTATTATCGTTATGTAAAGTACATAAATTGTGTGGATTACATCATTTGTGGATGTGATCAATTGCCAGTAATCATTTTATATAACTGAATGTGCAGGTGCAGCATCTAACTCAATATGTCGAAATGTCACACACATCCATGCCCGTGGGATTCCCACGGGTGACCCCGCTAGTATATATATATTGTTGCGGATCCCGGGTTTGTCGACGTACTCAGGGGAGTTTATTGCCCCGCTCTCCCTCAAACTCCGGGTCCACTGAGGCCGCCGACCGCGACTAAGCTCGTGATCGACGGATTGCGAAGCAATTCTGATCGCCAACCTCCCAGCCACGAGCCGAAGAGTTTGCTGGTCAAATAATCTCAAATACCTTGAAAGACCTTCAAGAATAAATACCTTCAATCCTCTCCAGACACACTCCCACCCGCAACCTCCGCTCTGCTGGTAACAACCTCCTGACCCCCCCCCCCCATCCGGACCAAATACAGATCCTGGGGGGACAGGGCCTTCTCCATCGCTGCTCCCACCCTCTGGAACTCACTACCTCACACCATCAGAGACTCCTCCTCACTCACCACATTCAAAACATCACTCAAGACCCACCTGTTCAACACTGCATTCAACATTTAACCCACAGCATTTAACCCCTGACTATCTCTTCTCCTTCTCCTTCCTTTTGCTTTGATTATTTACCTATTGATTTTTGTCTTTTTGCACTTGTTTTTTGTACTCTGTCAAAGCGTCTTTGGGCTTCTTGAAAAGCGCTATATAAAATAAATGTATTATTATTATTATTATTATTAAGACACGCGACCGAAGAAACCGGGGATCGGACCCTCGCTCCCCACACTTTATTGCGTGCCGAGTGGATTTGCACTGTGTGGAAAGCTGCGTTCCATGACGTGATTTACGGACCTGATTCAAGCCAAATTTGGTCTTAGATGATGCTAGGCCAATGGAGAAACGACGTACCCGAACAGGTTTGAAAGTAACAACAAAATGTACAGCCTTTTATTTACAAGGCAATTTACAATATGGGGTATTATGTGTCGATCACAACAAAATGTGAAAAAAGTCAAGGTGTGTGAATACTTTCTGAAGGCACTGTATCAAGTGAATCAAATGAAAGTTGACGATTTGTCAACTTGAACTTTTGACCTATTTGCTTCAATAGCATTAGGCTTGCAGCTTGTCACAACCTCCACAAGGTGGTTAAGCTGGAACAAACTCCCTCACTCTCTTCAATCCCACTCCTCCCTCCAGGTCTTTAAAACGGCTGTTCACCACCATCTTTTATCTTTCCCAATCCAAGACCTTGATCTTTTCTACCCCCGCTAATTTCACCCCAAATCCACTTTTTTGAGGTGACTTTTGTCTTCTTTCCTGGAAGTCCTTGGTGTCCTTGCGTTTTATACCTATCCTGCCTCCCCCCAGGCCCTCTGCCTCCCACACATCTCCCGATGTCCCTGCCCTCAAATGTTGTGTTTGTGTGCTTCCTCCCCTTCTCTCCCCATCTTGTCGACCGCTCCCCTTTTTATATACTTTGTTTGCTTGTTTGTTTGATTTGTTTGTTTGATAAATGTTAGCTCTTTCACGAGCCTCGACTCTGTATACAAAAAAAAGAAGAAAAAAAAAGTTTCAGGGTGTTTGACATACAGACAGGCAAACAGACAGACAGAATCTTCAATTTCGCAAGAAACAAACAGGCATGAATGCATAAATGAGTGATTTTTAATGCAGTAAACAAACTTAAATACATCACAGGTGATGAAGGTTGTGGTCATGTTTTATTGAAATTGTGTGTGTAGTTTCAAAGAAGAAAGCACATACCTATTTTTTTGGGGGGGGGGGGGGGGATCAAACCTGAACCCACTTTGACCCACGGTAAAACACTTTAGACACCGATTTTTTAATGCCGTGGGCAAACTTTGGTACACCACAAGTGAGGAATGTTGTGGTAAAGTTTCATTGAAATCGTGTGTGTAATTTCGGAGAATAAGTTCCAAGTTTTTACACACAGTCTGACTGACTCACTATCTGACTGACGGACACCGCGCAATGCAAATACCTACCCTGCACAATTTTTGTTTCAGGTGAGCTAAAAAGGGTTAAATTTGAAGGGCATTGAAACCAAATATATTTTGGAGTTTTCTGCAGGTTAAAAAGATGGAAAGTTTACCTTATTTAATGCCCCTTCGGACATTATTAATGACCCTGTTGATCGACAATTTTAAAGTTACGTTAGGGAATAATCATTACAACGATGCTCTCTTGTGGCATTTCCTGTCGGTATTGCATTATAAGCCTTGATCCACTACCTATATAAATGTTCAAATGATAACCAGTGCAATATTAGAGAACACTATTCGAGGTAAGCATAATGTCATATGTCAGAATCAATATTTGCTTTTGTAATCAATATTTTATAGTGTTGGGAAAATACAATTGTTTAATGTCCAGAAAAAACAATGTACTGAAAGAAGGAACATTCAATGTAAAGTTGAAACCTCCAAAAAAAACTTCTAAATCGGAATGGCATGAAAGCTGGACCATTTTATTCATGATTTTTCAATTTGTGGCATTTGTTCCCTTCATCAGTCAGTAGAGGATAGAAGGAGACCATGATGTTTGAAGGGAATCATTCACTGCCACCCGATGTGTTCCTCCTCACTTCGATCTTCCACGAACCGGAGAGTATGAGACCATGGGCTCTTGGTGCTTTCTTCCTCATCTTCCTCGTCACGATCACGATGAACCTCATTCTCATCCTACACATTCTCCGTAAAAAGCAGCTCCACAAACCTGTCTACATCTTCCTTGCTCATTTATTGTTGATGGACATTGGAAGTTGTACAACGATAATGCCTCGACTGATGTACAGCATCAGTGGAAATAACATGATTACAAAACCTGCATGTTTTATTCAAGTCTTCTTTATTTCATTCACTGGAGCGATGCAATCTTATATACTGAGCATAATGGCCATCGACCGCTACCTGGCAGTTTGTCATCCTTTTCGTTACAATGTCCTGCTCACCAACAGCCGAGCTCACAGAGCTATCTTCCTCACTGTTTGCTGGTCATTTGTGCTCGCCGGTATTTACCTTGTGTTGTTGATTGGACGAACGTTTTGCAAATATCCACAGATTCACAAGGTAGCGTGTATTAACATGGCTGTGGCTAATCTGTCATGTGAAGATGTCACCATTAACAGTTTGTATGGAATTGTATACACTTGTCTTACAACTGTCACTGTCATCATTGTGGTCATTGTAACTTACTCCTTCATCTTGTATGGATGCCTGCATCTTCATCGTGGATCACACTCAGAAGGGAGCAAGAAAGCCATCCACACGTGTGTCACTCATTGCTTTGTACTTTTGCTCTTTATCATTTCGTTGGTTTTTGCTATGATTTCAGTGCGTATGTCATCCACGACCTATTTCCCACGGTCTTTACAACATGTAAGTGATTCCTTGTTCTATTTGGTTCAGCCGCTTGCCAATCCAATTATTTATGGGATGCGAACTGCAGAGATCCGCCGGAGCCTCACGTTGTTCACAAATATTCGAATTTTTTGGAATAAAAATCATCACCTGGCATCATTATCCTGATTCACAATAATCTGTTTCGAAGTAAATAAATTGTGTACCTGTTGAAAAAATGTGCATGATCGTTGCTTGCAGAACACAAACCTTACTTTATTAATCATGCTTTCTTTCTTTCCGCGTTCCTCATTAAAAATGTTGGAAGATACATTTAAAACCTTTGGAATGGCAATTCTTTTGTTTCACAAAGAAACTTGATGTAAGCCTATGCTCGTTGGACATCAACGAATCCTTTTTGGTGGTGCCGTTTCTATTTGATTCTTTCTAATTCCATCTTTCATGAAATGAAATAAAATTTTTTAAAATGATCTCGGATTATACGAACATTTTGTTCAAAATATAGCCAATTTGAGCATGTGTGGTTTTGAGCATGCAATTTGAGCATGCAAGGCTGTACAGTTTATGTTTTGTTCCCACTGTTAGGCCGGATCTGCATCCAGATCTTAACCCAAAACGAAACAACTTGTTCTTGTCAATTACCCAGTTCATCCACCAAGTTGTCATAATCTGTCCACAACTTTTTGAATTATCGTGCTGTATATCGTTTTGGCCCCATTTCTCAAAGGTGAAAAATCACTCAAAAAATTATCGTATCCAGATACAGATCTTTACCCAAATCAAATAATTTAATCCTTGTCGTACACCCAAGCTGTCTACAAAGTTTCGTACGAATCCGTCCATAACTTTTTGAGATATTGTGCAATATATTGTTTTTAGCTCTGCCACTCAAAGGTCACAAATCACTTAAAAAAATTAGCGGATCCGGATCTTTACCGAAATCAAATCAATTCGTCATTGTCGCATACCCAAAGTGTTTTGCAAGTTTTGTCCGAATCCATCCATAACTTTTTGAGATATTCTGCTCACAGACAGACAGAGAGACGAGTGAAAACACAACCTCCGTCCAACTTTGGTGGTGGAGGTGATAATGAAGTGCTTCACACGTTCTTGAAATTTCTGCAAGAAAACGTCATCGAGCAATTGTAATATTATGGTTGTAATTTATGAATCATATAAAGTGTTGAATCAGTTGAGACTCGAATTTTGACGAGACAGGCTTAAATTCAAATCTTAAACATGGAGTACCTGAATCAATTGATGCATTGATACCAATAATTATCCTCTAGGTAAATATCAAACAGCTTCCGGGAGGTTAGGTCGAGTTTTGCATCTTTAGTCAAGATGGAAAAGCAAGACCAACAAAATCGAAGTTCTCCAAAGAGTGGAAAACATTCAATGACATGATGTTCATTCATGCTTCATGGTTCGTTCATTGTTATAATATGAAAACATCACAGTCACAATGCTGATTTATGAATGATTTAAAAAGTAAAAAACAACGAATGACAATAACACAATCATAGCTGAGCCACATATGCCTCAAAGTAAAAGAGCAGTCGTACCAACATACAACATTCTGACATATGTGGCATTCAACAGTCTGATATTATCAGGCACTTTTTCGATAACTTTCAGTTCTGAATTTGATTATACAGAATCAATCAATACTAGTGGCGTCACCCGTGGGAATCCCACGGGCGTGGACGTGTGTGACATTTGGACATCTTGAGTTTGATGCTGCACCTGCACATTCAGTTTCACAAAATGGTGACTGCCAATTCATCAGATCCACAAATGATGTGATCTACACAATCTATTTACTTCACATAATGTTAGTATGCATACACGTCCGTGCAGCAATAGTTTGTTCATAAAAATCCCAAATATCAGATGAAAGTTTTTAAAATTTAGAATTATTCTCACTCAGAGTTAAACATCACTGTAATATTATGTGGTTGTTTAAACCTTTTCGGTGATTTATATGTCATCATTGCAAAGCCTGGTGTTGGCTTAGCGGTTAGGGTGCCGGCTTGGCATCCTAAGGATCCTGGGTTCGAATCCCAGTTGATTGCTGAATTAATGCCAGGGGGGTTGACTCAGCCCGTCCTCTTAGTGGTTAGGGTGCCGGCTTGGCATCCTGGATCCTGGGTTCGAATCCCAGTTGATTGCTGAATTAATGCCAGGGGGTTGACTAGCCCGTCATCCTTCCGATGTCAGCAAATTGAGTACCAGTTCACTGGTAATTCCCTGTGTGTCGCAAGAGGTGACCAACAGGGTTGGTGGCAGGAAGGGCATCCGGCTGTAAAACATTGCTACAAAACAGGGGACCATGGTGCCCGAAAAAGGCCAACCCCTGCTCTGAAGGGAAAAATGGCCTCCAAAGGTGGTTCTTGTTTCTTCTATATGTCATCATTGTGAGACATTTTTTGAAATGTATTTTTTATATTGTTTTTGAAATGAGATTTTTATAAACAAAATAGCATGAAAACAGCAGTGAAAAGCATCAAATCATCAGTGAAAAAGCATCAAAATAGCAAAAAAGCTAATAAACAAAACTAAATTTAATAACTAACTCGATAACTAACGAAACTAATAACTAATAAATCATAATAATAGTTGAGCTAATAACTAATAAAATAAAAACGAAGAAATATCTCTCAAATAATAATTTTCTGAAACCCAGTGAAATTCGATGAAGTTCGCTCAGTGAATTCGCTCGGTTTCTCGGTGAAATTTTTTCTTTGGGCGGTGTATAATCGCTCCAAACGAAACAGTCAGTTTCCTTTGCTTGAGTTGTAATAAGAATGTACCGAGGCAGGCAGTAAGGCAGAAAGTGTTCGTGGGGTCACCCATGGGAATCCCACGGGCATGGACGTGTGTGACATTTCGACATATTGAGTTAGATGATGCACCTACACATTCAGTTTCACAAAATGGTTACTGTCAATTTATCAGATCCACAAATAATGTAATCTACACAAAGTATTTACTTCTGATAGCATATGAATGCATGTGCGTGCACATGGGAAATACAGTTTGAAATGTTACAACGTCTCATGTAAAATGTGATCTTAAGAGCTCAAATCCTCTCCCTCCCACATCACGCACACGGGGGAGAGTGGGTCACACACGGGGGTGAGTGGATCACACACACGGGGGAGAGTGGGTCACACACACACACATTTCGTTTTTTCATTTCTGTTCCTCACAATTCTGTCTCTCTCATATTTACATCCACATACACACACACACACACACACACACACACACACACACACACACACACACACACACACACACACACACACACACACGCATACACACACACACACACATATACAGACACACACACACACATATGTGCACATATATACACATACATATATACTGAAGTGAAAATCAACTGAAGTCCACAACAATCTCGGATAGTGAGGTTTAATTCACTTGAATGCAGCAACATCTCTAGGAAAGAACAAGACACTAATAAGCATGCATTCACAGTCACTTCAAGGCAGTGTCAGATATATAAGGCAATCTAATAGTCATTCTCACCAACTTGTAGCCAAGAAGTAAACCCGTCCTCCTTCAACCAGTGATTTTATAAGCTGTGGTGGATAAAGAATGAACTGCATCTTTAATCAGCGCGCAGGAGGAGTGAGTACTGCCCGAAGATATTATCCATAGTTTCACATCATTTCATGCACCAGTTAAGTTTCAGCCAGCACGCTTATCTATAGATATAAAGGTATGAAATATAAAACCATTCCTACGGCTTCTAGTTAGCATATCCCAGGTGAAGGGATTCCCTTATACCCCCAGGCACTGTGGTTTGTCACACACGCCCGGCACGAGTCCGGTAGCTAATAGGCCCGCGCTCGGAGGCCGTCGAGCAAGGCGAATCCGAAGCCCCCTCATCAGAGTTCCCCAATGGCCCAGGAGTTGCATCTCCATCAGGTAGCGCCGGACCCGGCACGGCCCGGTCCGTGACCGGAGCCGATCGTGCCTGCGCAGGGGATATGAGCGTCTCGGACGGGCCCCCGTTTTCGGCAGTCGGGTCTGCGATGCCCCATCATTGCTCGGCCCTTCATCCCCCGAGCTCTCTCCACATGGAGCTAAATGATGGATTGACACAGTCACTAAACGTCTGTCTTGCATCCCTATGGGCGCGTACTCGGGATTCGCCTCAACTCTGTGAACGAGATCAACGGCTGGCTCGTACTTGCTTTGTCGAACCGAATGCTTTAAAAACGCAAGTCCAGACTGAGCCAACCACCCCGGCAGAGATTGATCGCTTGTGCTGCGACGCTGGAAGCAAAACATGCATTTGTGGGGAATCTGATTAGTAGCGGTGCATCGTAAAGTATGAATCACATGCAAAGGTTCAGGCAAAACCTGAGGCCATTATTGCAGTCCTAATGACCGCATACGCAATCTCATCTCCACGGCCTCTCTCTGCACAAACCGGTCTGGATAAGGCGTCAGCGGCTACATTTTTACGTCCGGGCCGATAGACAATGCCATAGCAATAGTCAGCCAGCTCCACCCTCCATCATGAAATTTTATCATTCTTTATGTGCTGGGGGTGCTTACGGCCACACATGAAAGTGACCGACTGCTGATCAGTGATGAGATCAAATTTCCTGCCCAGAAGCAAATGGCGCGACCGTCTGACTGATTCGACGACCGCGTATGCTTCTTTCTCAATTGTCGAGTGTCTGCGTTCACTCGAGGACAGAGTGCATGAAAAAAAAGCGACTGGCCTACCCCGCTGCGTGAAAGTGGCTGTGATTGCGCAGTCGGAGGCATCTGTCTCGAAGAGAAATGGTATGGTGTCATCGATGGAAGTCACGCACGCCCCCACGATATTTTCCTTCAGATGTTGAAAGGCGTCCTCGGAAGCTTGCGTCAGAGGAAAGGCCTTGCAGTCCACCAAAGGCCTTATCTTCTCCGAGTAATTTTGTACCCACCGGCAATAATATGCGAAAATCCCTAAGGCACGCCTCAAAGACACCCGATCACACAGAGCCACCATCTCGTGCAGGGGCCGGAGGTGCTCGGCGTCACGTTTTATCTCACCCCCGGTCACCGTGTACCCGAGGAGGTCTATTGTTTTGGTAGCATAGTGACATTTATCCTCATTGAAGGTCAGATTGTACCGCCACGCCACGTCCAGGAATTTTTTCAAGTTAGCGTCATGTCCCTCCAGCGTATTTCAGCAAATCGTTGGTGTTCACATACACAAATCATGTTGTCCACATACACAAAGATGTCTTGTGACTGCTCTTTAGCCTAGATGTTATCGATCACGCGTTGAAAGCAACTCACTCCGTTCGTAACCCCAAACGGTATGCGACGGAATTGATACAGCCATTGTCCGGATTGGAACCCCGTATAAGGCCTATCTGATTCCCTTAAAGGTATTTGATGATACGTGGATTTTAGGTCCGAGGTACTGAAGATGCGGTACTTATCCATCTCTCTGACCAGATCGTCCATCTTTGGTAGGGGATACAAATCTAATTGTGTGAATCGGTTTATCGTTTGACTTTAATCGACGACCAATCATTTTCTGTGGTTGTCTGTGTGCACGACGGGCACCTGGGCTCTCCACGAAGACCTACTTGGCTCTATAATACCATCCCATAGCAAGCGCTTCATCTCGTCCGCAATGTATTGAGTATTGTCATGGGTATACCATCAGGACTTCACAGTTTGGGGTTTGCTGTCGGCCATTAAGATAGGGAAAAGGGCGGGCGGCTCTATGGCCATTTCTGCCAGGCCGCACACCGACAGTGTATTTTGTCCTTGACCAAAATGCATTTCTAGATGCCCATGTCGGTGCAGGAAATCATGCCTGAGTAGCACGTCCGCACATAAATCAGCCATGATCGCGAGTTTGACGTCGGAATATGACACATTATAAACCACCAGGTTAAGTGTACACAAGCCCTTGGTGCGAACCCACAGCCCCAATGAAGCCAGATAGATGTGACGGGTAACTTGTCCCATGGGCCAACCATAGTGGCGCACCAATGCTTGACTGATGAAGCTTGAACTACTTCCGGTGTCCACCAACGCTTCGGCGGGGATTCCCTCAATGAGCACCGGCAGCATGGCGCTTTGCAGACTGCATGATATTCCCAGGTCTCCGGTGCGCACCAAGCTCGAAGTGTTTGTTCCAGCGAGAGTCATGCGCTGTGTCTTGATCGCGTGCAATACCTTCGCTAAGTGACCTTTTTCCGCAATTATGACACACGGCATCTTTGGCCGGACAAGACGCCCGAGGGTGACGTTTATTGCCGCAGAAGTAACATTTGGTATTCTTTGAAGAAGAAGAAGAAGAAGAAGTGCAGGCCGCGGCCTCAGCCAGCTGGGCGGAAGCAAATTCGAAAAGTGAACGGGAGCGACGGCTCCGGCCGAACCTCGGCCACAGCCCCCGCAATTAGGTAGGGCCTTCCGTATGCCTCTGCCCGAGTTTGCGCCAGTTGCAATACTCAAGCCTGATCGAACGCTTGTTGAAGAGTCAGAGTAGCCTGCTCGAGCAACCTTAGTCTGATAGCAGGCGAGACAATACCTGCCACGAAGGCATCTCACATTAGATCGTGGTGGACTCCACGACCGTATGCGGTTCCATCAGGCAATCTTTCCCGAGTCGTCTCAACTCCTGTACATAATGTTCTAGACTCTGCGACGGATCCTGGCATCGACTCGCGAGCATATGGCGGCCATAGAGTGCGCTTCTTGGTTTGACGAAAATGTCCCTCAACGTCTCCACAGCCGTTTCGTACATTTTACAATGTCAGATGTAGTCATAAACGATGTCGCTCATGTGGCAGGTCAATACCGAGAGCTTTTGCTCCATGGTGAGGTCATGTACGACAGCGATGTAGTTCTGGAGGGAGCTATACCAATGTCCCCATTGGCCAGCGGCGTTCGTTGCCTGAGGATCCCCACAGAAGGTCTCCAGTCGTAGCAGCTTGTCCATTGCTCCAAGCGTAGAATTCAAGTGAATTAAAATGAAGTGAAAATCAACTGAAGTCCACAACCAACTCGGATAGTGAGCATTAATTCATTTGAATGCAGCAACATCTACATGAAAGAACAAGACACTAATAAGCAAGCATTCACAGTCATTTTAAGGCAGTGTTGTATATATAAGGCAATCTAAGTCATTCTCACTAACTTGTAGCCAAGACAATTGCAAATAAACCCGTCCTCCTTCAACCGGTGCTTTTATAAGCTGCAGTGGATAAAGAACGAACTGCATTTTTAATCAGCGCGCGGGAGGAGCGTGTACTGCCCGAATATATTATCCACAGTTTCACATCATATACATCCACACACACACACACACACACACACACACACACACACACACACACACACACACACACACACACGTACACGGGAGCCTGCATATATATACATACATATATATATATATATATACATACATATATATATATATATACATACATATATATATATATATACATACATATATATATATATATACATACATATATATATATATATATATACATATATACATACATATATCTATATATATATACATACATATATATATATATATATATACATATATATATATATATATATATATATATATATATATATATATAATATTATATATATATATAATATTATATATATATATAATATTATATATATATATAATATTATATATATATATAATATTATATATATATATAATATTATATATATATATAATATTATATATATATATATATATATATATATATATATATATATATATATATACATACATATGTATATATATATATACATACATATATATATATATATATATATATATATATATATATATATATATATATATATATATATATATATATATATATATATATATATATATATATATATATATATATATATATATATATATATATATATATATATATATATATATATATATATATATATATATATATATATATATATATTGTTGCGGATATGGGATTTGCATCCATCCATATCCGCTTGTAAATATTCCCCTATTTCCTCAATACTTCCCAACTATCCCCAATCCCCCATTCCCTAGTCCCATTTTCTGTAAACAACACTCTGTAGACCCGACCTCCCCCCATTTCCCCCATTAAATGTCGCACCCAGGTTCACCGCATCTCATGTAAGACAACTATAGGACATCTTGCTAGTTATTCTTAGTCTATGTCAGTTAAGGACTCGTTTCCATTAATTCTGACTCTTCGTTGCACCAGAATGTGATTGTATGGCACCGTTAGGAAGTTTAGGACCTCCCAATACCTCCCCGCAGCTCTTCCTCACGGTTCAGCAACAACAACAACAACAACAGCAGCGGCGGGCGCGGGGAGTGTGCGTCCTCACTCCGGCTTGGTTGGTAGGGGGTGTTGGGAGGGCACCAGGCCTTTCCAACGAGCCGCCATCGAACATGTGCTCGACGGGGTTACCAACCAGGGGCTCCCTGTCAGCTCCTCGTCAAGGGCGGAGCCCGGTAACCCCCGCACCCAATAGAAGCGGCGGACCGGTCCCATCTGGGGCGGAGCCAACCAGCCGAGGGCGTGTCACTCCCCGCTGAGCATGCGCAGGAAGAGGGAGGTGACGTCAGATGCGCGCTGAGCTTGGAGAAAGAAAGACGCCACCTCCGAGCGCTGTGAGGCCTCCCTGCATCTCTTGGACCGTGCTTGATCCTGTCCCCGAGCCAAGGTGCACCTTGTGCTATCGAACTACCTGTCCTTCCCTGCCATCAATCCCTGTGTAAGTCAGCCTTGTTCCGTTTGTCTGTGGTCTGTCGGGGATAAGATAAGACTGTAACTAAGTGCCCATCTCTTCTGTGTCTTTTACCTCACTCTACCTTGTAATCTACCCCTTTTCTCCACCACTAATTATATCCTCCTCCGGAGGTCTTGAGAACTGTACCCCTTGCGTCGTTTCATCTATCCCAGTCGTTGTGTCCTTTCCATCATTGATTTAGCGTAGCGCGATTTGGCCAACGTTCGAGTGGAATCGGGTGAGTTGGGGAAGAATCGGGGGAACTGTTAGGTCGCGGTGGACCATCCGCTCGGCCCATAATAACATCTAATCCGCGATCCGTAACAATATATATATATTGTTACGTGCTCCTCCCCAAACCCCGGTCACGGTGTACCTCCGAGCCCCAAAAGAAGTCACGGCAGAAAGATGTGTTATTCTGTGTCAATGACCAATGGTGAAACCACACCAATTGTTACCAAAAAACAAGTATTGTATAAAGGTCACACAATAATAACAGCACAAGAACAATATTAATCAATTGTACAACAAATATTATGTCATTCCTATGATGGTACCATCAGTTTCTTACAATATAACTCAATGTGCTCCAAGTGAGCGAAAATAACATTCCCAAAGTCTCTGTCCCAGCACCAAGCCAAAGTCGATCCCCGCTCCGGTGATCGCAAGAAAAATGTCGTATCGAGACCAGAATCCAGTTCGGCTGACTTTCAATGCTGCCAAAGAGGTGCAAAGGTGCCCTCAAAAGGCGACTGGGAAATCACACCTTCGGGTATGAACGTTCAAACGGCGCCCAAACAGAGAACCACAAATTCCCAATCGAAATCCACGTTACACACGCAAACCAGGCTAACGGCTGGGTGCGGTGAAATGGCTGGAAATGGCTGGACCGGTGAAATGGTGAAAAGGCTGGAGCGATGCGAAATGGCGGGAACGAGGCAAAATCGCTGACGGACCCGTACTGGAGGCGTACCTGCACTCCAACAACGATTCTCTTTTGAATCAACCGCAAAACCAGTCACGCAGGTTTATCTGTCACAGCGATAACCACTCTGTCACAGGAATCCCTTTCCCAGGAAACCCAAATTTCGCTCGTGACCCCCGTTCGCCAGCGTCTCCTCGAGACCTCAAAGCAGCTCAGCTTTTCTTCCCGACCTCACTTGCTCCGCTTTTCTTCCTTCCTCCTCTTCTTCTTCCAGTTTACTCTCGATCCGGTTTCGGGTTTCTTTTAAAACACTAATTTTTCACCTTTTGCAAACAGTTATCTCCATTTCACTTAAACGATAACAATAATAGTACATGGAACCAAAAATGATTACAGTGGATGAAAACCACAACGACGGAAGTGACGAATCCGTAACATTTCCCCGCCTCAAGAAAGAACGTTGGAACATAGTGAAAACTTTCTTTTCATGCAAAAACCCTTTTTAACAAACAAATGTAAAACTCACACCCAAATGATAAACTCGCATGAGCAACAATAATTAATATTCCCCAGAAGAAAGCAACAAAACTTCCAAACAACCTACAGGAATTTTCAAAGTTAGTTCACTCTGGATAAAGCATCAGCAACGACATTGTCCCTGCCCTTTGCATGCTCAATTTCCAAGTGGAACTCCTGCAAAGCCAAACTCCATCTCATCAACCTTTGATTTTTATTTTTCATTTTTTGAATGAAGGTTAAGGGGTTGTGATCAGTGAAGACTTTTATAGGAAAGGTCGTAGTTCCCAGATACACCTCATAATGCTGAAGCGCTAGCAGGAGAGCAAGGGCCTCTTTTTCCACAGTGGCATAATTTGCCTGATGTTTGTTAAACTTTTTGGAGTAGTAGCAAAACCGGGTGATCCACGGCATCCTCATCTTCCTGTAATAGGACTGCCCCAGCCCCCACATCACTTGCATCAATGGCCAACTTGAATGGTTCTTGAAAATCCGGGGCTGCTAGGACAGGAGAGCTCATTAATATCACTTTGACGTGGGCAAAGGCAGCCTGACATTTGTCATCCCAAACAACTTGGTCTCTTTCCTCAGCAAATTCGTTGCAGGGGCGACCACATCAGAAAAATTCCTGCAGAACTGCCGGTACCAACCAGCCATACCCAAGAATCTCACAAGCTCCTTCTTCCCTTTTGGAACTTGGAATCGATCAATGGTTTCTATCTTGGCTGTCACCGGTTGCACCTAACCCTGACCTACTACATGGCCTAGGAACACCACCTGTGCTTTTACAAACTCACTCTGATATAAGTTGATGGTCAACCCTGCCTCGGTCAGTTTCTTGAAAAATGCATGATTTGTTTAAGATGATCTTCCTTGGTCATGGTGTGGATCATGACGTCATCCAGATAAGCCTCCACCCCCTCAAGGTCTGCAATAAGCTTATTAATCAGCCGTATAAATGTAGCAGGCCCGTTTTTCAATCCAAAGGGAAGAACCTTGTACTGATACAACCCATTTGGTGTGACGAAAGCCGAGATTTCCTTGGCTCTATCAGTAAGAGGAATCTGCCAATACCCTTTCAGCAAGTCAAATTTAGTTACAAATTTAGCTGGGCCTATTCTATCAATACAGTCATCAATCCTCGGGATGGGATATGAGTCGGTCTTGGTCACTGCATTAACCCGTTTTAAATCCGTACAACAGCGAAAACTGCCATCCGGTTTTGGAACCAACACACATGGTGAGCTGCATTCACTGCTGCTTGGTTCGATGATGTCATTCTCCAACATATACTGAACCTCCTTCCGAAGATACTCCATCTTCACAGGGTTCATCCGATAGGGGTGTTGCTTCACAGCAGTGGCTTCCCCCACCTCAATATCATGATATACCAAGTCAGTACGACCAGGTACATCTGTGAACAAACGTGCAAACTCAAAAATTAGGCTGGATAGTTGTCCTTGTTGTTCCCTCGTCAAATGACCTAATTTCTCATTTGAATGACTCAACACTTCCGTGTTCGTCAATCTGGGACAAGCCTGGTCATCAATGTTATCAAACTTCACACCGGCCTCAACCTCTGGATTCTCTTGCACCCCGACTACAGGCACAACAGGTGAGACAGGAACCATTTTTTCCACAGGCTTCCTCTCATAATATTTCTTCAGTCGGTTGACATGACACAGCTGCCGCTTTTTCCGTCAGTCGGGAGTTGTCACCACGTAATCTGTTTCATTAACCCTCCTTTCGATTGCATCGGGACCAAAATACCTATCCTGTAGTGGCTGACCTGGAACGGGAATCACCACTAACACCCGGTCCTCAGGACTGAAATTTCTTATCTGAGATTTCTTGTCATGTCTCACTTTCATTTTATCCGGTGCCACTTTCAAGTTGCTTCTCGCAACTTCACATGCCTTTGCCAATCTGTGACTAACCGTTGATACATACTCTACCACTGTTGACTGCGACTCCTGTAGCCACTGTTCTTTCACCAATTTCAATGGCCCTCGAACTGCGTGTCCAAACACAAGTTCAAAAGGAATGAATCCCAATGACTCCTGAACGGATTCCCTCGTAGCAAACAACAATAAGGGTATTCCTTCATCCCAATCCTTGTCACATTCAAAACAATACGTTCTGATCATATTCTTCAATGTCCGGTGAAACCTTTCCAAGGCGCCTTGGCTCTCGGGATGGTAAGTACTTGATCTTACTTGCTCCACTCCCAACAGGTGTACCACTTGCTGAAAAAGCGTTGACATGAAATTGGAACCCTGATCAGACTGGATGACTTTAGGTAGGCCAACCAAAGTGAAAAATTTAATCAAGGCCTTCGCAATAACTGCCGCAGTAATTTTTCTCAGAGGCACTGCTTCTGGGAACCTCGTGGAAGCACACATGATGGTCAACAAATACTGATGTCCAGCCTTGGTTTTAGGTAAAGGGCCAACACAGTCAATAATGACATGGCTGAATGGCTCTTCAAAAGCTGGAATTGGTTTTAAAGGTGTGGATGGGACTTTCTGATTAGGTTTTCCCACCAGCTGGCAAGAATGACAAGATTTAAGGAACTCCACCACAGCACGTCGCAATCCTGGCCAGAAAAAATGTACCAATATTCTGTCACATGTCTTGTTCACTCCAAGGTGCCCGGCCAAAGGTGTCTCATGCGCCAAACTCAATATCTCCTTCCGGTACGGCGGTGGCACCACAATTTGGTAATGAACTTTCCACTCATCATTTGCTGGCACCTCCGGTGGTCTCCATTTTCTCATGAGTATTTCCCCTTTCATGAACTAACCAACAGGTATCTTCATAGCCTCTTCCTCTGTAACGGCTTTATCAATCAAACTCCGGAGCTCCGAATCTCCGTGTTGTTCTTCAACAAGTCTCTTTCGGACCAGCACCGTTTGTTCAGCCTCGTTCCTAGATGTCTCCGACTGACACTCCATTTCCTCTTTTGATCCAGATGCCACCTTTTCCTTAGGTTCCTTGATGTCACTCCCTTTTCTATTAACTCTTCCAGAATTTTCCTCCAATACCTCCAAGGAACCCAAATCCACATCGCCTTCCTTCTCCTTCTCTTCAGAGAGCTTCCTACCCATAGCACGAGTCACTGCACAGGATGGAAAGATACCCGGATTCTCCTGCTCTAACTGTGCTGTGTTATTTTCCATACTAGGCTTTTCAATCAGCATCGGATTACCAGAAACTCGACCACCAGCCAAATCATTCCCGATAATAAAAGAGATTCCCTCTACAGGAAGAGTGGCTTGTAACCCCCACAGTGACTGGTCCTGACACCAACTCAGACTCTAACTGGATTACATGAAGAGGAGCTTTAACATAGCCACCAACCCCCTGTAAAAGAACACAAACACCAGTTGCCGTCTTCTCTGACAATGGCAAAATGCCCTCAAGCATCAAAGATTGATGTGCTCCTGTGTCCGTCAATACCCTAACAAATCTCTGGAACATTAAGTCCCCATCCAGTGACACAAACTCCTCTGAAATAAAAGGC
>NC_136270.1:95662920-95844149 GCF_964187855.1 Myxine glutinosa
ACAATATATATATATATATATATATATACATATATATATATATATATATATATATATATATATATATATATATATATCTATCTATATATATATATATATCTATATATATATATATATATATATATATATATATATATATATATATATATATATATATATATATATATATATATATATATATAATAATAACCCCCACGAGCATTCAGGAGAGCACGTGCACGTCGAGGCATGCTGTTCACGAGATTTGCCAAGGTTTGGACAGGAATCGCTTGCCATGCAGTGACAATAGTCTGCTGCAATTCACGCACAGAGGGAGGCTACTGGTCCAAGTTGTCGATTTGACATGTTAATTCTGCGCACAAGTTCTCTGTCGGATTCATATCCGGGGACAAGGCAGGCCACTCCATATGCTCTACACCACGGTCAGCAAGAAAGTGTTGGATCATGCGAGCATGATGAGGCCGTGCATTGTCATCTTGGAAGACAAAGTTTCCTCGAAAGGCTACACGAGCAAATGGAAGCAATGTTTCTTCCAGAATGACCCTGTACTTGAACTGGTTCAGGTATCCATTCAGAACAATCAGGTCAGTTTTGCCCACTGCATGAAAAGCAGCCCAAACGGTCACCCCACCACCTCCAGCTTGGACTCTTGGCACTATAAAATCTTCGTTGTGGGCTTCATGCACTTGTCTGCGCACTCGGACGCGGCCAACTTGACGATAGACAAGAAATCTAGACTCCTCACTGAAGGTCACGTGATTCCAGTGTCCTGGCTGCCATTGACGGTGGTCTCTGGCCCACTGCAATCGGCGCTGGCTGTGTTGTCTGGTCAGGCGTGGCTTTCTCAGGGGACGCCTGGCACGATAGCCTGCTTGAACCAGTCGTTGGTTGACTACCTTTCTGGATACAGGCACATTTGTCAGTTGCTGCCACTCAGCCCTAAGCCGATTAGCTGACTTGGTACGGCCATTGCAGACTAACCGGTGCAGCTGGCAATCATCTCTCCTTGTGGTTCTGCGTGGACGTCTTGGCCTCGGTATTGGAGAAGGGACACCCCTCTGAGCATTTCGTTTCAGGATCTTTGACAGCTGTCCTTGAGTGATGCCATACTGCCGAGCAATAGCACGCTGTTTCATGCCAGAATTTCGTAAAGCCACCACTCCATGACAAACAGCATTGTCAAGTTGACGGACCATCTCCAGAGGATGCGGCAATAACTTTTGTAGATGTGCAGCAGTTGTTTTCCACTAATACAGAACGCAAGAACCCTTGTATACCCGATTGTGAAGCCAATCGTCAAATGTACCTGTCCTTACATTTTGTCATGCCACCTGTGATATAATCCTATTATTGACTTCTTGCTGCGAAAGACAATCAGTGACATGGTTCTTTCAACAAAGACATCACCGAAGGGTAAAAGAAACTCACAAGATTGATATACTGAGTGCAGAAAGTAAACCCAAGTCAAGAAAAAGAAAAATTCCATATTAAATGCCAAGTCTGTATATATATGTATATATATATATATATACTCTAGTAGCTCATGGTGGTTGAGTATGCACTTTATTGTACAGACCTAAACTCTTCAGGAATCCACTAATTGAAGGTCCAGGAACAATATTTGGTTGGTAACACATTTGCCACTGACGGCGAAATAGCTGAAATGGCCATACCCCTTTTTGGGCCACGCCCCCTTTTTTGCCGTGACTGTATCTACAGAACCGTTGGACCTAGGAGGTTGCCCGACCACTCAAAATTTGCGCAATGGCCACATTATGGGGGGTCAGTAATACATTTTCATATCCAAAAGTCAATGGTTTTTAAGATAATTGCCAAAAACCGATTTCAACATGTTACGAACTACAATTGTATGATACCACCAAGGCCACAACATTATATGACACTTATACCTTTTGCATCATCCTATTTTGGAATTTACTTATTTGGATTTCTACACTTTTCGCCTTTACTACAGCCACAAAACGTGACACATTTAATGTTCCTGTCTCTGCAAGTGCACGTTTTGGTACTCATACATGCTCTTGGGCATTTGCATGGAGGAGGCAGGTCATCGGGCCTGCACGATACTGGCAGTATCACTGGTGTTATGCCAACGTCCGTTGCTTCATACCCATACTGGAGTGGATCTGGTTTGGTGACGGCAGGAGTTGGGGCTTGCAACCACATCTTACACTGAAGAAATGCTCGCTTTATGTGTTCTCGTAGCGTTGATGAACAGCACACAAGCTGGTTGAAGTCCAGTTCTTTCTTGGAGTTGTGGTACTGCTCCCATCGATATTCATCGAAAGTGGAACAGTCGGTCTTCTTTAATCCAGACACAAGGAACTTTTCAGCATTGCTTGTTATCTGTGGTGACAGTTCTTCTACACCAAACCCTTCCAGTAGGGAGAGATCGATGGATGCTTTCAGGCCAGACAGCTTTGGCCCCACCTTGCTGGTACTGTCGCAACCGCTGAGAGCATGAATGGCTGGGAGACACGACACCAAACCGTTGTCCAGTTGATCAACCAACATGTGGACTGGTACAGTTTTCTTTGTTTTCCGGTTACCAAGCTTCACGTACAGCTTTTGTAGTTGCCAGGTTGTGTTGAAGTGGAAGATGAGGTTGACAAAGACATCTGTGTCAGGCGAGTCGACCAAGACTGATTGAACCCCGTGTTTCACAACACCATCATTAATATGGAACATGATTCTGTCGTCGGCTTCTTCTTGGTTGCTTGAGAGCTCTGCGATCTGTGTTTCAGTGCCAGCTAACAGTTTCCTGCATTCACCCCCATATACTCCTCCAAAGAATATTTCCTTGTCCGACTCGACATTCTGCAGCATCCACTTGAAGACATACTCCTGCAACCGAACTTTGTTCAACATTGAGCTCCAGAACATATCAAGATCGACAGGGAGTTTCTGATTGTCAGACCCAATGGTGATTGTGATTTGTTCTGAGGAACTTCGCTGTGCCCGTTCCATTTGCTTGATTGATGATTTTTGATAAACATCAAAAATAATGTCTATTCTTGTGGACACGGAGCCTGTAGCAAGAATCCTGTTGGAAAGACTCTCAGCCAATTCCCCGAATGTGTGAAGGCCCATCTTTTTCATCGGTAGTTTACGCACAAGTGCCATGAAGTCCACTATTGTCATCTGAGCGTCACTCTTTACATTCCTCGTCTCCTGTGGAAGGCGACTGACAAGTTCCCTGGCTAAGGAGGCTTTATCGGGCTTCTTCAATTTGATGCCATCTTTACATTCAGTGGTGAGGAACTGGGATGTGCTGGTCAATTCATACTTCAGGAGTTCTAGCATGCTGTACCCTCTTTCTCTAGCATAGTCAATGTACCTAACCGTTTCCGCTGCATCCTTTTTCGCCATCGATTTCTTCGCTGTGAACGGAGTAGAAGTACGTTTCACGAAAACAGTCTTGCGGTTGGTAGGGATTGTATCATGTAGGTGCTTCTCCTTATCCTGAAATCTGGTCTCAACAAACTCTTCATAACTCTTCTCACCAATTTCCAGGCATTCAAGTAATCCGTCGACAACCTCCTGGGGAATGTCAGCTCCAGTAGAGATGTTCTGAAGTCTGATTCCAGCGTCGAACGGATTGTTGATGGATTTTATGTAATCCAGAAGGGCCTTTGCACGAACATGGCCAATCTTCGTAGAACTTGGATTGAACTCATGGTGTAGGCTCAGCTCACTGTCATCTTTGTCTCCCAAGTTGCACCATTCCAGCAGCTGTGCCACATGAAGATCTTTCTCATGCTTTAGGAGATTCCATAAGGCTACTGCTTCTTTCTGTCTGGTCATCCCAATGATACCTCCAGCAACCTTGGCGGGTTTATTGTAACACTTCTCGAGTGCCATGTCAAATCCTACTGCACTGCCTTGTCGGGTAGTGTGGTACATCACCCATCCACCATCTGTAAAGCATCTGTAGATACCCGGGAACTTCCTTTGTAGGTCCAGGCAATCTTCAAGGAACAGCGTACCCCATCTGCTATAGTTTGTCCGGCCAAACCCGAAGAACAAAGGCATGCACCTCCGCACAGCTGAAACGAAAAGATGCCAATCGCCTTGCCGAATAGAGTGTGTAAGATCTCTCAGGATAGGATACAGCTCATCCAGAAACAACATCCAAAAATACATCAAATATTTTTGATTAATTAATGATATGGAACAAATATTGTTTCAGATTGATTTAATGTGCATATAATAAATGCAACTATTATTTAAAAACTTACCATGTTTTAGTCACAGCAAGCAGGGATCGAAAGTAGAATTACTTGCCATCAGAGAACACTTTAACACTTCACCTAAACACCTTCACCTAAGAACAGAGGAGAAAGAGTTAAATTGCCTGTAATCTAGGCCTCTTCGGCCTCTACTTGCTTCTCGGTGCGACGCCATGTTGTTTTATGGGATACCGCTGCCTGCATGCAGGCTCAACGACAAAACACCCATGACCGGAATTTCTAGCCATGTCTAGACTCTAGTCTAGACTCTAGACTAAATTCTAGTCTTGACTCTAGTCTAGACTCTAGTCTAGTCTAGACTCTTCAGGAATCAAGTAATTGAACAATAGGAACAAGAACAGGAACAATTACGAATAATATTGTAGTTCGTAACATGTTGAAATCGGTTTTTGGCAATTATCTTAAAAACCATTGACTTTTGGATATGAAAATGTATTACTGACCCCCCATAATGTGGCCATTGCGCAAATTTTGAGTGGTCGGGCAACCTCCTAGGTCCAACGGTTCTGTAGATACAGTCACGGCAAAAAAGGGGGCGTGGCCCAAAAAGGGGTGTGGCCATTTCAGCTATTTCGCCGTCAGTGGCAAATGTGTTACCAACCAAATATTGTTCCTGGACCTTCAATTAGTGGATTCCTGAAGAGTTTAGGTCTGTACAATAAAGTGCATACTCAACCACCATGAGCTACTCCAGTAATATATATATATATATATATATATATAATTATATATATATAATTATATATATATATATATATATATATATATATATATATATATATATATATATATATATATATATATATATATATATATTAGGGTGGGCTTCAAAAAAGCAAAATGCAGATTTTCTCCGGGACATGGTCTATTGTTGTTCCTTTTGGTGTCAAAGGAAACCACACCAAATGTGAATGGAATCCAATAATAATTAGGGGTGCCACATCAGTGATGAATTTTCCCCCATGTAAAAATAGGAATTCCCATTTTTTGGGCTGTATATACACAAAATAAATACATAATTATATATATACATTAAATATAATATTAAAAATAAATATATAGTAAATATACATTAAATAATAAATATACATAAATACACATTATACATTATATATATACAATATATTATACATACAGTTTTGAGACTTCCTATGATCACTATCTGGGCAATTTTCATGCATGTTTTGTACAGGTTCCCGGGGTCAGGGGTACGCTTTTTTAGTGTGTAATATGTAGGCCTAACTTATTGACTGTGGCTCTTTTGTAGAGAGTGACCCTGTGGAGTAAGAATTAACAGGATTTTACCCACATTCTTGCTTATTTTGCAGATATGGCATGTGCTAGTACCAGTGTTTCATTGAAAACTCCGGCTCAGGCTAATGTGTATCTCATTGGGTCCACTTCTGGAGATGCCATCAAAGGTGCCAAGCTCCCAACTGTGCATCAATCTCTTGTCCTGTTTTTCCATCACCTGAAGAAGGAGAATCGCACTGCCCGGGAGAGTGCAACCCTCACCATTGAAGAGGTTGTGAAGTTCTGGGAAAAAGCTCACCTACCTACAACGACGAAGCAGCACTGCATCCATCGTTTGGAGAGGCTATATGAAGAATGGAGGAGCCTCCAAAAAGGTGCAAAGCGGGGTGGTGCGACCCAAGAGAAAAAGGAAGCATCCTTCAAGGCCTCCTTGGAGAAGACGTTTGATCTTAGGCATGCAGATTCGGAGGCCATAATCACCAACCCCGAGGACAGGAAGTTTCTTCACGATCAATTCTCAGAGAGGAAGGCTTCAATGGGATCTGTAGACACTGTGTTGGAAGCAAAAACGTTCTTGTGTGTTTGAAAGATCAGCAGCCACGAGATGATTATCGTGAACTCCTAGAACTGACTGTCATCTACATGGGAGGAATCCCACCTCGTGGAATCCGGATCATGGCTCCAGGAGCAATGCACAGAGCCAGATGGATGGCAAAAGCACTATATTCACTACAGGTGTTCATGTTTCGGTCAGAGTTCCACTTGACACTTCGAGAGGCGAGAGAACTCCGAGCCTTCAACATTTTTGTCTGCCTTGTGTATGTACAGGCTTGGTTTCGGGCTCCACAAGCTATTGAGGCTCCCCGGAATGACATTAACCTCTTCAAGAAGTTGGAAATGTTTGAACAAATCAATCAGAAGATGGCTCAGGCAGCCTTGAAGGCACTTGGCCGCCACACGTGGTACATGAGCCCAGTACTAGTGGCATTTGCATTCTTTGACACCAGAATTGACAAAGAAAGCAAGATCAATATGATTGAAGCATTGAAAAATGACGGTGAAAACCCCTCTCCAAAGAGACCAGCTATCAAACGAGGAACCGCCCTGTCAATCGCTGGCCTCATAACAAAACACACCAAGCATTTCTTCAGCATCCTAGGGACCCCAACTGATTGGATGGATAAGGATCCTGGTTCATGGGAGCAAGAAACCAGCTTTCAGGAAGCAAAGAAAGCCGCCAGTGGCTTAGTCGAGGTGAACGACAGGGCAGAAAGGGGTGTCGCATTGATACAAGACTACAATAAGCTCCTTACAAAGGATGAAGAGCAAAAGCAAGCTCTGCTCCAAGTTGTTGCTGCTCACAGGAAGATGTACCCCGATGCCAAGAAGGCAACAGTGGTGAAACAGGCCCAGAAATAGGAGTTACATTTCTCATTATATTTGGGTTTTTTAATATTATGTGATATGGTGTATCTTCATTTTATGAACTGAACATTTGGATTGTTATCATTGAATTTGAGTTTTCATAGCAATATAGTGCTATTTGTGCAGCTATTGTAACTTGTGTTTGCTAGAATGCAAAGAAAGTGAGTGGAGGGTGGATTTTCATAAAACAAACTTCTGGTTTTGCTTTCGATCCATATATAGAAAAGTTTTGTAGACACCTTTAGTTTGAAGGCTGATGTGGCACCCCTACATAAAATCAGATTGCTTTCATATTTGGTGTCTTTTCATTTTTGAACAAAAGGAACAAGATAAAGCCATGTCCCAGTAAATATTTAAAAAAAAAATATTTTGAGCACCACCCTAGGGGTTACACGAAGTACTGAACTGTAATTTTACTGTCCGTAATCCCAGTCATAATTTAGCTTTTGTTTTTGTTGAATTTTTTTTTGGCTTATGTGTAAAATAAAGAGATACTTCTGGAAAACGTACAGAAGTTTAACACAGTACTGTCCGTGAATTGAGTTCGATATAAGTTCACATCACTTTCAAGGATCAATTTATTTGCTTCGAAATGTCAAATGTGGTTTTTGTTTCTTTTAAAGGTCACATTAACAAAATCTAGAATAATTTCAACATAAATGCAATGAACTTTTGGTTCTAAGTCATCTTGAAAAGTAAGTTCACCCCCACAAAAAAATATTCCATATTAAATGCCAAGTCTGTATATACTATTGGGGTCACCCGTGGGAATCCATGGACGTGTGTGACATTTGGACATCTTAATTTAGTTGCTGCACAATCAGTTTTTCAAAATGGTTACTGGCAATTTATCAGATGCACAAATTATGTAATCTACACAATGTATTTACTTCTGATAACATGGGAATGCATGTGCATGCACATTGGAAATACAGTTTGAAATGTGTCATTACATCTCATGTAAAATGTGACTTCAAGAGCTCAACTCCTGTCCTTCCCCGCCCCATCACGCACACACACACACACACACACACACACACACACACACACACACACACACACACACACGCACACACACACACACACACACACATATACACACACACACCTCGTTTTTTGATTTCTGTTCCTCACAATTCTGTCTCTCTTACTCACAGACACACGCACACACACACACACACACACACACACACACACACACACACACACACACACACACACACACACACACATGGCAGAAGATATAACACGACAAACAAGGGCGCCCAGCACACATTCACGGGGGAGGGGGAGGGGAAAACAAACCTAGGGATCCCATTACCAAATGGTTCAATGTTACCTGATGCTCCTCCTCGTGACGACCTTTGTCTTGATGTCGCCAGCGAGCACCACGACCAGGTAAAGGCGATCCCCAGCACAAACTTGAACAGGCAAAAAGTGTCAGGAACTCGGAAGAGTGAGTGTGTTGGGAACCCTGCAGAGAAGAGCCAGTAGCACGTGGCGAGTGAGCACATCGTGATCTCATGCTGAGTGAGCCAGGGACACATGGAGATTGAGCATGTGCAGAGAGAGTTCAGTCCAGCCAGCAGAGAGCAGGCATGTGCAGAGAGAGTCCAGTCATGCCACCAGAGAGGAGACACGTGCAGAGAATCAGTGTCCCAGGCCTTTTTGTCATGCCCTAGCGAGGGCGGGGGCTGTTTTGGGTGTTTTCCGGGCTGCCGATTGGTGGAGTTTGTCAACCTGCCCCCACAAACCCTCTGGAAGGATCTTTAACCGTGACATTCTTTGGCGAAGGGACTTTTACAATGACGCTTGGATCGTGTGCCTTTGAGCCTGTGTGCATTGCCTAGAAAATTATCCCCTTATGAATGGAGGGCATATCTTTCCTTCCCCAATGCATGACATACTACCCCATGTAAGGGGAAGGGACTGAGATAATGTTCTGCTATGAAATAACTATTCTAAGGGACCTGTATCTGCATGGTGGTTGTCTTAATTCTTAGCGGTTTCCCAAAACCGCAACAGTATTAATCACATGAGACCCTTTAGAACCCTAAGACCCTTTAATGCCATGAAGAATCTTAAGCCCCTTTAAAACCCAAAGACCACAGAGGACCCAAGAGATCCTGAAGACCCAAAAGACCCCAAAAACCCAGAAGACACAAAATATCCAAAGGACCCCAAAGACTCAAAAGATCCCAAAGACACAGAGGACCCAAAGACACAGAGGACCCAAAACACCCTCAGGATCCTGGAGACGCAAAAGACCAAGAAGAACCCACAGACCCAGAGGAACCTGAAGACCCAAAAAAATCCAGAGGACACAAAGGACAAAACCACACAAACACGTTCTGGCGAGGGTCTGCAAACTCGGTTTGCTCTTTCTTGTTGTATCTCTTTTGGTTTGGTTGTAATATAATTTTTTAAACCTGAAAAGGCTTTGTGGACAGCCTGTACTTCGTTCCTAAGCCTAAAACGATCCTCATATAAGCTTAATCCATGGTTAAGTTACCCAGTCAAATGTTTTCAATAAATCAATAAGTTTTGTATTAATGTATCTCGTTTGGTATCATGTTCTTCTTCTGGATGAATGTTGAACTTTATCTGTGTGCGGAGCTTTTCAAATACAGGGCAGGAAGTGGCCGCCGAAAACGCACGTTCAGACGCCACACTTCACATTATATAATCGATGGAACAACTATAATGAGAAACATATATGTTATCCAATTATTGTAAGTTTTCCCGAGGATAAAACCAATTATCTTTCATTGTTTTCTAAAGTTAAAAAAGACGCAAAATATATTTCATTCACTGTAATTTGGGGCATTGTTGGGGAAGCTCCCAGTGGGAATTTAAACATCTTGACCATGACTGTTGGGGACTCGACCAGAGGGAATAAACATCTTAACCATGACGCTCTCTGGTGGCATTTCCTGTAGATATTGTATTTTTTCACCTTCGTCCATGATCTATATAAACGTTCAAATTGTAAGCAGTGTGATATTGCAGAACACTCTTCAAGGTAAGCAGAATGTTATCGATTGGAATCAATAGTTTTTGAGGTCAATGCATTATCGAGTGATGTTAAGAAATTCAAGTGTTTTGATATTCTGGAAAACTCTGTTTGATCAAGGAATATTGAATTCAGAAATAATAACATTTTGTAACAACAACAACTCCAACTAGTTTAAGTGACGCAATTATGAACAAAGTGCTCTGGCTTGACTTTTGAGTGAAGGTGACAGGTATTTTGAATATACGCATGGTGCCAGCGATCACACTCACTTCTGGGCTGCCTACCCTGGGTTCGAATCCCAATCCACCCACAAACTGTCATTTGGGTGTTTTGCAGGCAGGTCGATACATCTGTGTGTTTGTAATGTCTCTTGAATGGACATTGAGATGTGAGTTCCATCTACCACCATTAGTTTGTGGATGTTTAAAATCCCACGGTATCCTTTATGGAGAGTGGGTAAGCCATTGCAGACGCCCTGGTCAAATTCCTAATTCCTGCCTTGATTTTGTGTCGGAATGGCGACATATGGGATTGTAACCCTGGACAAGAAACTGATTGGGAAGAACCGATGCTGTGAGTAGAGCAAACTATATGGTGATGATGATAATGATGGTGGTAGTAATGACTCGAATATTCCTCGAGAAGGACGCAATGGGTTATTTAATGCTCACAGTCGAGTATAGGGGACTCTGAGTGTATGATATATCCAATGGACACGGCACACGTTGATACCTCACCCTGCCCACAAAGCACCTGGATGACAGTTCATGGCTGGGTAGAAATTCGAACCAAGGATAGACAGCTCAGAGGCGATTTTGCACAACCCTCGGTTATCCTGCCAGCCCATGTATAAAATATCTTGTAATTATTAGTTTTTCTTTGTTTATTTTTGAAGGAACATTTTTGCATTTTATATAAATTGTTGCAGTTGTGCGATTTTCATTTGCTACAGGATTGATGATGCCCATAATGTTTGATGGGAATAAGTCACTGACAACCGATGTGTTCCTCCTCGACTTCATCTTCCAAGAGCCGGAAAGCATGAAACCATGGGCTTTTGGTGTTATTTTCCTCATTTACTTATTCACAATCTCTGTGAACCTGGTCATCATCCTGCTCATTATCCGTAAAAAGCATCTTCACAAACCTGTCTACATCTTCCTTGTTCATTTATTGATCATGGATATTGTTGGTTGTACAACGATATTGCCTCGGCTGATGTACAGCATCATTGCAAGTAACATGATTACAAAACCTGCCTGTTTTATTCAACTCTTCTTTGTTGCATTCTATGCGGCGATGCAAACTTACATCCTCAGTCTAATGGCCATCGACCGCTACCTGGCAGTTTGTCACCCTCTTCGCTACAATGTCCTGCTCACCAACAGCAGAGCTCACAAAGCGATGTTGCTCACCATTTGCTGGTCATCTCTGCTTGCTGGTATTCTTCTTGGGTTATTGATTGGACGAACATTTTGCAAATATCCAGAGATTCACAAGGTAGGTTGTATTAATATGGCTGTGGCTAAACTTTCATGTGAAGATGTCAGCATTAACAGTTTATATGGGATTGTACACACTTCGCTGACAACTGTCACTCTCTTCGCTGTGGCCATTGTCACGTACACCCTCATCTTGTATGAATGCCTGTGTTCTGGACCACGCTCAGATGGGAGCAGTAAAGCTCTCCACACATGTGTCACTCACTGCTTGGTACTTTCACTCTTTATATTATCGATTGTTTTTGCTGTGATCTCCATGCGTATGTCAACCAAGAGGTTTTTCCCACGGTATTTACAACATCTGAGCGATTCCTTGTTCTATTTACTGCAGCCTCTCCTCAATCCAATTATCTATGGAATGCGAACCGCAGAGATCCGCCGCAGCCTCACACAATTCACAAATGTGCGCATCTTTCGGAATAAAAATATCATCTCCAGGCATAATTTCCGTAACTCACATTCATCTGTTCAGAAATAACTGAATGAATGAATGAATGATCGTTTTAAGGCCATTTTCCCCGCTGGAGCAGGGGTTAGCCTTGCGGGCCCCATGACAATCATGGTTCCCTGTTTTGAGGCAATGTTTTTATGGCCGGATGCCATTCCTGACACCAACCCTCAGTCGCCTCTTCGATGCGCAGGGATACGGTGTACCTATTCTAAATCGGGGTACACACCGGGAATTTCGGGGTACACACCGGGTGATAACCTATTCAGAAACAACTAATATATATTATTGTCTGGTAAATACAATTCCATGTTAATAGTTTACAAAACACAAACCTTACTTTATTAATTATATTTTCATTCATTGCATGTTCCTTCTTAAAAGCTTTGAAAAATATTTTAATAAACCTTGGAATATCTAAATAATTTATGTTCCAACGACCAAACAATGTAGGAGTATTCATGTTGAATATGAGTTATTTGGTGGTTTGGTTTATGGTTGATTTCTCTTGACATCTATCTTTTGTAAACACAAATCATTAAAATAATTGCCTCAAATGAAACAAACTTAAAAGGAAAAATTCAGGTGGTTTTGTGTATTAGAAAAAAAAGAAGGAATTTCCTACATAAGTCAATTATATTTATATATATACAGTATGTGTCGAAGAAATATATATATATATAGATATCTATTAATGTGCCACACATATTATGTTATAAGATCATCATAGATACTATTTACATACATTTGTGTTTATGACACTTATTGGTTCGTTATTGCAATATCAAAGATATCAATGTGGACACAGGTTGTGCATAAATTAATGAAATTGAAATCCTTTTGAAATATCTTTTCTTTGGTTCGATATTCATGAATTACTGTGTCTTACTTGTAATAAAGTCATAACCGAAGTGATGTTTCATAAGATGCACTGCCATTTAATCTGAATGCTGAGCAGAACGAAAACTCAATACAATGCAGAATAGAAAAGGTGCACTGATTTTGAGCTCACCTGGAACGGTGTTCCTTCGTGCTTATGGGATGGCGCGTCGTCCGTCAGTGCTTCAGTCAGTGAACACTTGCAACTTCTTCCCCGAAACTGCTGATGGGATTGTGGTCAAACTTGACTAAAATGATATTCGGAATGTTGCAACTCAAGATTGTTTACAGCATTCAAACTCGGAATATGAGCGGGTCTACGCACGAAATTCCGATGAAAGTTGGCGACAACTTTCATAACCCGTGATGTACCAAATTTTGTTCACGGCGTTAAAAAAGAAAATCGGGCACGAAGGTGGTCAACGGAGAGGAGGGGGTTGCCCCCCAAAATAGGTATTTGCTTTCTCCTCAGAAACTACCCTTACAATTCCGATAAAACTTGCCCACATCGTTCCGTTCATCACCGGTGATGTACCAACGTTTGTTTACAGCATGAAATAAATATCGGGTCTGAGGGGGTATATGGAGAGGTTGCCCCCCAAAATAGGTATTTGCTCTATTCTCCGATACCACATGTACAATTCCCATGAAACTTGATCACAAACTTCATCACCCGTGATGCACCAATGTTTGTTCACGGCATTAGAAACATTAGGGGCCAAGAGGGTGAGTTATCACAAGCATCCTGAACAAATTACAAATTCCTGCACAAACAGAAAAGCAATGGCAAACCACCTTGTATCACCTTTACAAAGCAGCCAAAGACCTGCCTTCAAGCAGAGCACTCAATCAATCTTCTCAAGCCCTTTCTATTTTTTTATTCAAACTTGTTATATTTTTTGTGTGCCTCCATTTCTCGATTTCACTTTCTTTCACTTTTTTTCACTTTCTTTCACTTTCTTTCTTGCACTTCTTTCAAATTTCTGCATTATGTAACTTCCAATGTGCTTCATCCACTCACTCACTCTGTACACCTCAAATTTGACACTCATCACTGTGAATTTGGATCTAATTCCCATCTTTACTCTCGCATTACTGGTAAAGTTTCATTGGAACAGTAGAGGTGACGTAAAAAACTGAAGCACTGACGGACTACATTTGCCACATTACGCTTCACACACAATGGAGACAGGTTTGATATGTCCACACTTGATGGAAACAAAATAATAATAATAATAATAATAATAAATCTTTGTTGTCCCATATTCAGGAGAATTATTCTTTGGTAACACTGTAAGTTAACCATCATTAAAACATAAAACACAAAGGGAATAAGAAAACGAAATAAGAAGATATAAAATATAAAATAAATATAAAATATGAAATAAAAAATAATATAAAATAAATATAAAATATAATATATGGAAGATGGACGAAACAGCAAAATGGCTAGGAATTTGAATTTAGCATTTGAATTGCACATGGTACAAATGACTTTTTGAAAATGTTCTTCTTCATCCTCCTTACACAAAAGCGTCTCCCTGATGGCAGTTTTTCAAAAAGTCCGTTCAAGAAATGACTCTCATCGGTACACACCTGCCTTCCTTTTCAATGCTCGCAAGTATAGAGACTCCAGACTGGTTGAAGGCCCACCTACTTTAAATGCCAGTGTAATGACCTTTCTCAATTGTGACATATTCCGCACATTAAGATAACTATACCAGGAAATCAAATTAGAGACTTGGCATTTAATATGGAATATTTTTTTTCCTTGACTTGGGGTTACTTTCTTAACTCAGTATATCAATCTGGTGAGTTTCTTTTACACTTTGGTGACTTATTTGTTAAAAGAACCATGTCACTGATTGTCTGTCGCAGCAAGAAGTCAACAACAGGATTATATCACAGGTGGCGTGGCAAAATGTATGGACAGGTGCATTTGATGATTGGCTTCACAGTCGGGTATACAAGGGTTGTTGCGTTCTGTATTAGTGGAAAACAACTGCTGCACGTCTCCAAAAGTTATTGCCACTTCCTCTGGAGATGGTCCGTCAACTCGACAATGCTGTTTGTCGTGGAGTGGTGGCTTTACGAAATTCTGGCATGAAACAGCGTGCTATTGCACAGCAGTATGGCATCACTCAAGGTCAGGTGTCAAAGATCCTGAAACGAAATGCTCAGAGGGGTGTCCCTACTCCAATACCGAGGCCAGGACGTCCCCGCAGAACCACAAGGAGGGATGATCGCTAGCTGCACAGGTTAGTCCGCAATGGCCGTCCCAAGTCAGCGAATCGGCTTAGGGCTGAGTGGCAGCAACTGACAAATGTGCCTGTATCCAGAAGGCTAGTCAACCAACGACTGGTTCAAGCAGGCTATCGTGCCAGGCGTCCCCTGAGAAAGCCACGCCTGACCAGACAACACCACCAGCGCCGATTGCAGTGGGCCAGAGAGCACCGTCAATGGCAGCCAGGACACTGGAATCACGTGATGTTCAGTGAAGAGTCTAGATTTCTGGTCTATCGTCAAGATGGCACGTCTGAGTGCGCAGACAAGTGCATGAAGTTACAACAAAGATTGTATAGTGCCAAGAGTCCAAGCTGGAGGTGGTGGGGTGACCATTTGGGCTGCTTTTCATGCAGGGGGCAAAACTGACCTGGTTGTTCTGAATGGAAACCTGAACCAGTTCAAGTACAGGGCCATTCTGGAAGAAACATTGCTTCCATTTGCTCGTGCAGCCTTTCGAGGAAACTTTATCTTCCAAGATGACAATGCACGGCCTCATCGTGCTCGCATGATCCAACACTTTCTTGCTGACCATGGTGTAGAGCATATGGAGTGGCCTGCCATGTCCCCGGATATGAATCGGATAGAGAACTTGTGGGCAGAAATAACGCGTCAAATCGACCACTTGGACCAGCAGCCGACCTCTGTGCATGAATTGCAGCAGGCTATTGTCACTGCATGGCAAGCGATTCCTGTCCAAACCTTGGCAAATCTCGTGAACAGCATGCCTCGATGTGTACGTGCTCTCCTGAATGCTCGTGGGGGTTACACGAAGTACTGAACTGTAATTTTACTGTCCGTAATCCCAGTCGTAAATTAACTTTTGTTTTTGTTAAAATATTTTTTGGCTAATGTGCAAAATAAAGAGATACCTCTGGAAAACGTACAGAAGTTTAACACAGTACTGTCCATGAATTGAGTTCGATATCAGTTTGCATCACTTTCAAGGTTCAATTTATTTGTTTCGAAATGTCAAATGTGGTTTTTGCTTCTTTTAAAGGTCACATTAACAAAATCTAGAATAATTTCAACATAATTCCAATGAACTTTTCGGTTCTAAGACATCTTGAAAAGTAAGTTGACCCCCACAAAAAAAATATTCCATATTAAATGCCAAGTCTGTAAATGACAAAACTCTAATCAGTAAGGAATATGTCAACATCCACATCACACGTGAGCTCACATCAAATGAATTCAACCTCTTAAGAAGATACAATCTTTGCATTGATTTTTTGTACACAGCATGAGTATTTCAATCAAAAGTTAACTTGTTATCAATAAAGGTGCCCAGGTATTTAAATTTGCTGACAATTTCCACCTTATCACCATTTATGGTTACAGGCTCATGATTTTGACCTTCTGAAAGTCCAAAACCATCTCTATTGTTTTACACACATTCAGAGTAAGACAAAAGTCCCCACACTACTTATTCAATGCGTCAATCTCATTGAGGTAAAGATACAAAGGATGATTGATCGGAAAGACAGCCTATAATGGCGATATCGTCTGCGTTCTTAATAAAGTTACAAACTTCTTTAAGAGCAACACATCCATTGGTGTACAAACTGAACAGTAGAGGTGACAATACACAGCGTTGTGGAGCACCAGTATTCAAGATTGATAACTTTGATAAGCTACCATTCACCCTCACCTGCTGAGGACGGTCTCGTAAAAAATACCTTCCCCTCAGCGTATGATATGGGGGTTCAGGCACAGGTCACTCAACACTTTCAGAAGGGTAAATGGCTGCATCGTGTTAAAGGCTGACGAGAAATCAATAAATAACACACGGACATAGGTTCCATTCTGGTCAAGGTGACTTGCGATTAGATGAAGTAAACTGAGCCAGGCATCTTCAACACCTCGTCTTGCTTTCTATGCAAATTGTAAAGGATCCAGTTTAGGAGTTACATCTGATGTTATAAACTTCACCATCAATTCCCCCATACATTTACACAAGATGGAGGTAAGGGCAACAGGTGTAAAATCATTCAGCTGCCTTCGGTGAACATTTTTTGGCACAGGAATAATGATGGACTTTTTCCCACAAATAGGAACAGTATGAGCAGCCAAAAGTAACTGAAACAATCAAGCAAAAACATTACAAAGTTCTAAACAGAACTTTCAGAATACAAGACGTAATGCCATCTGGACCACAAGCCTTCCTTTTACTCAACGCCCTAAAACACCTCACGACATCAGGTTCACAAATTACAGGTATGAGACATGCTCGAGTATCTAGATCCTCACAGAGAGCTTCACATTTTACTCGGTTTCCTGAAACATCAAATCTCGCTTAAAAGTCACTCAATTCATCCACAAATTTGGAATCTGCAACATTAGTAGGCAATCTGAAGAATTAAACAAAAGAAGAAAAATCAAATCCCTGAAAAACTGTATTCTGTCGTATATTATAGCACCTTTTTCTTCTTCTTCTTTTAAAGGTTGCTTTCGACTTGCTTACCGAATCTATTCATTCGAAAAAAAAAATCCATCTCTTACAGTTCCTCTTTTCTACATTCTCGAAACTCTCCTGCACTCCACCCCTCCTCCAGCATCCTCAAACGTATTTTTGACTCGAAGGTCACAAGAAACTCATTTTGCAATAAATGTTCGTTTCCCATTAATCGTACACTTTCTAAAATCCAATCTCACACCTCCCCTCCAAATGTTCCCCATCACCCCTCCCCTCCAAAACTTCCCCATCACCCCTCCCCTCCAAATCTACCCCCTTGCACCTCCCCTCCAAATCTTCCCCATCGGCCATCTCTTTCAAATCTTCCCCCTTGCCCCTCCCCTCCAATTCCTTCCCATCACCCATCCCTTTCAAATCTCCCCCCTTGCCCCTTCCCTCCTAAACTCCCCACACACCCCTCCCCTCTGAGACTCTCCCTCGCTCCTCCCCTCCTAGACTCCCCGCTCACCCCTCCTCCTCAAAGCGTCCTCCCCGCTTCTTCCCCCTTCCAACTTTCACCTTCATCTCCCCCAACCTTCTGCCTCGCTCTTCCCCCTCCTCAAATAACACCTCACTGTGCCTCCCCCAATCACCATCAAACCTTTTGTCTGCCCCATCCTTCCCTTTCTCCTAGCTATTCTGAAATCTCTGACACACCTTCAACAGCTCTCCGTACCACTTCCTCCTCTTCCACATCTTACCCTACCCCTCCCCCCCTGTTCTGTATCCGATGCTCCCCTTTCCTCTTCATTAACGGTATGGACCTCAAACATCCGGGGCCTTCGCTCAAACTTGACTGATCTCTCCATAGAGGTTGCTTCTGACAAACCAGATGTGATCTGCTTAACAGAAACTTTCATCCTTCATGATGTCTCTGATTCCTTTGTATCTCTCCCAGGTTACTCCCTCCTCCGGTATGATAGACCTGTGCCTCGTCTTGGAGGTGTGGTTGCTATCTTTATAAAAAAAAACTCTCCCCTCACTCGCCTGCACTGCCCTCTCTCCACCTCACCCGCAGGAATACCTCTGGCTATGGCTTCCCCTTTGCTCCCACCTTTTGTTCATATGTGTGTTGTACCGTCCACCACACAGTGTTGACTCCATCTACATCTCGCTGTCTGATAATATGGACCAACTTCTATCTACCCATCCCAACTCTCTCTTCCTCATATGTGGTGATTTCAATTGTCACCATGCCAGTTGGCTGGGTGTGGGTACCTCTCTCACCAGCCATGGCTCCTCAGCAAAGGACTTCTGCGACTCACTGGAAATGACACAATCTGTCAATTTCCCGACCCGGATCTCAGTCAACGGAGCATTTTCTCTTCTGGACTTGATTATGACTAACTTCCCTGAAAATGTCTGCTGCCCTTCTTCTGCTCCAAACGGCTCATCTGATCATGTGCTTGTTAAAGTGGACATCTCTTTGACCATTCTCAGAGAGCCTCCTCAGAGTCGACGAGTCTGGCATTTCACTCAGGCCAACTGGCATGGTCTTCAAGCAGCCATCAATCATCTGGACTGGTCTCCCATCTCTACCGCATCTGACATCAACTCATCCTGGGAATTCTTCCAAAGTAAATTGCTCTCTTTCATGCACAGATTTATCCCATCTCGTCTTCAGTTGACATACCCTTCCTCCCGTCCATGGTACACGGAATCTTTTGGTGAGGCTGTTGCCCAGAAACAACTTGCCTTCGTCTCCTGGAAAGCAAATCCAACAGAAGGAAATCTCATTTCCTTTCACAAGGCCCGAAACAAGTGCGTGTCCACCCTCAGGAGAGGTATCTATCTCTCTGTTCTCTCTGTTCCAACAATATCTCTCTGTTCTCAAGACCGAACTCTCTTGTCTGTCTCCCTCTTCCAAATCCTGGTGGTGTCTGGTAAAATCTGTTTCTGGTGTTTGTTCCCCCTCCATCCCCTCCCTCACCTCAAACGGCTACACAGCTGACTCTGCACGTGAAAAAGCTGAATGCCTCAACTCTGTGTTTGCCTCTAAATCTTGTGTCCCAAACCCATCCCTCTCTGTACCCACCGTACCCCATCGTACCCAGCTGCTCCTGGACTCTGTGTCCTTTCCTCCTAACAAGGTGGAAAAGTTTCTGTCAATCCTCGACTCTGATTCTGCAACTGGACCTGACGGCATAAGCCCACGGGTCCTAAAATCCTGTTCTTCCACTCTTTCACTCCCTCTCTCTGTTCTCTTCACCCTCTCCTTTGCTCAAGGTCATCTGCCATCTGCTTGGAAATCAGCCAACATCACCGCATTGCACAAAAAGGTGCAAAAACAGATCCTAGCAACTACAGACCAATCAGCCTTCTCCCAATTATCAGCAAAGTCATGGAATCCATCATTGCTTTGGATATGAAATCTTTCCTCTTCTCCAATGGCTTGATCTCTGATCATCAATTTGGTTTCAGACCTGGTCACTCTACTCTTGACATGCTGCTTCTGCTTTCTCAACAATGGATGGAGGTCCTCAAAGCCAAACAGGAAATTAGAGCTGTCTCCCTTGACATATCATGTGCCTTCGATATCGTCTGGCACCCCGCTCTGCTCACCAAACCCTCCTCCTTTGGTATCCATGGAAATCTCCAAGCATGGCTGGCGGACTTCCTCTCTAGTCGTAGTCAACATGTGGCCCTGAATGGGTTTCTCTCATCTCCTCTTCCTGTTCAGGCTGGAGTTTCCCAAGGCAGTGTTCTGGACCCTGTGCTTTTTCTGGTCTTCATCAATGATATCTCTGACTCTCTTGAAAATCCTCTCTATCTCTTTGCTGATGTCTCTACTCTCTGTCGTTCCATTCCTCATCCCTCAGATCGGCAGTCTGCAGCCTCCTCACTCTCTGCAGACCAGGACAAAATCACAGACTGGGCAAACAAGTGGAACATGTCTTTCAATCCTGACAAATCTCACACTCTTACGATGTCTCTCCGAAAAGACCGACTGGACAACCCTCCCATTCACTTTCTGAATAATCCTCTCCAAGAAGTTCTGTCACTCAAGCTTTTGGGTCTCACTATCTGCCATGATCTTTCCTGGGAAAACCACATTTCAAATCTGGCCACCAAAGCCAGTCGCCGACTGGGCATCCTCCGTCATGCGAAGTCCTTCCTTGGCACACCTGAGCTCCTCACCACGTACAAGGCTTTCATCCGCAGCTCAATGGAATACTGCTCTCCCCTCTGGGCTGGTGCACCTGCCTCACACCTAGCTCGTCTTCACGCTGTTGAAACCAAAGCGTTCAGAATCATTGGAATCTCCCGCGATGAAGCTAACTCCAAGGGCCTTTCACTCACTCACCACAGGCAGGTTGGTGGTCTTTCCGTCTTCTACCGACTCCTCTCCGGCCTTGCCCCCCCCCCCCCAGCTCTCTCTGGCCTCTGTCCCCCAAATATTCCTGCAGGTCGCACAAGATCTGCCTGCAACCATCTTATGGTTAAACTGCCAAAATCAAGACTCTCTGCTCACCTTCACTCCTTCATTCCTCTTTTCTCCTGCCTCTGGAACAAACTCCCTCACTCTCTTCAATCACACTCCTCCCTCCAGGTCTTTATAAAACAGCTGTTCACCACCATCTCTTATCTTCCCCCATCCAAAACCTTGATCTTTTCTACCCCCACTAATTTCACCCCAAATCCACTTTTTTGAAATACCAACTTCTTTCCTGGAAGTCCTTGGTGTCCCTGTGTTTTATACTTCCCCCCCCCCCCCCCATTCCCACGCCTCCTCCTCCCAAGCCCTCTCCCTCCCACACATCTCCCGATGTCCCTGCTCTCAAATGCTTTGTTTGTGTGCTTCCCCTTCTCTCCCCATCTTGTCTACCGCTCCCTTTTTTTTATATATTTTGTTTGTCTGTTTGATATGTTTGTGTGATAAATGTTAGCTCTTTCACGAGCCTCGATTCTGTATACCAAAAAAACAACAAAAAAAAACTACCATCCTTGAGCCTCTCATCCATTTTCATCATATTGTTACGGACACGGCTTAAGATGTTGCTTGACCGAGCGGAATGGCCGCCGTGTTCGCACAGTTTACCCGATTACCCCCAACTCACCCGATTCCACCCGACGTTGACCAAATCGCGCTATGCTAAATCAATGATTGGAAAGGACACAACGACTGGGATAGATGAAACGACGCAATGGGTACAGTTCTCAAGACCTCCGGAGGAGGATATAATTAGTGGTGGAGAAAAGGGGTAGATTACAAGGTAGAGTGAGGTAAAAGACACAGAAGAGATAGGCACTTAGATACAACCTTATCTATCCCAGACAGACCACAGACAAACGGAACAAGACTGACTTACACAGGGATTGATGTCAGGGAAGGACAGGCAGTCGATAGCACAAAGTGCACCTTGGCTCAGGGACAGGATAAAGCACGGTCCAGTCCAGAGATGCGGGGAGGTGTCACAGCGCTCGGAGGTGGCGTCCTTCTCTCTCCAAGCTCAGCGCGCATCTGACGTCACCTCCCTCTTCCTGCGCATGCTCAGCGGGGAGTCACACGCCCTCGGCTCGTTGGCTCCGCCCCAGATGGGACCGGTCCGCCGCTTCTATTGGGTGCGGGGGTTACCGGGCTCCGCCCTTGATGAGGAGCTGACAGCGAGCCCCTACTTGGTAACCCCGTCGAGCACATGTGCGATGGCGGCTCGTTGGAAAGGCATGGTGCCCTCCCAACACCCCCTACCAACCAAGCCGGAGTGAGGACGCGCACTCTCCGCGCCGCCGCCGTTGTTGTTGTTGTTGTTGTTGAACCGTGAGGAAGAGCTGCGGGGAGGTATTGGGAGGTCCTAAACTTCCTAACAGTGCCATACAATCACATTCTGGTGCAACGAAGAGTCAGAATTAATGGAAACGAGTCCTTAACTGACATAGACTAAGAATAACTAGCAAGATGTCCTATAGTTGTCTACGTGAGATGCGGTGGACCTGGATGCGACATTTAATGGGGGAAATAGGGGGAGGTCGGGTCTACAGAGTGTTGTTTACAGAAAATGGGACTAGGGAATGGGGGATTGGGGATAGTTGGGAAGTATTGAGGAAATAGGGGAATATTTACAAGCGGATATGGATGGATGCCAATCCCATATCCGCAACATTGCACCCTTCTCTACCTCGGGGCATCCCGACCCGATAAATTTTTACCTACTTTAGTGTGGCACTCAGATGTAGTTCCCTCTACTATTAACTCAACCCTGAGTGCGACAGTTTTACAGATGTTCACAAATGAGTAAATATGTCCCCCTGTGACGTTGCACCCTTCTCCTAACAGAAACACACCCACAGGATAACCGAATCGCGGAAAGAATCCTCAAACTAAACATACAGCCGGTAGGGAGCATCATTTATACAAGGCTACATTGATATTTACACGATGATCCAGGACCTGTTCTTTGAGGAACACATGCAGATGTTATGCATAGAGAGAGCACGCATGCCAGCATCGATACACCAACCCACGAGTGCCCTGTGGCCCTACGGCCTTTAATAATGTGCAGAGCACCCCATCCAAGCACCAAAAGCACCACCCCATACACACAGTCAGCACCATCCGGTGCACCAATAAGTGTTCAACAATAAATGCACAATCAAGTGTCCATGGTCACCGGTGGTGTCGCAGCCTGCCGATGTTCTGCCGCTGGTCTTGCCTTCATGGAGTGCACTTGGCCTTCTGGCTTCTTTAGACATAAAGAAAGGCGCCAACCGCGTCCATTTCTAAATTGTGGCCGTCAGGGGGGCCAACTAAAAGTGGTTCACCTGTATGGCATAGGTGCCACGTTGACCCAGAGGTCCATCACCGGGTGGTACTTGCCCGCAAAAGAACTGCGGTCCATGGTGGGCGGCCACAAAAATTGCGGTCCATATGGTGTATCGATCCAGGCAGCAAGCAGCGAAAGTACAGGCCCACAACTGCGGAGCCAGCACCTCTCTCTCCTCTCTCTCCGCCCCAAAGCCAGATCCTCGGAGGTGGGAGACAAAAGAAGACAAGTGAGTAAGGTGGTAAGGGCGCAAAAGTGCACGCAATTCAAGGTAATGCACACTGGGGGCACATGGGAACCAGGTGAGACAGGTACGTTCCTACCGTACGCCCCCCCCCCACCAGGTAACCTACATTGCCCCTCCCTTACCCCTTACTGTATCCACAAAACACAACACTACCCATAAACATCTACTTTACACATCAACAACCGTCCCTACTGTCTTCCCCGTTCCTCCCATAAACCAAATTCATCTTCTCTCCCTCCTAACCAATCAAATTTGCCATTTCCAACTCTCATCAAAATTTGCCATCTCCAACTCAACATCAAAATTTGCCATCACCAATTCATAATCAGTCCCTCCTAAGGAGGGAGAGATGGAATCACCCCAATGTCTCATCCACGTCGTGATGCGTCTCACAAATCCAAACAGCAATTCTCCTTTCCTGCAACACAGAACAAAGGAACACAGGTGTGGAGTCATCATCATCACCTCAGGTAAGTGGCTGCGTATGGTGCGACAGGTTCATCAATCCTAACTATTTCCTAAATGACTTTAACAACTTTACATTACCCGGGGTCTTTCCCTGCCTATCCATTGGCCAACTTACGCTATGGGTTCTAAAAACCAATTCCCATTGACCAAACTGTGGTGCTTCTCAATTTGGGGTCTCACTCCCCCGATTCATCTCCCGGTGCCCTCGCACAATTTCTGGGCTGTGACGTGTAGCTCTCCCAGCAGGTCTACCCACCTGCACACCTCCACCACTGTAGTTGCCACCCGAGCTTACCTGCTCCTTACCTAACCTATCTAATTTGGGAAGGCCCCTCCTGGCCCTGTCACCCCACTCGGTGCCCTCTGGCACTGGGCTATCCGGGTCCGTCCTCCGGATCCTCGGGCCCCATCCACAACTACCGGCTCCCAGAGCCCATCTGCGGCCCCACCTGGCCGACATCCTCACAGTGGTGGAGTGCCCAAACCAACTACACACACTAACAGGCTACACGCCCAGCCATTTCCACAACACTAATGCACCCATCCAAATACCATTCTTCCACCCGCACCACAGATGCCAATATCCAACCACAATTTACCTATACACTCTACCTAACACTTACACTACCCGCCCCGGGTACTCGTGAAAGGGGTCCACTCTCCCCCCATCCACACCTTCCAGCATGCACACCACTCCGTACCACTTACTCCATGTATTCCACACACCTGTACTTGCACACCTGTGCTCTCACACCGGGTGCCACCTGTACCCTTCTCTCCCCAAGCGCATTCGCGCTGATCCACAACACTCACTACTCCCTCACTGCTCCACACACCTGTCCAGTTCTCACACAGCATCATTTCATCTAACTACTCCCCTCTGAAACTTGCGCTTCCCAGTCGTCCCTTTAAACTATTGCGCTCCCTCGTCATTATCATCCACACTAAACTACCTGCGTCCCCACTACAGGTATCAGTCACTAACTAATCTTAACGTTACCTAATGTCATCTTCTAGGGCCCTACACACAATATCCACCCCACCCGGGCTAGTTTTCACTGCCATAAACCCCATAAACTATAGCGCATTTGCCCCACGTTTGTGAGGGATGACAGAGTTGCCATCCCACCACATCGGGCATCTCCCACTACCAATTTTGCACATCAAATTTCAACAAATCAAAAATTTTCTATTTACTGCCAATTCTATTCACTTTTCTAAATTTTGGATCAAAACCACTATCAATATTATCATCATCCGTCTACTTATTAGATCCTCTCGGTGCGCCAATTCCCTTCTAAAGCTCGGCTTCGTACAGCCGAGCAATGAATGCGGGTTGTTTGGTGCCAGCGGCTGGATACGTCCCGCATTCGGTGCAGGGAAGGAGGTTTACCCGGGCCGAGCTCCCACGCACCATCTAGGCACGGAGCCATCCCATGGCCCGATCTCGACCTGCCGGAATGCCTCAACAAAAAGTGGTCGCCATGACGACCCTTCCTATCGGGCTGCCCACTCCGCCTAGTGGAGCACGGACGCGGCCGTTCAAAGCGAGGCCCAGCGTGGATCGCGTACGGCGGTCCTTTCGAACCCGCCGTGGCTCGGATCCCCGCTGGTTCTCGCGGCACGCGAAGCCCGGCACGCACCGAGGGCCCGATTCGGCTAACTGTCGTTCTAACCGCTAACCCGGTTACCGTCGATGCCTCACCTGCATGCTCACACGCATACGCTACCCCTTTCTTGCCCATACATCCAGCTGTTCCCATGCTCCTCGTCGTACCTTCTCTAACACACCCAGGTACACTCATTCCACTCACAGCCTTGGTCACACACCTGACCACCGAACACTTTGGCACACATTCGTTGGTCGCACACCTCACCAACACACCACTTCGCGCCCCTTCCTCGGTCACCTCCTCTGTGAAAATCACAGGTGTGCTCTCACTCGCACACCCAACCACGTGCCTCACTACCAATTCCAGCGTGCATTCCCACACACGCTCTACCATTCCAGGTGTGCTTCCTTTCTCACCTGTCACAACCAACTCACGCTCCGTGTCACTCTTACTACTCTCACCTCCACTCTTGACAGCGCACTCACCCTTACTCTCGACAGCGCACTCTTTCCTCATGCACCTGTCCGTCACACATCTTTCTCGCGCATCCTCTCCCGTTACATCCTCTGTAACACTCACCACAGGTGTACACTCTTCCCTACTTTTGACAGCGCACTCTTTCCTCATGCACCCCAGAGTCGGACTTTCTCGCACACCTCCTTTTTCGCACACCAGACCTGTCGCACACATCACCAACGGCCTCTCACGAACATCCGGGTCTATCTCGACCCCCAAGCTTATTAAATCACCTGGCGCATCATACGCACGACCATATTGGTCACCACTTACACCGGGTCCTCTTTCTCTTCGCTTTTCCTCCATCACCTGCGAATCCCTCATCCGGTTAATGAGCACATCATCACGATCCGAACACAGACTTTGGACCAATTCTTTTACTTCCTCCTTTATCTCTTTCTTATCCTCTCTCCGTCGCTTCTTAATTTCGCTCACCCCTTCTTCCACTTCTTCTAATTTCTGCTTCACCTCCTTCATCTCCTCGTGCGCCCCCTTAAATTCTTCCTCTAACTCCACCTTATTTTTTTCTATGTGCTCCCGCACCTCCCGCTCTTTAACCTCCATCACCTCTACCACCTTGTTCATTTTCCTCGTCAGGTCCTCATGTACCGTCTGACACTCTTTTTTTAATTACCCCTACGTCCTTTTTCATCTCCTTCTGTGTCGATTTTAAACCCTCTATTACCGCTGTGTTCTTCTTTACCTGGTCCCCCAACTCCTTTTGTCCCACTGTCAGTTGTTCTACTCCCAGCGTCAACTCCTCTATACCACCTTGCAATTTTACAGTCCCCTTTCTCACCTCCTTCTCCATGCGCTCCTTACAGTGCCTCACCTCCTCGCGCACTCCTCCGACCTCCTCACTCACACCTCTTCTGATCTCTTCTCCCATCACTTGCATCTCCTGCCCAGATGCCACCCTCATCTGCTCCATTTCCTCCCTGTGAGCATGCAATTTAGTTTCTACCCCCATTCTGACCCCCTCTATCTGCTGCCCCATTTTTTAAACTTCCCTTTCCGCTTGGTCCCTCATGTCCCTCAATTTGCCTTCCATACTGTTTTCTAACCCCTCTAACCCCTTTTGCATCCCTTCCATTTGATTCTCTTGAGCGGCCATTCTGTTTTCTACCCCCGTTAACCCATGTTTCACCCCTTCTATTTGATTCTCTTGAGCGGCCATTCTGTTTTCTACCCCCGTTAACCCATTCTTTACCTCTTTTATCCCATTGTCTAACGCCTCACCGGTACCCCTCGCTTCGTCCCTCATTACCCCCAATTGCTCACTCTGAGCATCCATCCGGTTCCCCATTCCTAAAATTTGGTTTCTCATCCCCCTGTTCTCTTCCCTCTCCTCATCCGCCTTGACCATGAAGGCCTGCATCTGCTGCATGAATAGGCCCCAGTTCATTGGTGCTGCGGCCGCTGCTACGGTCACGGGCGCGGCAAAATTTGGTGCCGCTACACCCACGTGCGCGAGGACGCCACTTTGCGCGCCTGAAGCCTCGTGCGCGAGGACGCCATTTTGCGAACCTGCCGCCCTCACTGCTTCACTCTCCTCTTGTCCCTCAATTTGGTCCTGGATCGACCCTGCCTCACTCTCCTCTACCGGAACCCAGCCATCTTGATCTGCCATAGCGCGACTTTCAAAATTAGGGTTTTTTGTAAAACAAAAACAAATTTCGGTGTCTTGTCATTTTGAGCGCGTTAAGCGCGCTTCGGGTCCAATCTCACTCCTCGACACCAATTGTTACGGACACGGCTTAAGATGTTGCTTGACCGAGCGGAATGGCCGCCGTGTTCACACAGTTTACCCGATTACCCCCAACTCACCCGATTCCACCCGACGTTGACCAAATCGCGCTATGCTAAATCAATGATTGGAAAGGACACAACGACTGGGATAGATGAAACGACGCAAGGGGTACAGTTCTCAAGACCTCCGGAGGAGGATATAATTAGTGGTGGAGAAAAGGGGTAGATTACAAGGTAGAGTGAGGTAAAAGACACAGAAGAGATAGGCACTTAGATACAACCTTATCTATCCCAGACAGACCACAGACAAACGGAACAAGACTGACTTACACAGGGATTGATGGCAGGGAAGGACAGGCAGTCGATAGCACAAGGTGCACCTTGGCTCAGGGACAGGATAAAGCACGGTCCAGTCCAGAGATGCGGGGAGGTGTCACAGCGCTCGGAGGTGGCGTCCTTCTCTCTCCAAGCTCAGCGCGCATCTGACGTCACCTCCCTCTTCCTGCGCATGCTCAGCGGGGAGTCACACGCCCTCGGCTCGTTGGCTCCGCCCCAGATGGGACCGGTCCGCCGCTTCTATTGGGTGCGGGGGTTACCGGGCTCCGCCCTTGACGAGGAGCTGACAGCGAGCCCCTACTTGGTAACCCCGTCGAGCACATGTGCGATGGCTGCTCGTTGGAAAGGCATGGTGCCCTCCCAACACCCCCTACCAACCAAGCCGGAGTGAGGACGCGCACTCCCCGCGCCGCCGCCGTTGTTGTTGTTGTTGTTGTTGAACCGTGAGGAAGAGCTGCGGGGAGGTATTGGGAGGTCCTAAACTTCCTAACGGTGCCATACAATCACATTCTGGTGCAACGAAGAGTCAGAATTAATGGAAACGAGTCCTTAACTGACATAGACTAAGAATAACTAGCAAGATGTCCTATAGTTGTCTACGTGAGATGCGGTGGACCTGGATGCGACATTTAATGGGGGAAATAGGGGGAGGTCGGGTCTACAGAGTGTTGTTTACAGAAAATGGGACTAGGGAATGGGGGATTGGGGATAGTTGGGAAGTATTGAGGAAATAGGGGAATATTTACAAGCGGATATGGATGGATGCCAATCCCATATCCGCAACATTGCACCCTTCTCTACCTCGGGGCATCCCGACCCGATAAATTTTTACCTACTTTAGTGTGGCACTCAGATGTAGTTCCCTCTACTATTAACTCAACCCTGAGTGCGACAGTTTTACAGATGTTCACAAATGAGTAAATATGTCCCCCTGCGACGTTGCACCCTTCTCCTAACAGAAACACACCCACAGGATAACCGAATCACGGAAAGAATCCTCAAACTAAACATACAGCCAGTAGGGAGCATCATTTATACAAGGCTACATTGATATTTACACGATGATCCAGGACCTGTTCTTTGAGGAACACATGCAGATGTTATGCATAGAGAGAGCACGCATGCCAGCATCGATACACCAACCCATGAGTGCCCTGTGGCCCTACGGCCTTTAATAATGTGCAGAGCACCCCATCCAAGCACCAAAAGCACCACTCCATACACACAGTCAGCACCATCCGGTGCACCAATAAGTGTTCAACAATAAATGCACAATCAAGTGTCCATGGTCACCGGTGGTGTCGCAGCCGGCCGATGTTCTGCCGCTGGTCTTGCCTTCATGGAGTGCACTTGGCCTTCTGGCTTCTTTAGACATAAAGAAAGGCGCCAACCGCGTCCATTTCTAAATTGTGGCCGTCAGGGGGGCCAACTAAAAGTGGTTCACCTGTATGGCATAGGTGCCACGTTGACCCAGAGGTCCATCACCGGGTGGTGCTTGCCCGCAAAAGAACTGCGGTCCATGGTGGGCGGCCACAAAAATTGCGGTCCATATGGTGTATCGATCCAGGCAGCAAGCAGCGAAAGTACAGGCCCACAACTGCGGAGCCAGCACCTCTCTCTCCTCTCGCTCCGCCCCAAAGCCAGATCCTCGGAGGTGGGAGACAAAAGAAGACAAGTGAGTAAGGTGGTAAGGGCGCAAAAGTGCACGCAATTCAAGGTAATGCACACTGGGGGCACATGGGAACCAGGTGAGACAGGTACGTTCCTACCGTACGCCCCCCCCCCCACCAGGTAACCTACATTGCCCCTCCCTTACCCCTTACTGTATCCACAAAACACAACACTACCCATAAACATCTACTTTACACATCAACAACCGTCCCTACTGTCTTCCCCGTTCCTCCCATAAACCAAATTCGTCTTCTCTCCCTCCTAACCAATCAAATTTGCCATTTCCAACTCTCATCAAAATTTGCCATCTCCAACTCAACATCAAAATTTGCCATCACCAATTCATAATCAGTCCCTCCTAAGGAGGGAGAGATGGAATCACCCCAATGTCTCATCCACGTCGTGATGCGTCTCACAAATCCAAACAGCAATTCTCCTTTCCTGCAACACAGAACAAAGGAACACAGGTGTGGAGTCATCATCATCACCTCAGGTAAGTGGCTGCGTATGGTGCGACAGGTTCATCAATCCTAACTATTTCCTAAATGACTTTAACAACTTTACATTACCCGGGGTCTTTCCCTGCCTATCCATTGGCCAACTTACGCTATGGGTTCTAAAAACCAATTCCCATTGACCAAACTGTGGTGCTTCTCAATTTGGGGTCTCACTCCCCCGATTCATCTCCCGGTGCCCTCGCACAATTTCTGGGCTGTGACGTGTAGCTCTCCCAGCAGGTCTACCCACCTGCACACCTCCACCACTGTAGTTGCCACCCGAGCTTACCTGCTCCTTACCTAACCTATCTAATTTGGGAAGGCCCCTCCTGGCCCTGTCACCCCACTCGGTGCCCTCTGGCACTGGGCTATCCGTGTCCGTCCTCCGGATCCTCGGGCCCCATCCACAACTACCGGCTCCCAGAGCCCATCTGCGGCCCCACCTGGCCGACATCCTCACAGTGGTGGAGTGCCCAAACCAACTATACACACTAACAGGCTACACGCCCAGCCATTTCCACAACACTAATGCACCCATCCAAATACCATTCTTCCACCCGCACCACAGATGCCAATATCCAACCACAATTTACCTATACCCTCTACCTAACACTTACACTACCCGCCCCGGGTACTCGTGAAAGGGGTCCACTCTTCCCCCATCCACACCTTCCACCATGCACACCACTCCGTACCACTTACTCCATGTATTCCACACACCTGTACTTGCACACCTGTGCTCTCACACCTGGTGCCACCTGCACCCTTCTCTCCCCAAGCGCATTCGCGCTGATCCACAACACTCACTACTCCCTCACTGCTCCACACACCTGTCCAGTTCTCACACAGCATCATCTCATCTAACTAATCCCCTCTGAAACTTGCGCTTCCCAGTCGTCCCTTTAAACTATTGCGCTCCCTCGTCATTATCATCCACACTAAACTACCTGCGTCCCCACTACAGGTATCAGTCAATAACTAATCTTAACGTTACCTAATGTCATCTTCTAGGGCCCTACACACAATATCCTAACCCACCCGGGCTAGTTTTCACTGCCATAAACCCCATAAACTATAGCGCATTTGCCCCACGTTTGTGAGGGATGACAGAGTTGCCATCCCACCACATCGGGCATCTCCCACTACCAATTTTGCACATCAAATTTCAACAAATCAAAAATTTTCTATTTACTGCCAATTCTATTCACTTTTCTAAATTTTGGATCAAAACCACTATCACCATTATCATCATCCGTCTACTTATTAGATCCTCTCGGTGCGCCAATTCCCTTCTAAAGCTCGGCTTCGTACAGCCGAGCAATGAATGCGGGTTGTTTGGTGCCAGCGGCTGGATACGTCCCGCATTCGGTGCAGGGAAGGAGGTTTACCCGGGCCGAGCTCCCACGCACCATCTCGGCACGGAGCCATCCCATGGCCCGATCTCGACCTGCCGGAATGCCTCAACAAAAAGTGGTCGCCATGACGACCCTTCCTATCGGGCTGCCCACTCCGCCTAGTGGAGCACGGATGCGGCCGTTCAAAGCGAGGCCCAGCGTGGATCGCGTACGGCGGTCCTTTCGAACCCGCCGTGGCTCGGATCCCCGCTGGTTCTCGCGGCACGCGAAGCCCGGCACGCACCGAGGGCCCGATTCGGCTAACTGTCGTTCTAACCGCTAACCCGGTTACCGTCGATGCCTCACCTGCATGCTCACACGCATACGCTACCCCTTTCTTGCCCATACATCCAGCTGTTCCCATGCTCCTCGTCGTACCTTCTCTAACACACCCAGGTACACTCATTCCACTCACAGCCTTGGTCACACACCTGACCACCGAACACTTTGGCACACATTCGTTGGTCGCACACCTCACCAACACACCACTTCGCGCCCCTTCCTCGGTCACCTCCTCTGTGAAAATCACAGGTGTGCTCTCACTCGCACACCCAACCACGTGCCTCACTACCAATTCCAGCGTGCATTCCCACACACGCTCTACCATTCCAGGTGTGCTTCCTTTCTCACCTGTCACAACCAACTCACGCTCCGTGTCACTCTTACTACTCTCACCTCCACTCTTGACAGCGCACTCACCCTTACTCTCGACAGCGCACTCTTTCCTCATGCACCTGTCCGTCACACATCTTTCTCGCGCATCCTCTCCCGTTACATCCTCTGTAACACTCACCACAGGTGTACACTCTTCCCTACTTTTGACAGCGCACTCTTTCCTCATGCACCCCAGAGTCGGACTTTCTCGCACACCTCCTTTTTCGCACACCAGACCTGTCGCACGCATCACCAACGGCCTCTCACGAACATCCGGGTCTATCTCGACCCCCAAGCTTATTAAATCACCTGGCGCATCATACGCACGACCATATTGGTCACCACTTACACCGGGTCCTCTTTCTCTTCGCTTTTCCTCCATCACCTGCGAATCCCTCATCCGGTTAATGAGCACATCATCATGATCCGAACACAGACTTTGGACCAATTCTTTTACTTCCTCCTTTATCTCTTTCTTATCCTCTCTCCGTCGCTTCTTAATTTCGCTCACCCCTTCTTCCACTTCTTCTAATTTCTGCTTCACCTCCTTCATCTCCTCGTGCGCCCCCTTAAATTCTTCCTCTAACTCCACCTTATTTTTTTCTATGTGCTCCCGCACCTCCCGCTCTTTAACCTCCATCACCTCTACCACCTTGTTCATTTTCCTCGTCAGGTCCTCATGTACCGTCTGACACTCTTTTTTTAATTACCCCTATGTCCTTTTTCATCTCCTTCTGTGTCGATTTTAAACCCTCTATTACCGCTGTGTTCTTCTTTACCTGGTCCCCCAACTCCTTTTGTCCCACTGTCAGTTGTTCTACTCCCAGCGTCAACTCCTCTATACCACCTTGCAATTTTACAGTCCCCTTTCTCACCTCCTTCTCCATGCGCTCCTTACAGTGCCTCACCTCCTCGCGCACTCCTCCGACCTCCTCACTCACACCTCTTCTGATCTCTTCTCCCATCACTTGCATCTCCTGCCCAGATGCCACTCTCATCTGCTCCATTTCCTCCCTGTGAGCATCCAATTTAGTTTCTACCCCCATTCTGACCCCCTCTATCTGCTGCCCCATTTTTTAAACTTCCCTTTCCGCTTGGTCCCTCATGTCCCTCAATTTGCCTTCCATACTGTTTTCTAACCCCTCTAACCCCTTTTGCATCCCTTCCATTTGATTCTCTTGAGCGGCCATTCTGTTTTCTACCCCCGTTAACCCATGTTTCACCCCTTCTATTTGATTCTCTTGAGCGGCCATTCTGTTTTCTACCCCCGTTAACCCATTCTTTACCTCTTTTATCCCATTGTCTAACGCCTCACCGGTACCCCTCGCTTCGTCCCTCATTACCCCCAATTGCTCACTCTGAGCATCCATCCGGTTCCCCATTCCTAAAATTTGGTTTCTCATCCCCCTGTTCTCTTCCCTCTCCTCATCCGCCTTGACCATGAAGGCCTGCATCTGCTGCATGAATAGGCCCCAGTTCATTGGTGCTGCGGCCGCTGCTACGGTCACGGGCGCGGCAAAATTTGGTGCCGCTACACCCACGTGCGCGAGGACGCCACTTTGCGCGCCTGAAGCCTCGTGCGCGAGGACGCCATTTTGCGAACCTGCCGCCCTCACTGCTTCGCTCTCCTCTTGTCCCTCAATTTGGTCCTGGATCGACCCTGCCTCACTCTCCTCTACCGGAACCCAGCCGTCTTGATCTGCCATAGCGCGACTTTCAAAATTCGGGTTTTTTGTAAAACAAAATCAAATTTCGGTGTCTTGTAATTTTGAGCGCGTTAAGCGCGCTTCGGGTCCAATCTCACTCCTCGACACCAATTGTTACGGACACGGCTTAAGATGTTGCTTGACCGAGCGGAATGGCCGCCGTGTTCGCACAGTTTACCCGATTACCCCCAACTCACCCGATTCCACCCGACGTTGACCAAATCGCGCTATGCTAAATCAATGATTGGAAAGGACACAACGACTGGGATAGATGAAACGACACAAGGGGTACAGTTCTCAAGACCTCCGGAGGAGGATATAATTAGTGGTGGAGAAAAGGGGTAGATTACAAGGTAGAGTGAGGTAAAAGACACAGAAGAGATAGGCACTTAGATACAACCTTATCTATCCCAGACAGACCACAGACAAACGGAACAAGACTGACTTACACAGGGATTGATGGCAGGGAAGGACAGGCAGTCGATAGCACAAGGTGCACCTTGGCTCAGGGACAGGATAAAGCACGGTCCAGTCCAGAGATGCGGGGAGGTGTCACAGCGCTCGGAGGTGGCGTCCTTCTCTCTCCAAGCTCAGCGCGCATCTGACGTCACCTCCTTCTTCCTGCGCATGCTCAGCGGGGAGTCACACGCCCTCGGCTCGTTGGCTCCGCCCCAGATGGGACCGGTCCGCCGCTTCTATTGGGTGCGGGGGTTACCGGGCTCCGCCCTTGACGAGGAGCTGACAGCGAGCCCCTACTTGGTAACCCCGTCGAGCACATGTGCGATGGCGGCTCGTTGGAAAGGCATGGTGCCCTCCCAACACCCCCTACCAACCAAGCCGGAGTGAGGACGCGCACTCCCCGCGCCGCCGCCGTTGTTGTTGTTGTTGTTGTTGAACCGTGAGGAAGAGCTGCGGGGAGGTATTGGGAGGTCCTAAACTTCCTAACGGTGCCATACAATCACATTCTGGTGCAACGAAGAGTCAGAATTAATGGAAACGAGTCCTTAACTGACATAGACTAAGAATAACTAGCAAGATGTCCTATAGTTGTCTACGTGAGATGCGGTGGACCTGGATGCGACATTTAATGGGGGAAATAGGGGGAGGTCGGGTCTACAGAGTGTTGTTTACAGAAAATGGGACTAGGGAATGGGGGATTGGGGATAGTTGGGAAGTATTGAGGAAATAGGGGAATATTTACAAGCGGATATGGATGGATGCCAATCCCATATCCGCAACATTGCACCCTTCTCTACCTCAGGGCGTCCCGACCCGATAAATTTTTACCTACTTTAGTGTGGCACTCAGATGTAGTTCCCTCTACTATTAACTCAACCCTGAGTGCGACAGTTTTACAGATGTTCACAAATGAGTAAATATGTCCCCCTGCGACGTTGCACCCTTCTCCTAACAGAAACACACCCACAGGATAACCGAATCGCGGAAAGAATCCTCAAACTAAACATACAGCCGGTAGGGAGCATCATTTATACAAGGCTACATTGATATTTACACGATGATCCAGGACCTGTTCTTTGAGGAACACATGCAGATGTTATGCATAGAGAGAGCACGCATGCCAGCATCGATACACCAACCCACGAGTGCCCTGTGGCCCTACGGCCTTTAATAATGTGCAGAGCACCCCATCCAAGCACCAAAAGCACCACCCCATACACACAGTCAGCACCATCCGGTGCACCAATAAGTGTTCAACAATAAATGCACAATCAAGTGTCCATGGTCACCGGTGGTGTCGCAGCCGGCCGATGTTCTGCCGCTGGTCTTGCCTTTATGGAGTGCACTTGGCCTTCTGGCTTCTTTAGACATAAAGAAAGGCGCCAACCGCGTCCATTTCTAAATTGTGGCCGTCAGGGGGGCCAACTAAAAGTGGTTCACCTGTATGGCATAGGTGCCACGTTGACCCAGAGGTCCATCACCGGGTGGTGCTTGCCCGCAAAAGAACTGCGGTCCATGGTGGGCGGCCACAAAAATTGCGGTCCATATGGTGTATCGATCCAGGCAGCAAGCAGCGAAAGTACAGGCCCACAACTGCGGAGCCAGCACCTCTCTCTCCTCTCTCTCCGCCCCAAAGCCAGATCCTCGGAGGTGGGAGACAAAAGAAGACAAGTGAGTAAGGTGGTAAGGGCGCAAAAGTGCACGCAATTCAAGGTAATGCACACTGGGGGCACATGGGAACCAGGTGAGACAGGTACGTTCCTACCGTACGCCCCCCCCCCCCACCAGGTAACCTACATTGCCCCTCCCTTACCCCTTACTGTATCCACAAAACACAACACTACCCATAAACATCTACTTTACACATCAACAACCGTCCCTACTGTCTTCCCCGTTCCTCCCATAAACCAAATTCGTCTTCTCTCCCTCCTAACCAATCAAATTTGCCATTTCCAACTCTCATCAAAATTTGCCATCTCCAACTCAACATCAAAATTTGCCATCACCAATTCATAATCAGTCCCTCCTAAGGAGGGAGAGATGGAATCACCCCAATGTCTCATCCACGTCGTGATGCGTCTCACAAATCCAAACAGCAATTCTCCTTTCCTGCAACACAGAACAAAGGAACACAGGTGTGGAGTCATCATCATCACCTCAGGTAAGTGGCTGCGTATGGTGCGACAGGTTCATCAATCCTAACTATTTCCTAAATGACTTTAACAACTTTACATTACCCGGGGTCTTTCCCTGCCTATCCATTGGCCAACTTACGCTATGGGTTCTAAAAACCAATTCCCATTGACCAAACTGTGGTGCTTATCAATTTGGGGTCTCACTCCCCCGATTCATCTCCCGGTGCCCTCGCACAATTTCTGAGCTGTGACGTGTAGCTCTCCCAGCAGGTCTACCCACCTGCACACCTCCACCACTGTAGTTGCCACCCGAGCTTACCTGCTCCTTACCTAACCTATCTAATTTGGGAAGGCCCCTCCTGGCCCTGTCACCCCACTCGGTGCCCTCTGGCACTGGGCTATCCGTGTCCGTCCTCCGGATCCTCGGGCCCCATCCACAACTACCGGCTCCCAGAGCCCATCTGCGGCCCCACCTGGCCGACATCCTCACAGTGGTGGAGTGCCCAAACCAACTACACACACTAACAGGCTACACGCCCAGCCATTTCCACAACACTAATGCACCCATCCAAATACCATTCTTCCACCCGCACCACAGATGCCAATATCCAACCACAATTTACCTATACCCTCTACCTAACACTTACACTACCCGCCCCGGGTACTCGTGAAAGGGGTCCACTCTTCCCCCATCCACACCTTCCACCATGCACACCACTCCGTACCACTTACTCCATGTATTCCACACACCTGTACTTGCACACCTGTGCTCTCACACCTGGTGCCACCTGCACCCTTCTCTCCCCAAGCGCATTCGCGCTGATCCACAACACTCACTACTCCCTCACTGCTCCACACACCTGTCCAGTTCTCACACAGCATCATCTCATCTAACTACTCCCCTCTGAAACTTGCGCTTCCCAGTCGTCCCTTTAAACTATTGCGCTCCCTCGTCATTATCATCCACACTAAACTACCTGTGTCCCCACTACAGGTATCAGTCACTAACTAATCTTAACGTTACCTAATGTCATCTTCTAGGGCCCTACACACAATATCCTAACCCACCCGGGCTAGTTTTCACTGCCATAAACCCCATAAACTATAGCGCATTTGCCCCACGTTTGTGAGGGATGACAGAGTTGCCATCCCACCACATCGGGCATCTCCCACTACCAATTTTGCACATCAAATTTCAACAAATCAAAAATTTTCTATTTACTGCCAATTCTATTCACTTTTCTAAATTTTGGATCAAAACCACTATCACTATTATCATCATCCGTCTACTTATTAGATCCTCTCGGTGCGCCAATTCCCTTCTAAAGCTCGGCTTCGTACAGCCGAGCAATGAATGCGGGTTGTTTGGTGCCAGCGGCTGGATACGTCCCGCATTCGGTGCAGGGAAGGAGGTTTACCCGGGCGGAGCACCCATGCACCATCTCGGCACGGAGCCATCCCATGGCCCGATCTCGACCTGCCGGAATGCCTCAACAAAAAGTGGTCGCCATGACGACCCTTCCTATCGGGCTACCCACTCCGCCTAGTGGAGCACGGATGCGGCCGTTCAAAGCGAGGCCCAGCGTGGATCGCGTACGGCGGTCCTTTCGAACCCGCCGTGGCTCGGATCCCCGCTGGTTCTCGCGGCACGCGAAGCCCGGCACGCACCGAGGGCCCGATTCGGCTAACTGTCGTTCTAACCGCTAACCCGGTTACCGTCGATGCCTCACCTGCATGCTCACACGCATACGCTACCCCTTTCTTGCCCATACATCCAGCTGTTCCCATGCTCCTCGTCGTACCTTCTCTAACACACCCAGGTACACTCATTCCACTCACAGCCTTGGTCACACACCTGACCACCGAACACTTTGGCACACATTCGTTGGTCGCACACCTCACCAACACACCACTTCGCGCCCCTTCCTCGGTCACCTCCTCTGTGAAAATCACAGGTGTGCTCTCACTCGCACACCCAACCACGTGCCTCACTACCAATTCCAGCGTGCATTCCCACACACGCTCTACCATTCCAGGTGTGCTTCCTTTCTCACCTGTCACAACCAACTCACGCTCCGTGTCACTCTTACTACTCTCACCTCCACTCTTGACAGCGCACTCACCCTTACTCTCGACAGCGCACTCTTTCCTCATGCACCTGTCCGTCACACATCTTTCTCGCGCATCCTCTCCCGTTACATCCTCTGTAACACTCACCACAGGTGTACACTCTTCCCTACTTTTGACAGCGCACTCTTTCCTCATGCACCCCAGAGTCGGACTTTCTCGCACACCTCCTTTTTCGCACACCAGACCTGTCGCACACATCACCAACGGCCTCTCACGAACATCCGGGTCTATCTCGACCCCCAAGCTTATTAAATCACCTGGCGCATCATACGCACGACCATATTGGTCACCACTTACACCGGGTCCTCTTTCTCTTCGCTTTTCCTCCATCACCTGTGAATCCCTCATCCGGTTAATGAGCACATCATCACGATCCGAACACAGACTTTGGACCAATTCTTTTATTTCCTCCTTTATCTCTTTCTTATCCTCTCTCCGTCGCTTCTTAATTTCGCTCACCCCTTCTTCCACTTCTTCTAATTTCTGCTTCACCTCCTTCATCTCCTCGTGCGCCCCCTTAAATTCTTCCTCTAACTCCACCTTATTTTTTTCTATGTGCTCCCGCACCTCCCGCTCTTTAACCTCCATCACCTCTACCACCTTGTTCATTTTCCTCGTCAGGTCCTCATGTACCGTCTGACACTCTTTTTTTAATTACCCCTACGTCCTTTTTCATCTCCTTCTGTGTCGATTTTAAACCCTCTATTACCGCTGTGTTCTTCTTTACCTGGTCCCCCAACTCCTTTTGTCCCACTGTCAGTTGTTCTACTCCCAGCGTCAACTCCTCTATACCACCTTGCAATTTTACAGTCCCCTTTCTCACCTCCTTCTCCATGCGCTCCTTACAGTGCCTCACCTCCTCGCGCACTCCTCCGACCTCCTCACTCACACCTCTTCTGATCTCTTCTCCCATCACTTGCATCTCCTGCCCAGATGCCACCCTCATCTGCTCCATTTCCTCCCTGTGAGCATCCAATTTAGTTTCTACCCCCATTCTGACCCCCTCTATCTGCTGCCCCATTTTTTAAACTTCCCTTTCCGCTTGGTCCCTCATGTCCCTCAATTTGCCTTCCATACTGTTTTCTAACCCCTCTAACCTCTTTTGCATCCCTTCCATTTGATTCTCTTGAGCGGCCATTCTGTTTTCTACCCCCGTTAACCCATGTTTCACCCCTTCTATTTGATTCTCTTGAGCGGCCATTCTGTTTTCTACCCCCGTTAACCCATTCTTTACCTCTTTTATCCCATTGTCTAACGCCTCACCGGTACCCCTCGCTTCGTCCCTCATTACCCCCAATTGCTCACTCTGAGCATCCATCCGGTTCCCCATTCCTAAAATTTGGTTTCTCATCCCCCTGTTCTCTTCCCTCTCCTCATCCGCCTTGACCATGAAGGCCTGCATCTGCTGCATGAATAGGCCCCAGTTCATTGGTGCTGCGGCCGCTGCTACGGTCACGGGCGCGGCAAAATTTGGTGCCGCTACACCCACGTGCGCGAGGACGCCACTTTGCGCGCCTGAAGCCTCGTGCGCGAGGACGCCATTTTGCGAACCTGCCGCCCTCACTGCTTCGCTCTCCTCTTGTCCCTCAATTTGGTCCTGGATCGACCCTGCCTCACTCTCCTCTACCGGAACCCAGCCGTCTTGATCTGCCATAGCGCGACTTTCAAAATTCGGGTTTTTTGTAAAACAAAATCAAATTTCGGTGTCTTGTAATTTTGAGCGCGTTAAGCGCGCTTCGGGTCCAATCTCACTCCTCGACACCAATTGTTACGGACACGGCTTAAGATGTTGCTTGACCGAGCGGAATGGCCGCCGTGTTCGCACAGTTTACCCGATTACCCCCAACTCACCCGATTCCACCCGACGTTGACCAAATCGCGCTATGCTAAATCAATGATTGGAAAGGACACAACGACTGGGATAGATGAAACGACGCAAGGGGTACAGTTCTCAAGACCTCCGGAGTAGGATATAATTAGTGGTGGAGAAAAGGGGTAGATTACAAGGTAGAGTGAGGTAAAAGACACAGAAGAGATAGGCACTTAGATACAACCTTATCTATCCCAGACAGACCACAGACAAACGGAACAAGACTGACTTACACAGGGATTGATGGCAGGGAAGGACAGGCAGTCGATAGCACAAGGTGCACCTTGGCTCAGGGACAGGATAAAGCACGGTCCAGTCCAGAGATGCGGGGAGGTGTCACAGCGCTCGGAGGTGGCGTCCTTCTCTCTCCAAGCTCAGCGCGCATCTGACGTCACCTCCCTCTTCCTGCGCATGCTCAGCGGGGAGTCACACGCCCTCGGCTCGTTGGCTCCGCCCCAGATGGGACCGGTCCGCCGCTTCTATTGGGTGCGGGGGTTACCGGGCTCCGCCCTTGACGAGGAGCTGACAGCGAGCCCCTACTTGGTAACCCCGTCGAGCACATGTGCGATGGCGGCTCGTTGGAAAGGCATGGTGCCCTCCCAACACCCCCTACCAACCAAGCCGGAGTGAGGACGCGCACTCCCCGCGCCGCCGCCGTTGTTGTTGTTGTTGTTGTTGAACCGTGAGGAAGAGCTGCGGGGAGGTATTGGGAGGTCCTAAACTTCCTAACGGTGCCATACAATCACATTCTGGTGCAACGAAGAGTCAGAATTAATGGAAACGAGTCCTTAACTGACATAGACTAAGAATAACTAGCAAGATGTCCTATAGTTGTCTACGTGAGATGCGGTGGACCTGGATGCGACATTTAATGGGGGAAATAGGGGGAGGTCGGGTCTACAGAGTGTTGTTTACAGAAAATGGGACTAGGGAATGGGGGATTGGGGATAGTTGGGAAGTATTGAGGAAATAGGGGAATATTTACAAGCGGATATGGATGGATGCCAATCCCATATCCGCAACATTGCACCCTTCTCTACCTCGGGGCGTCCCGACCCGATAAATTTTTACCTACTTTAGTGTGGCACTCAGATGTAGTTCCCTCGACTATTAACTCAACCCTGAGTGCGACAGTTTTACAGATGTTCACAAATGAGTAAATATGTCCCCCTGCGACGTTGCACCCTTCTCCTAACAGAAACACACCCACAGGATAACCGAATCGCGGAAAGAATCCTCAAACTAAACATACAGCCGGTAGGGAGCATCATTTATACAAGGCTACATTGATATTTACACGATGATCCAGGACCTGTTCTTTGAGGAACACATGCAGATGTTATGCATAGAGAGAGAGCACGCATGCCAGCATCGATACACCAACCCACGAGTGCCCTGTGGCCCTACGGCCTTTAATAATGTGCAGAGCACCCCATCCAAGCACCAAAAGCACCACCCCATACACACAGTCAGCACCATCCGGTGCACCAATAAGTGTTCAACAATAAATGCACAATCAAGTGTCCATGGTCACCGGTGGTGTCGCAGCCGGCCGATGTTCTCCCGCTGGTCTTGCCTTCATGGAGTGCACTTGGCCTTCTGGCTTCTTTAGACATAAAGAAAGGCGCCAACCGCGTCCATTTCTAAATTGTGGCCGTCAGGGGGGCCAACTAAAAGTGGTTCACCTGTATGGCATAGGTGCCACGTTGACCCAGAGGTCCATCACCGGGTGGTGCTTGCCCGCAAAAGAACTGCGGTCCATGGTGGGTGGCCACAAAAATTGCGGTCCATATGGTGTATCGATCCAGGCAGCAAGCAGCGAAAGTACAGGCCCACAACTGCAGAGCCAGCACCTCTCTCTCCTCTCTCTCCGCCCCAAAGCCAGATCCTCGGAGGTGGGAGACAAAAGAAGACAAGTGAGTAAGGTGGTAAGGGCGCAAAAGTGCACGCAATTCAAGGTAATGCACACTGGGGGCACATGGGAACCAGGTGAGACAGGTACGTTCCTACCGTACGCCCCCCCCCCCCACCAGGTAACCTACATTGCCCCTCCCTTACCCCTTACTGTATCCACAAAACACAACACTACCCATAAACATCTACTTTACACATCAACAACCGTCCCTACTGTCTTCCCCGTTCCTCCCATAAACCAAATTCGTCTTCTCTCCCTCCTAACCAATCAAATTTGCCATTTCCAACTCTCATCAAAATTTGCCATCTCCAACTCAACATCAAAATTTGCCATCACCAATTCATAATCAGTCCCTCCTAAGGAGGGAGAGATGGAATCACCCCAATGTCTCATCCACGTCGTGATGCGTCTCACAAATCCAAACAGCAATTCTCCTTTCCTGCAACACAGAACAAAGGAACACAGGTGTGGAGTCATCATCATCACCTCAGGTAAGTGGCTGCGTATGGTGCGACAGGTTCATCAATCCTAACTATTTCCTAAATGACTTTAACAACTTTACATTACCCGGGGTCTTTCCCTGCCTATCCATTGGCCAACTTACGCTATGGGTTCTAAAAACCAATTCCCATTGACCAAACTGTGGTGCTTCTCAATTTGGGGTCTCACTCCCCCGATTCATCTCCCGGTGCCCTCGCACAATTTCTGGGCTGTGACGTGTAGCTCTCCCAGCAGGTCTACCCACCTGCACACCTCCACCACTGTAGTTGCCACCCGAGCTTACCTGCTCCTTACCTAACCTATCTAATTTGGGAAGGCCCCTCCTGGCCCTGTCACCCCACTCGGTGCCCTCTGGCACTGGGCTATCCGTGTCCGTCCTCCGGATCCTCGGGCCCCATCCACAACTACCGGCTCCCAGAGCCCATCTGCGGCCCCACCTGGCCGACATCCTCACAGTGGTGGAGTGCCCAAACCAACTACACACACTAACAGGCTACACGCCCAGCCATTTCCACAACACTAATGCACCCATCCAAATACCATTCTTCCACCCGCACCACAGATGCCAATATCCAACCACAATTTACCTATACCCTCTACCTAACACTTACACTACCCGCCCCGGGTACTCGTGAAAGGGGTCCACTCTTCCCCCATCCACACCTTCCACCATGCACACCACTCCGTACCACTTACTCCATGTATTCCACACACCTGTACTTGCACACCTGTGCTCTCACACCTGGTGCCACCTGCACCCTTCTCTCCCCAAGCACATTCGCGCTGATCCACAACACTCACTACTCCCTCACTGCTCCACACACCTGTCCAGTTCTCACACAGCATCATCTCATCTAACTACTCCCCTCTGAAACTTGCGCTTCCCAGTCGTCCCTTTAAACTATTGCGCTCCCTCGTCATTATCATCCACACTAAACTACCTGCGTCCCCACTACAGGTATCAGTCACTAACTAATCTTAACGTTACCTAATGCCATCTTCTAGGGCCCTACACACAATATCCTAACCCACCCGGGCTAGTTTTCACTGCCATAAACCCCATAAACTATAGCGCATTTGCCCCACGTTTGTGAGGGATGACAGAGTTGCCATCCCACCACATCGGGCATCTCCCACTACCAATTTTGCACATCAAATTTCAACAAATCAAAAATTTTCTATTTACTGCCAATTCTATTCACTTTTCTAAATTTTGGATCAAAACCACTATCACTATTATCATCATCCGTCTACTTATTAGATCCTCTCGGTGCGCCAATTCCCTTCTAAAGCTCGGCTTCATACAGCCGAGCAATGAATGCGGGTTGTTTGGTGCCAGCGGCTGGATACGTCCCGCATTCGGTGCAGGGAAGGAGGTTTACCCGGGCCGAGCTCCCACGCACCATCTCGGCACGGAGCCATCCCATGGCCCGATCTCGACCTGCCGGAATGCCTCAACAAAAAGTGGTCGCCATGACGACCCTTCCTATCGGGCTGCCCACTCCGCCTAGTGGAGCACGGATGCGGCCGTTCAAAGCGAGGCCCAGCGTGGATCGCGTACGGCGGTCCTTTCGAACCCGCCGTGGCTCGGATCCCCGCTGGTTCTCGCGGCACGTGAAGCCCGGCACGCACCGAGGGCCCGATTCGGCTAACTGTCGTTCTAACCGCTAACCCGGTTACCGTCGATGCCTCACCTGCATGCTCACATGCATACGCTACCCCTTTCTTGCCCATACATCCAGCTGTTCCCATGCTCCTCGTCGTACCTTCTCTAACACACCCAGGTACACTCATTCCACTCACAGCCTTGGTCACACACCTGACCACCGAACACTTTGGCACACATTCGTTGGTCGCACACCTCACCAACACACCACTTCGCGCCCCTTCCTCGGTCACCTCCTCTGTGAAAATCACAGGTGTGCTCTCACTCGCACACCCAACCACGTGCCTCACTACCAATTCCAGCGTGCATTCCCACACACGCTCTACCATTCCAGGTGTGCTTCCTTTCTCACCTGTCACAACCAACTCACGCTCCGTGTCACTCTTACTACTCTCACCTCCACTCTTGACAGCGCACTCACCCTTACTCTCGACAGCGCACTCTTTCCTCATGCACCTGTCCGTCACACATCTTTCTCGCGCATCCTCTCCCGTTACATCCTCTGTAACACTCCCCACAGGTGTACACTCTTCCCTACTTTTGACAGCGCACTCTTTCCTCATGCACCCCAGAGTCGGACTTTCTCGCACACCTCCTTTTTCGCACACCAGACCTGTCGCACACATCACCAACGGCCTCTCACGAACATCCGGGTCTATCTCGACCCCCAAGCTTATTAAATCACCTGGCGCATCATACGCACGACCATATTGGTCACCACTTACACCGGGTCCTCTTTCTCTTCGCTTTTCCTCCATCACCTGCGAATCCCTCATCCGGTTAATGAGCACATCATCACGATCCGAACACAGACTTTGGACCAATTCTTTTACTTCCTCCTTTATCTCTTTCTTATCCTCTCTCCGTCGCTTCTTAATTTCGCTCACCCCTTCTTCCACTTCTTCTAATTTCTGCTTCACCTCCTTCATCTCCTCGTGCGCCCCCTTAAATTCTTCCTCTAACTCCACCTTATTTTTTTCTATGTGCTCCCGCACCTCCCGCTCTTTAACCTCCATCACCTCTACCACCTTGTTCATTTTCCTCGTCAGGTCCTCATGTACCGTCTGACACTCTTTTTTTAATTACCCCTACGTCCTTTTTCATCTCCTTCTGTGTCGATTTTAAACCCTCTATTACCGCTGTGTTCTTCTTTACCTGGTCCCCCAACTCCTTTTGTCCCACTGTCAGTTGTTCTACTCCCAGCGTCAACTCCTCTATACCACCTTGCAATTTTACAGTCCCCTTTCTCACCTCCTTCTCCATGCGCTCCTTACAGTGCCTCACCTCCTCGCGCACTCCTCCGACCTCCTCACTCACACCTCTTCTGATCTCTTCTCCCATCACTTGCATCTCCTGCCCAGATGCCACCCTCATCTGCTCCATTTCCTCCCTGTGAGCATCCAATTTAGTTTCTACCCCCATTCTGACCCCCTCTATCTGCTGCCCCATTTTTTAAACTTCCCTTTCCGCTTGGTCCCTCATGTCCCTCAATTTGCCTTCCATACTGTTTTCTAACCCCTCTAACCCCTTTTGCATCCCTTCCATTTGATTCTCTTGAGCGGCCATTCTGTTTTCTACCCCCGTTAACCCATGTTTCACCCCTTCTATTTGATTCTCTTGAGCGGCCATTCTGTTTTCTACCCCCGTTAACCCATTCTTTACCTCTTTTATCCCATTGTCTAACGCCTCACCGGTACCCCTCGCTTCGTCCCTCATTACCCCCAATTGCTCACTCTGAGCATCCATCCGGTTCCCCATTCCTAAAATTTGGTTTCTCATCCCCCTGTTCTCTTCCCTCTCCTCATCTGCCTTGACCATGAAGGCCTGCATCTGCTGCATGAATAGGCCCCAGTTCATTGGTGCTGCGGCCGCTGCTACGGTCACGGGCGCGGCAAAATTTGGTGCCGCTACACCCACGTGCGCGAGGACGCCACTTTGCGCGCCTGAAGCCTCGTGCGCGAGGACGCCATTTTGCGAACCTGCCGCCCTCACTGCTTCGCTCTCCTCTTTTTTTTTTTCTTTTTTTTTTTGTATACAAGATCGAGGCTCGTGAAAGAGCGAACATTAATCACACAGAAAGACAAACCGACACATAAAACATATAACATCGGGAGCGGTAGACAAGATAGGGAGAGAGGGGGAAGGACACAAACACAACATTTGAGAGCAGGGACCGAGAGACATGGAGACATGGAGAGATCTGAGAGAGGGCGAGGGCTTTGGGGGGGGGGGGCATGGGAAGGGGGCGGTGGGAGAGGTATAAAACATATGGACACTGCCAGGACTTCCAGGAAAGAAGTTGGAATTTCAAACAAGGTGGATCTGGGGTGAATCAGCGGGGGTAGAAAAGATCAAGGTTTTGGATGGGGGAAGATAAGAGATGGTGGTGAACAGCTGTTTTAAAGACCTGGAGGGAGGAGTGGGATTGAAGGGAGTGAGGGAGTTTGTTCCAGAGGCGGGAGAAAAGAGGAATGAAAGAGTGAAGGTGAGCAGAGAGCCGAGATTTCGGCAGTTTAACCATCAGAGGGTTGCTGGCAGATCTTGTGCGACCTGTAGGAATATTTGGGGGACAGAGCACAGAGAGAGCTGGGGGTGCAAGGCCGGAGAGGAGTCGGTAGAAGACAGAAAGACCACCTACCTGCCTGCGGTGAGTGAGTGAAAGGCCCTCAGAGATAGCTTCATCGCGGGAGATTCCAATAATTCTGAAAGCTTTGGTTTCAACAGCGTGAAGCCGAGCTAGGTGTGAGGCAGGAGCACCGGCCCATAGGGGAGAACAGTATTCCATTGAGCTGCGGATGAAAGCCTTGTATGTGGTGAGGAGCTCAGGTGTGCCGAGGAAGGACTTCGCACGACGGAGGATGCCCAGTCGGCGACTGGCTTTGGAGGCCAGCTTGGAAATGTGGTTTTCCCAAGAAAGATCATGGCAGATAGTGAGACCCAAAATCTTGAGCGACAGAACTTCTTGGAGAGGATTGTTGAGAAAGTAGATGGGAGGGTTGTCCAGTCGATCTTTTCGGAGAGACATAGTAAGAGTGTGAGATTTGTCAGGATTGAAAGACATGTTCCACTTGTTTGACCAGTCTGTGATTTTGTCCAGGTCTTCAGAGAGTGAGGAGGCAGCAGACTGCCGATCTGAGGGAAGAGGAATGGAGCGGCAGAGAGTGGAGTCATCAGCAAAGAGATAGAGAGGATTTTCGAGAGAGTCAGAGAGATCATTGATGAAGACCAGAAAAAGCACGGGGCCCAGAACACTGCCTTGGGGAACTCCAGCCTGAACAGGAAGAGGAGATGAGAGAAACCCATTCAGGGCCACACGTTGACGACGACTAGAGAGGAAGTCCGCCAGCCATGCGTGGAGATTTCCATGGATACCAAAGGAGGAGAGTTTGGTGAGCAGAGCGGGGTGCCAGACCGTGTCGAAGGCACGTGATATGTCGAGGGAGACAGCTCTAATTTCCTGTTTGGCATTGAGGACCTCCATCCATTGTTGAGACAGCAGAAGCAGCATGTCCAGAGTAGAGTGACCTGGTCTGAAACCAAATTGATGATCAGAGATCAAGCCATTGGAGAAGAGGAAAGATTTCATATCTGAAGCAATGATGGATTCCATGACTTTGCTGATAATTGGGAGAAGGCTGATTGGTCTGTAGTTGCTAGGATCTGTTTTTGCACCTTTTTTGTGCAAAGCGGTGATGTTGGCTGATTTCCAAGCAGATGGAAGTTGACCTTGAGCAAAAGAGAGGGTGAAGAGAACAGAGAGAGGGTGAGATAGAGCAGCAGAGCAGGATTTTAGGACCCGTGGGCTGATGCCGTCGGGTCCAGTTGCAGAATCAGAGTCGAGGGTTGACAGAAACTTTTCCACCTTGTCAGGAGGAAAGGACACGGAGTCCAGGAGCAGCAGGGTACGACTGGGTAAGGTGGGTACAGAGAGGGATGGGTTTGGGACACAAGATTTAGAGGCAAACACAGAGTTGAGGCATTCAGCTTTTTCACGTGCGGAGTCAGCTGTGTAGCCGTTTGAGGTAAGGGAGGGGATGGAGGGGGAACAAACACCAGAAACGGATTTGACCAGACGCCACCAGGATTTGGAAGAGGGAGACAGATAAGAGAGTTCGGTCTTGAGAACGGAGAGATATTGTTTCCTGGCTCTCCTGAGGGTGGACACACACTTGTTTCGGGCTTTGTGAAAGGAAATGAGATTTCCTTCCGTTGGATTTGCTTTCCAGGAGACGAAGGCAAGTTGTTTCTGGGCAACAGCCTCATCACAAGATTCCGTGTACCATGGACGGGAGGAAGGGTATGACAACTGAAGACGAGATGGGATAAATCTGTGCATGAGAGAGAGCAATTTACTTTGGAAGAATTCCCAGGATGAGTTGATGTCAGAGGTGGTAGAGATGGGAGACCAGTCCAGATGATTGATGGCTGCTTGAAGACCGTGCCAGTTGGCCTGAGTGAAATGCCAGACTCGTCGACGCTGAGCAGGCTCCCTGAGGATGGTCAGAGAGATGTCCACTTTAACAAGGACATGATCAGATGATCCGATCGGAGCAGAAGAAGAGCAGCAGACATTTTCAGGGAAGTTAGTCATAACCAAGTCCAGAAGAGAAGATGTTCCGTTGACTGAGATCCGGGTCGGGAAATTGACAGATTGTGTCAGTCCCAGTGAGTCGCAGAAGTCCTTTGCTGAAGAGCCATGGCTGGTGAGAGAGGTACCCACACCCAGCCAACTGGCATGGTGACAATTGAAATCACCACATATGAGGAAGAGAGAGTTGGGATGAGTAGATAGAAGTTGGTCCATATCATCAGACAGCGAGATGTAGATGGAGTCATCACTGTTTGGTGGATGGTACAACACACATATGAACAAGAGGTGGGAGCGAAGGGGAAGCCGTAGCCAGAGGTATTCCTGGGGGTGAGGTGGAGAGAGTGCAGTGCAGGGCGAGTGAGGAAGAGAGTTTTTGATAAAGATAGCAACCCCGCCTCCAGGACGAGGCTCAGGTCTATCATACCGGAGGAGGGAGTAGCCCGGGAGAGATACTATGGAATCAGAGACATCATAAAGGAGGAAAGTTTCTGTTAAGCAGATCACGTCTGGTTTGACAGAAGCAACCTGTATGGAGAGATCAGTTAAGTTTGAACGAAGGCCCCGGATGTTTGAGGTCCATACCGTTAATGAAGAGGAAGGGGTAGCATCAGATACAGAACAGGGGGGAGGAGGGGTAGGGTAAGATGTGGAAGAGGTGGAAGAGATAGGGAGAGCTGTTGAAGGTGTGTCAGAGATTTCAGAATAGCTCGGAGAAAGGGAAGGATGGGGCGGACAAAAGGTTTGATGGTGATTGGGTGAACCACAATGAGGTGTTATTTGAGGAGGGGGAAGAGCAAGGCAGAAGGTTGGGGGAGATGGAGGTGAGAGTTTGAAGGGGGAAGAAGCGGGGAGGACGCTTTGAGGAGGGGGAGTGAGAGGGGGGAAATTGAGAAGCAATGAGGGTGGGGAGATTTGAAGGGGAGGGGTGAGGGGGGAGTTTGGGAGGGAAGGGACAAGGGGAGGGATTTGAAAGGGATGGGATATGGGGGAGATTTGGAGGGGAGGGGTGAGGCAGGAGTCTAGGAGGGGAGGGGCGAGGGGGCGTCTTGGCGGGGAGGAGTGAGGGGGTAGTTTAGGAGGGAGGGGGCAAGGGGGGAGATTTGAAAGGGATGGGTGATGGGTAAGATTTGGAGGGGAGGGGTGATGGGGAAGATTTGGAGGGGAGGGGTTATGGGGAAGATTTGGAGGGGAGGGGTGAGATTGGATTTTTGAAAGTGTACGATTTATGGGAAACGAACATTTATTGCAAAATGAGTTTCTTGTGACCTTCGAGTTAAAAATACGTTTAAGGACGCTGGATGGAGGATGGAGTGCAGGAGAGTTTAGGGAATGTAGAAAAAAGGCACTATAGGAGATGGATATTTTTTTTGGGATGAATTGATTTGGTGAGCAAGTCGAAAGCAGCCTTTTAAAGAAGAAGAAGAAAAAGGTGTTATAAAATATGACGGAATACATAACTTGAGGGGAAAGTGTAAACATTGAAGGTTAATGAGTGAAAACTATCTGGGGAAATGGGGGAGAAACACGTGATCGAAGAACGAACGAATGAATAAGAATGAATAAACGAATGAGAACAGAGAAGGAAATGTTTTTTTTTTTTTGTTTTTTTTTTTTTTTTGAGTTGAGATTTACACAAGGAAGTAGGCTATGGGTGAAAAGCCTGGGAATACAGAGAACGAAAGTTATTGGATCACAAACGACGGACCGCTGAGAGAAAAACAAAGCCTCAAGGTTGTACAGTGCACACTGTACAAGGCCTCAAGACACGACACGGCAAACAGACGATCAATTTATGAAAGATAAACACCGAGAAACAACCAAAGTTGCACACAATAACTTCACACACCGAAAGATAAATACAGTTTCGACAAAATACAATTGTGAACAGACTTAACTTCGAAAAACGTGGAGACTGTGTGGAGCTTCGAAAATCCCTCCCACCGTCTCCGAGATCTCGCGAGATCTCCCCAATCCTCTTGTCCCTCAATTTGGTCCTGGATCGACCCTGCCTCACTCTCCTCTACCGGAACCCAGCCGTCTTGATCTGCCATAGCGCGACTTTCAAAATTCGGGTTTTTTGTAAAACAAAATCAAATTTCGGTGTCTTGTAATTTTGAGCGCGTTAAGCGCGCTTCGGGTCCAATCTCACTCCTCGACACCAATTGTTACGGACACGGCTTAAGATGTTGCTTGACCGAGCGGAATGGCCGCCGTGTTCGCACAGTTTACCCGATTACCCCCAACTCACCCGATTCCACCCGACGTTGACCAAATCGCGCTATGCTAAATCAATGATTGGAAAGGAAACAACGACTGGGATAGATGAAACGACGCAAGGGGTACAGTTCTCAAGACCTCCGGAGGAGGATATAATTAGTGGTGGAGAAAAGGGGTAGATTACAAGGTAGAGTGAGGTAAAAGACACAGAAGAGATAGGCACTTAGATACAACCTTATCTATCCCAGACAGACCACAGACAAATGGAACAAGACTGACTTACACAGGGATTGATGGCAGGGAAGGACAGGCAGTCGATAGCACAAGGTGCACCTTGGCTCAGGGACAGGATAAAGCACGGTCCAGTCCAGAGATGCGGGGAGGTGTCACAGCGCTCGGAGGTGGCGTCCTTCTCTCTCCAAGCTCAGCGCGCATCTGACGTCACCTCCCTCTTCCTGCGCATGCTCAGCGGGGAGTCACACGCCCTCGGCTCGTTGGCTCCGCCCCAGATGGGACCGGTCCGCCGCTTCTATTGGGTGCGGGGGTTACCGGGCTCCGCCCTTGACGAGGAGCTGACAGCGAGCCCCTACTTGGTAACCCCGTCGAGCACATGTGCGATGGCGGCTCGTTGGAAAGGCATGGTGCCCTCCCAACACCCCCTACCAACCAAGCCGGAGTGAGGACGCGCACTCCCCGCGCCGCCGCCGTTGTTGTTGTTGTTGTTGTTGAACCGTGAGGAAGAGCTGCGGGGAGGTATTGGGAGGTCCTAAACTTCCTAACGGTGCCATACAATCACATTCTGGTGCAACGAAGAGTCAGAATTAATGGAAACGAGTCCTTAACTGACATAGACTAAGAATAACTAGCAAGATGTCCTATAGTTGTCTACGTGAGATGCGGTGGACCTGGATGCGACATTTAATGGGGGAAACAGGGGGAGGTCGGGTCTACAGAGTGTTGTTTGCAGAAAATGGGACTAGGGAATGGGGGATTGGGGATAGTTGGGAAGTATTGAGGAAATAGGGGAATATTTACAAGCGGATATGGATGGATGCCAATCCCATATCCGCAACAATATATATGAGTCACCTCCAAGCGTTACGAGCATGACCATCGTGTAGTTTTTCTTCAATCTTACCCTTGTACGACCGTTTACAGTTGCCGATGACAGAGCGCAGTTCTTTCTTCGACAAGCTGAGGACGGAGTCATCCTTCTTCAGGAATGCATGCTTCTTCTTCAACAAACAAGCCTTCACTTCAACGGTAACCCAATGTTTGTTATTGGGAAACATGTGAATGGTTCTCTCTGTGGTCACGAGGTCCTCACAGAACTTCACATAATCTGTGATCGTCTGAGTGAGTTCATCAGGGTCGTCACAAGAGTCGAAAAAGGCAACTCAGTCTGTGCATAGGAAACAGCCCTTCAAACGTTCGTTATCCGCCGCCGTTCTACCTTTAACCGTCTTGCACAGAACCGGCATTCTTTTCACCTTTGGTCTGTACGTAGGTAAGAGATGGACCACCTCAAGGTCTGATCGTCCGATCGCAGTAGCAAATTTCACTACATAAGCATGTTCAATGTCACCGTAACATTTGTCCAACGTCCTGTTACCACATACAGCAACATCCACATACTGATCGAGCTGAGGGAGTTCCTGATCGAGATCACATCGATTGAAATCCCCAAGAATCAGGATCGATTGATCCACTGAACGAGCGGTCGCTCCATTGTAACTTTCTGCGATTCGTTCGGACGCGCATTTAAAGTCCGGCCCCGGCGCGTACACCAGAATAATAATGCATTGACCAAATTCCCATGGCAGGTAGTAGGGTCAGAAAGACGCCGTCAGTATCTCCACGTCCTTGGAACAGTACCGTTCACGTACCATAAAATGTTTGGCCCAATTCAAATTCACCAGCATACACAAACCGCCATCTCTGGCCTTGCCTGATGACGGGACTCTGTTGGCCCTGATCATATTGAATCCATCAAAGGACACCTCATCCCTTTCACCAAGCCATGTCTCGGTGAAACACATCACAGATGAGGTCTGATAATATCAGTCAAACCTCAGGAGGGTATCCAGTTTATCAGTTTTGTTTTTCATTGAGCGAGAGTTAAGAAAAGTCAAAACAGAAAGGGGTACATCGTGGTTTCTGCATTTAAGCCGCTGATGAAGACCTCCACGAGAACCTCGTTTTTTATTTTCCTTAATAATTGTAAAAACACCATTCTATGCCAAGTTCACAACTCTCTGCGTAGCACCACCAATACCATTGAAACGCAGGTTCAGCAAGGCCTCGCGAGGAAAGGTGATGACGCCATCTTGTAAAGAACGCCCGTGCAGTGAAGAACAGATACCAGCCAACATGTGCAGTAGCAGTAAAAGTCCAAAAGTCTTTTACCTCAGCAGTAAAAGCCCGAAGGCATTTCGACAGCGACAAAGGCCGTGAATCTCAATCTTCTATTTATCCATAAAAATCCACTTAAAAAAAGGAAAGAGGCGACAAAACAACAGAAGAGTAAACGGTGTCACGTGGGGTCAGCTACAGTGCAGCATACCCTACAGGCTTCTAATTGCAAGTTTTCTGGTCTGTCTATGTACAGAGACTCCACTCCCACCGCATCCCCACCCCTCCACACCCCCACTTTCCCTACCCCCACACCCCGCTCTGGACTCCCACCTACCCCACTGCCTCCCCCCTTCTCTCTGGACTCCAACCCCACCGCTTTAACTCCCTCATCCTCCTACCCCACCACCCTCGCTGCTTCCTCCTACTACTTCCAACTACTTCCATTGCCCTCACAACAGACATTTGGACATCTTATCAAACCCAGGCATTCATCACTATCACGGCCCACTTCCTTGACAGTGATTGGAATGTCCATGATCTTGTTCTTGGCACATTGCAAATGACTCAAGAGCACACAGCAGACAACATAGCAAAGGAACTCTTAAAAGTACCTGAGGATTGGAACATTACCAGAATAATATCTGTCATCGTGACAGACATTGCTGCAAATATGGTAGCTGCTGTTGCTCTCCTCAAGTGGCATCATCTCCCTTGTTATGCTCATACTCTGAACTCAATTGTCAAGGATGCAATGAAGGGAAGCGAAACTCTCAAAAATCTGCAGATAAAAGTCAGAATTCTGGTAAATCACTTCCACCACAGAGAGAAAGCCATGGACAGATAAACTGAGATCCAAAGTAAAAACTCAATGGCTTCAACAAAGCTGATCCAGGACATTGAAACTATATGGAATTCCACATATTACATGTTCAGACGTATCATCGAACCTTCTTCACATAGAAGGTGATTTAACTGTGAAGCAGATTCCAGAGAACAATATGTACGTTTACACTAACCGAAGGGAAAAACGATTGTACCTACTTTCGTCATTAAGGTAAGAACAGTATTTATGTTAAGACAATGTTTATGTATGTGTATCACCGGGGATACATGATACATAAAGTGCTCGATTTCTATTTTTATTCAATAATTTGTTGTTATGCTAATAGTAATATTGGTAGTAGCTGGTAAACATGTCAAACTAGAAAGCATCTGAAAATGCAAAGCCCAGCAGCATCCGTTTGTATTGTCCTGTGAATAGCTCTATTAAGACAGAGCGTCCACGGATAGCTAATCGAGCTTACTTCGAGGCATTTCCAATTGATGGTGGACGATACGCGAGCAGGAAGAAGAATGCCAACTCACCTTTACGGCCGCCGCACGCAGGCGTCTTCCCCGACAAATTAATAAATCAAACCAAAAACGGAGTTGATTTACAAAAATATATGCGGCTTTATTGCCGGACCCCAATAACAAAGAGACACGCCGGTAAAAACTAAACCCCTATATCGGGACGTCCCCACACCAGACTTCTACAATGGACACAGGAAGAATGAATAAAAGAAACCGTTGTGTTTGCGTTTGTGCTGGCATAGCTCTGTCTGTAGTGTGTCCGGGATCGTCAGGGATGGCCAGGGATGGTCAGGTTCCGAGCGCAGTTGTCCGACTGTGGATCCAATTGGCGGGAAGAAAGGCCTCAATCCGCTCCGTTCGCCAGGCCTCGATAAAACCTCTCGCTTGCAGGCTGCCGGCCCAACGTCCGCCGCTGCGCGACAAGCCTCGCGTCCCCGCGCGATCGTTCACGAGGTCCTGTGCGTCAATAACCAGGGAGGATGATCGCCGTCGGCCAATGAGCAAGGGTCCAACGTAAAGAGAAGGCAAGAAGGGAAGAGAAAGGTGGAGGCGAAGATATGCAGAGGCAAAGGGGTGAAGAGAGACGAAGGAAGAGGTGTTACGGGTTCGTGACTTCCGTTATTCTGGTTTTCACCCACTGGACATGTTTCTGATATTATGTATTATTATTAGTTTCACAAGGTTTATTATTCACGAACGGTTATCAAAAGTTAAAAAGGATAACTGTAAGTGAAACAGGAAACCGAAGGAGAAGACAATGAGGTGAAGAGGAGGAAGCACGCGCGGAAAGTCGGGGAAGACGGTGACGTCAGCGCTCCGTAATGCGCCAGGTCTACCGACAGCTGTGAGGGGATTTTGAGTTCCTGGAAGGGACATCCAGCGATACGAATATTCGCTGGAGTGGAGAAATCTGCGTAGACAGATTTGGGGCGCTGAGATTCCGACGAATCCTTGCCTCGTCGCATCGGCTCAAGCCAGAGCCATTGGCCATCTTGAACCCCATGCTTCGGACCTGTGAATGTTTGCTTCGTGTCGTATTCTCCCCCAACATCCTACCATCTGTCGGGGATGAGTGGGTGAGACCGCTTCATCTCCAATTACGTTGCGGTTTGCTGAGGGAGCAGTGGAGGTGCGTCTCGGGAGGGCGCCTTTGTACAGTTTGGAGGGAAGAGCACCCTAGCCCACTGTACACGCTTCGGATATCGGCGGTAGGGCGAGATTCAGGCTTCGACCGGATTTCGTTCCATCGACCGCTGGAGCGAATCCCATTCGCCTTGGGAAAAGTCATAGAGACTTTGAGGAGTGTCCGTTCATTGGCTGGCAGAGCCGTGAGTCACTTGACTTTATAAAGATATATATGGAGTGCACTCTAAATGGCCATTTACTGTACCGTATTACCTGTGTGTGATTTATAATACAAGTTTGTGCATTTATAATCATTGGTGTGGTTTCACTATTGCTTTTTAACACAGGGTAATATATTTTTCTGCCGGGGTTCCTCTCGGGGTTCGGAGGTTTACAGAGACCAGGGGATCGGTGAGGACCCCGTAACAGATATTGGGGGCTCGTCCAATTGACTCGTGGGCTCGAAATTGGGTCTGCGTCCGGAATCTAAAATTTCCTAAATTTAGTCCGGGAAAGAATTCCCTAACATTCCCAGACTTTCCAAATTTGTAACTTTTTCCAACATTCCCAAATATTTCCAAAAAAAAAATTTTTTTTTATTTATAATTCCATGTGTGAAGGTTAACAGGTGTTAACAGTAGTCACCGTGGAGTTTGACGCAGAGAAGCTTACAGTGACCCCTAGTGAAGCACAGTTCAGAGCGTTAGTAAAATCGGACCTCTTGAAATTGGCCAAACATTTTAGCTTGGAGGTCCGAAATAATATGAAGAAGGCAGAGTTGCAGACAGTGGTGATACAATCTATGGTGGGATTAGGAACATGGGGAGAGGTAGCCCGAGATTGGTTACCCGAGGAACCAGAAGAGGTGGAGCTCCGGAAACTGGAGTTGCAATTGCAGAGCGAGGAAAGAAGAGCCGCAAAGCAAAGAGAACTCCAGGAAAGGTTAGAAGAGAAAAAAGCACAAGAAAGAACCGAGGAAAGGAGAGTGGAAAGAGAACTCCAGGAAAGAAGAGAAAAGGAACAAGCAGAGGAAAGGAGAGCTGCAAGGGAACTCGAGGAAAGAAGAGAAAAGCAACAAACAGAGGAAAGGAGAGCTGCAAGGGCACTCGAAGCAGAGGAGAGAAAAGCCGACAGGGAGTTAAAGGACCGTGAAATGGCGCTTCAGCAGGAAATTAGACTCAAGGAGCTGGATGTAATGAAAGAACGGGGAGAGGTACCACCCATGCCAACTGGTTTGACACCTAGTCAGAACACCTGGGATGTTGGCAGACATGTGACGCTGGTTCCACCCTTCAATGAAAAGGAGGTAGCCAAGTTTTTTCCACACTTTGAGAAAGTGGCTCGACAGCTAAACTGGCCTGAGGAGTACTGGTCCATACTAGTGCAAAGTGTTCTGGTGGGTAAAGCTCAAGAGATTTATTCGGCTTTACCGATTGACCAATGTGCAGATTACGAGGTATTGAAGAAACACATTCTCAAAGCCTATGAATTGGTCCCGGAAGCTTACCGACAAAAATTCCGGAATGCCAGGAGGAGGGAGAGTGAGATTCAGGCTTCGACCGGATTTCGTTCCATCGACCGCTGGAGCGAATTCCATTCGCCTTGGGAAAAGTCATAGAGACATTGAGGAGTGTCCGTTCATTGGCTGGCAGAGCCGTGCGTCACTTGAATTTATTTTTATAAGATATATATGGAGTGCACTCTGAATGGCCATTTACTGTACCGTATTACCTGTGTGTGATTTATAATACAAGTTTGTGCATTTATAATCATTGGTGTGGTTTCACTATTGATTTCTAACACAGGGTAATATATTTTTCTGCCGGGGTTCCTCTCAGGGTTCGGAGGTTTACCGAGACCAGGGGATCCGTGAGGACCCCGTAACAGAAATTGGGGGCTCGTCCAATTGACTCATGGGCTCGAAATTGGGTCTGTGTCCAGGATCTAAAATTTCCTAAATTTAGTCCGGGAAATAATTCCCTAACATTCCCAGACTTCCCAAATTTGGACCTTTTTCCAATATTCCCAAATTCTTCCCCCCCCCAAAAAAATAATTTTTTTAAAATTTATTGTGTGAAGGTTAACAGGTGTTAACAGTAGTCACCATAGAGTTTGACGCAGAGAAGCTTAAAGTGACCCCTAGTGAAGCACAGTTTTTTTTTGTATTTTTTTTGTATACAGAGTCGAGGCTCGTGAAAGAGCCAACATTTATCAAACAAACAAATCAAACAAACAAGCAAACAAAGTATATAAAAAGGGGAGCGGTCGACAAGATGGGGAGAGAAGGGGAGGAAGCACACAAACACAACATTTGAGAGCAGGGACATCGGGAGATGTTTTTGGAGGGAGAGGGCCTGGGGGGAGGCAGGATAGTTATAAAACGCAAGGACACCAAGGACTTCCAGGAAAGAAGTCAAAAGTCACCTCAAAAAAGTGGATTTGGGGTGAAATTAGCGGGGGTAGAAAAGATCAAGGTTTTTGATTGGGGAAGATAAGAGATGGTGGTGAACAGCCGTTTTAAAGACCTGGAGGGAGGAGTGGGATTGAAGAGAGTGAGTGAGTTTGTTCCAGAGGCGGGAGAAAAGAGGAATGAAGGAGTGAAGGTGAGCATAGAGTCTTGATTTTGGCAGTTTAACCATAAGAGGGTTGCAGGCAGATCTTGTGCGACCTGCAGGAATATTTGGGGGACAGAGCCCAGAGAGAGCTGGGGGAGCAAGGCCGGAGAGGAGTCGGTAGAAGACGGAAAGACCACCAACCTGCCTGCAGTGATTAAGTGAAAGGCCCTCGGAGATAGCGTCATCGCGGGAGATTCCAATGATTCTGAACGCTTTGGTTTCAACAGCGTGAAGTCGAGCTAGGTGTGAGGCAGGAGCACCAGCCCAGAGGGGAGAGCAGTACTCCATTGAGCTGTGGATGAAAGCCTTGTATGTGGTGAGGAGCTCAGGTGTGCCAAGGAAGGACTTCGCACGACGGAGGATGCCCAGTCGGCGACTGGCTTTTGAGGCCAGCTTGGAAATGTGGTTTTCCCAGGAAAGATCATGGCAGATAGTGAGACCCAAAAGCTTGAGTGACAGAACTTCTTTATAGATGTTTATTCAGAAAGTAGATGGGAGGGTTGTCCAGTCGGTCTTTTCGGAGAGACATTGTAAGAGTGTGAGATTTGTCAGGATTGAAAGACATGTTCCACTTGTTTGCCCAGTCTGTGATTTTGTCCAGGTCTGCTGAGAGTGACGGGGCTGCAGACTGCCGATCTGAGGGATGAGGAATGGAGCGGCAGAGAGTGGAGTCATCAGCAAAGAGATAGAGAGGATTTTCAAGAGAGTCAGAGAGATCATTGATGAAGACCAGAAAAAGCACAGGGCCCTGAACACTGCCTTGGGGAACTCCAGCCTGAACAGGAAGAGGGGATGAGAGAAAGCCATTCAGGGCCACACGTTGACTACGACTAGAGAGGAAGTCTGCCAGCCATGCGTGGAGATTTCCATGGATACCAAAGGAGGAGAGTTTGGTGAGCAGAGTGGGGTGCCAGACCGTATCGAAGGCACGTGATATGTCGAGGGAGACAGCTCTAATTTCCTGTTTGGCATTGAGGACCTCCATCCGTTGTTGAGACAGCAGAAGCAGCATGTTCAGAGTAGAGTGACCTGGTCTGAAACCAAATTGATGATCAGAGATCAAGCCATTGGAGCAGAGGAAAGACTTCATATCCGAAGCAGTGATGGATTCCATGACTTTGCTGATATTTGGGAGAAGGCTGATTGGTCTGTAGTTGCTAGGATCTGTTTTTGCACCTTTTTTGTGCAAAGCGGTGATGTTGGCTGATTTCCAAGCAGATGGCAGTTGACCTTGAGCAAAAGAGAGGGTGAAGAGAACAGAGAGAGGGAGTGAAAGAGTGGAAGAACAGGATTTTAGGACCCGTGGGCTGATACCGCCAGGTCCAGTTGCAGAATCAGAGTCGAGGGTTGACAGAAACTTTTCCACCTTGTCAGGAGGAAAGGACACGGAGTCCATGAGCAGCTGGGTACGACTGGGTATGGTGGGTACAGAGAGGGATGGGTTTGGGACACAAGATTTAGAGGCAAACACAGAGTTGAGGCATTCAGCTTTTTCACGTGTGGAGTCAGCTGTGTAGCCGTTTGAGGTAAGGGAGGGGATGGAGGGGGAACAAACACCAGAAACAGATTTGACCAGACGCCACCAGGATTTGGAAGAGGGAGACAGATAAGAGAGTTCGGTCTTGAGAATGGAGAGATATTGTTTCCTGGCTCTCCTGAGGGTGGACACACACTTGTTTCGGGCTTTGTGAAAGGAAAGAGATTTCCTTCCATTGGATTTGCTTTCCAGGAGACGAAGGCAAGTTGTTTCTGGGCAACAGCCTCACCACAAGTTTCCGTGTTCCATGGACGGGAGGAAGGGTATGACAACTGAAGACCGGATGGGATAAATCTGTGCATGAAAGAGAGCAATTTACTTTGGAAGAATTCCCAGGATGAGTTGATGTCAGATGCAGTAGAGATGGGAGACCAGTCCAGATGATTGATGGCTGCTTGAAGACCATGCCAGTTGGCCTGAGTGAAATGCCAGACTCGTCGACGCTGAGGAGGCTCTCTGAGAATGGTCAGAGAGATGTCCACTTTAACAAGCACATGATCAGATGAGCCGTTTGGAGCAGAAGAAGGGCAGCAGACATTTTCAGGGAAGTTAGTCATAACCACGTCCAGAAGAGAAGATGCTCCGTTGACTGAGATCCGGGTCGGGAAATTGACAGATTGTGTCAGTCCCAGTGAGTCGCAGAAGTCCTTTGCTGAGGAGCCATGGCTGGTGAGAGAGGTACCCACACCCAGCCAACTGGCATGATGACAATTGAAATCACCACATATGAGGAAGAGAGAGTTGGGATGAGTAGATAGAAGTTGGTCCATATCATCAGAGAGCGAGATGTAGATGGAGTCATCACTGTTTGGTGGACGGTACAACACACATATGAACAATAGGTGGGAGCGAAGGGGAAGCCGTAGCCAGAGGTATTCCTGGGGGCGAGGCGAGTGAGGTGCAGTGCAGGGCATTTCAGAGCGTTAGTAAAATCGGACCTCTTGTAATTGGCCAAACATTTTAGCTTGGAGGTCTGAACTAATATGAAGAAGGCAGAGTTGCAGACAGTGGTGCTACAATCTATGGTGGGATTAGGAACATGGGGAGAGGTAGCCCGAGATTGGTTACCCAAGGAACCAGAAGAGGTGGAGCTCCGCAAACTGGAGTTGCAATTGCAGAGTGAGGAAAGAAGAGCCGCAAAGGAAAGAGAACTCCAGGAAAGGTTAGAAGACAAAAAAGCAGAGGAAAGGAGAGTGGAACGAGAACTCCAGGAAAGATTAAAAGCACAGGAACGAGAACTCCAGGAAAGTTTAGAAGAGAAAAAAGCACAAGAAAGAACCGAGGAAAGGCGAGTGGAAAGAGAACTCCAGGAAAGAAGAGAAAAGGAACAAGCAGAGGAAAGGAGAGCTGCAAGGGAACTCGAGGAAAGAAGAGAAAAGCAACAAACAGAGGAAAGGAGAGCTGCAAGGGAACTCGAAGCAGAGGAGAGAAAAGCCGACAGGGAGTTAAAGGACCGTGAAATGGCGCTTCAGCAGGAAATTAGACTCAAGGAGCTGGATGTAATGAAAGAACGGGGAGAGGTACCATCCATGCCGACTGGTTCGACACCTAGTCAGAACACCTGGGATGTTGGCAGACATGTGACGCTGGTTCCACCCTTCAATGAAAAGGAGGTAGCCAAGTTTTTTCCACACTTTGAGAAAATTGCTCAACAGTTAAACTGGCTTGAGGAGTACTGGTCCATACTAGTGCAAAGTGTTCTGGTAGGTAAAGCTCAAGAGATTTATTCGGCTTTACCGATTGACCAATGTGCAGATTATGAGGTATTGAAGAAACACATTCTCAAAGCCTATGAATTGGTCCCGGAAGCTTACCGACAAAAATTCCGGAATGCCAGGAGGAGGGAGAGTGAGACCTATGTGGAGTTTGCCAGATTGAAAGAAACCATGTTTGATAGGTGGTGCGATTCAAAAGGAGTGGGGAAAGACGTCGAACTATTGCGACAATTGATCCTGGTGGAGGAATTCCAACAGTGTGCCCACGAGGACATTAAAGTATACCTGGAGAAGAGGAAAGTACCAAAGTTGTATGGGGCAGCAACCATGGCAGATGACTATGCCTTAACACACAGGATGAGGTTCCATAAACCTAACTTCCCACCTAGAGTTCGCACGGAGAGTTATGATACATCTGGTGCAGAGAACGAAGATTCAGGGGGGGCGGCCTCGAGATGAAAATTAGGACCACTCGGAAACCACGACTTCTAGAAATCAGAAGACTGCGGTTCCAAGACAGACCAATCGTCCGGGAGGCTCGAGGCAGACCACCGCCCCCATGCCTTGGCAGACCACGAGGTTCTCCTCTGGGCCGACTTGCACTTTTTGCCATAAACCTGGACACTGGATGTCCAACTGTTATGCTCTGAGAAAGGAAAATCAGGAACGGAGTTCGACTAGTACGACTCCGAATGCAATGGCAAGTGTGAGAAATCGCCCTCAAAAGGGTTACCAACCATTTATTTCAAAGGGGTTTGTGTCACTGGATGGAGACCCAACTACCCGGAAACCTGTTAGGGTATTGAGGGACACAGGAGCACATCAATCTTTAATGCTGGAAGGCATCTTGCCATGGTCCGAGGAGACGGCAACTGGGGATAGTGTTCCTTTACAGGGGATTGTTGGCTGTGTTAGTGCTCCACTTCATGTCATCCAGTTGGAGTCTGATTGGGTGTCAGGACCAGTCACCGTAGGTTTCCAAGCCACTCTTCCTGTAGAGGGAGCATCTGTGGTTATCGCGAATGATTTTTGATCGGTGGTCAAGTTTATGGTAACCCGAGGGTTGGTAAAGAGCCCAGCAGGGAAAATAACACCACACCAGTTAGGGATGGCGACAAAAGTACGAAGTTATTTGTAGGGGGACTGAACTTCAAAACAAAGGAAGAAGTTCTGACCTCTGTCTTCAACTAATATGGACCGCTTGTGGAAGTGCGGTTGGTAAAAGACAGGGAAACGCAACAGTCAAGAGGGTTCGGCTTTGTCACGTTTGCAAGCACAAAGGACGCCAAAGAGGCAGAGAAGAATTGGAATGGCAAGGATTTGGAGGGTTGGACCATAACAGTAGGGAAGGCATTTCGTAGGCGTCGAGGGGTCTCCAGAAGAGGACATCTTGGCAGTAGTTTTGGTGGTGGCCGCAGCCGATATTACGATGGGGGCTCCCAGAGTTACGGCAGCTGCCGAAGGAATGAGTATCAGGGAGGCGGGCGAGAAGGAGACCGCTATTCACCTGACTACCGTGACAAGCGGTCCAACCAGGATTATTACGAAAGGTAGAAAGAGTTGAAGCACTGAATTCTGTGGAGCAGCCGAGCCAGATTCCTACACGGACTAACCGTGAACGCCACGTTCCTAAAGGCGTCCAGGTAGTGAACTTTCCTGCACGGACTAACCGTGAACTCCACGTTCCTGAAGGCGTCCATGTAGTGAACTTTCCTCCCCAGACTGACCGTGAACTCCACGTTCCTAAAGGTGTCCATGTAGTAAATACTCGGCCTGGCCTCCCGGAAAAAGTGATATCGAGTTGCTTAACTTTGGATTTTTGATCAACCCCTTAACCTTCATAAAAAAAAAATGAAAAACCAAAAATCCGAGGTTGATGAGATGGAGTTCGCTTTGCAGGAGTTCAACTTGGAAATTGAGCATGTAAAGGGCAGGGACAATGTCGTTGCTGATGCTTTGTCCAGAGTGAATTAACTTTGTAAATCTCTGTGGGTTGTGTGAAATTTTGTTGCTTTATTTTTGAGATGTGCTAATTGTTGCCCACGGGAATTGATGATTTGGATTGTGAATTTACTTTTGTTTTTTTTTGTTAAAGTTTGCATGCAAAGAAAGTTTGCGCTGTGTTCAAACTTTCTTTCTTGAGTGGGGGAAGTGTTATGGGTTTGTGACTTCCGTTATTGTGGTTTTCACCCACTGGACATGTTTCTGATATTATGTATTATTATTAGTTTCACAAGGTTTATTATTCATGAACGGTTATCAAAAGTTAAAAAGGATAACTGTAAGTTAAACAGGAAACCGAAGGAGAAGACAATGAGGTGAAGAGGAGGAAGCGCACATGCAAAGTCGGGACAACGGTGACGTCAGTGCTCCATAACGAGCCAGGTCTACCGACAGCCGCGAGAGAATTTTGAGTTCCTGGAAGGGACATCCGGCTTTACGAATATTCGCTGGAGTGCAGAAATCTGCGTAGACAGATTTGGGGCACTGAGATTCCGACAAATCCTTGCCTCATCGCATCGGCTCAAGCCAGAGCCGTCGGCCATCTTGAACCCCGTGCTTCGGACCTGTGAAGGTTTGCTTCGTGTCGCCTTCTCCCCAACATCCTACCGTCTGTTGGGGACGAGTGGGTGAGACCGCTTCGTCTCCAATTACGTTGCGGTTTGCTGAGGGAGCGGTGGAGGTGCGTCTCGGGAGGGCGCCGTTGTACAGTTTGGCGGGAAGAGCACCCTTGCCCACTGTACATGCTTCGGATATCGGCGGGAGAGCGAGATTCGGGCTTCGACCGGATTTCGTTCCATCGACCGCTGGAGCGAATCCCATTCGCCTTGGGAAAAGTCATAGAGACATTGAGGAGTGTCCGTTCATTGGCTGGCAGAGCCGTGAGTCACTTGACTTTATTTATATAAGATATATATGGAGTGCACTCTTAATGGCCATTTACTGTACCGTATTAACTGTGTGTGATTTATCATACAAGTTTGTGCATTTATAATCATTGGTGTGGTTTCACTATTGATTTTCAACACTGGGTAATATATTTTTCTGCCGGGGTTCCTCTCGGGGTTCAGAGGTTTACAGAGACCAGGGGATCGGTGAGGAACCCCTATAACAGAGAAAAAATGTCCGTCTCCGCTCACCTTTATCAAACATCCTCTGATGTCACTGGCGCTTCCCTTCCAATCAGCGCGTCGCTTCTTGGAAATCTTTCGCGCCCTCCTCACGTTGCCAGCACTTCTCTTCCAATCAGCACGTTGTTTCTTGTGGTTCTTTCGCAACCTCCTCACTGATTGACCGAGTGCCTCGCACCTTTGGTGTTGGTGTCATCTGTCAGTGGCCAATCAGTGTGGCACGTCCTTCACCTTCCTTACTCTCCAATCGGCGACCTGCTTGTTACTCACCCCTCCCCTGGCTAATCACGAGTTCTCCTGGGCGTGGCTCTCGGCCTGCCTGTTCGATGTTTGTCTGCCATGCCGCCAAAGTGGGCTGTCGCTTCCAGTCTGTTTTTCCGTAAGTTATTGTGTTGCAGGGGGGATTTCATTAATGTGGTGCGCTATTGGGCTGAACTTATGTATATGAGTGCATTGCCATACAGGACACAGGAATGATCACAGGTTCGACATACCGGGGAGTTAGCATAATCCCTTCTCTACCTATCACAGGGCCATCCTTGTATGACCCCAGATAAACACTTAATCCGACAAACCGGGCTAAACAGGTCCCTGGCTTACTGTACATCGAAATGGTTCTACCTCTTCTTCTCGACATCAGAGCACCTACCTATGCAGATCTACCTGGGTCTATATATGCCCCTACATAAAATTCATAACACAGTCCCCCCACCCCTCCCCCACACCGCCCTGGAACCATAGCACCTGCTAGGTTCTCTGCAGGCGCTACCATTCCAGTCTTAACACTTACTGTCTCACACTTAATTAGCCTATGAAATAAATCAGGAGGGCTTTGGGAAGTGAGCCAAAGATACCTGCCTATTCTCCTTAACATGCTAACCCCTTAAACAATCATGCATTTCAATTATTTACAACGATTATCACTCGTTGTTCCTGTGGAGGAAGGAAACAAACAACACTCAAAAACCAAATAGACTGTGGGGCAAGCCCATTTAAGATGTTATTTCGTCGTCCCCTCATTGGCAGAGGCCAAAAACCTCTGTCAAATGTATGAAAAAAATATAATAATCGCAAAATCGTTTTGTTCTCTCAATAAACATCCCGTCTCTTCTTGAAAATCAATAAAATAAAAGCTTTATTTGGTCTCGGAATATCTGTTAAAATCGGCTATAAATAACCCTGCATCGACGAAATGAACCAATCACAAAGCAGTTATAGCATCCTCGTTCGCGACTGAAGAATACTTGACAACAACATGGCGGACGACGCCACTTCCGCGAACGCCGTGGTAGCTGATAAAAACAGATGTTTCATTCACTTTTCTTCAGTAAATGAAGCCGTTCTGAAACCATTTACCTATACAACTTGGTCCAGAGCATTGGAATGTGCTCAGGTTTGGAAGAGTTCTGACGGAGAAAAGGCCAAAATCGCCACCGATTTCATAAGTTCCATCGGCGGTAGCTCGGACTGTGTGCAATTAGATCTACCCAGTACCAGTACGACAGCTACGACTACGAGTACGAGTGATCCGACTACGAGTGGCCGCCATAACAAGACAATGTGAGGAAATGGCCGGCAAAAGTCAACGAGCAGTTATGAGAAAGGATCTGACAGTGAGTCGCATGACGCGAGATGAGGAAGATGTGAACCGCATCATCGAGACAACTTCAAATCTAACTAACCCATTTGAAGAGTCGGAAATGGCATCAAGTGAAGTAGTACATCTCGCGTCCGGTGTTGTGGTATCACCTGAAGTGTCAAATGATCTCCTGACGACTGAAGAAAAGGGAGATGCTGCCTTTCTTCATTATTGCCAAGAAAGGCTCCAGAACGAGGAGAAATCTATCCAGGACACTCTACCAAAAGCAAAGCTCAAAACGTTCACTGAGATGTCAAAGACATTGGTCTCAAGTGTGAGAGGGAAAGAGGTTGCCTTGAAGAGTGACAGGGACCTTTTTGCCAGACTTGTGATCATTGGCAAGGTGAGGTGTGTGAACCTCCAAAACATGATGACCTACTCACTTGGGCCTTTGCCTCTTCCAATTGCAAAAAGTGATGGTTGCTTTGTCAAAACCAACAAGGCAAAGCTCCTTCATATTGTAAAGGATTTGAGAATTGTGGTTGTTTTGTTGAGTAAATATCACCCTCTGTAGTGTAAAGAAAGGTCAAAGGTCGTCCGTAGTTAGGCCATCGCAACACGTAGCCAATCATAAGTTCCCTCGATAGTTATGTCCTTATTCTATGTAGTTGAAGGCTCTGTTTCCCAATTAGTTGACACTCCATTGCACCGAATTAAATAAGATAGATCCCTCCGACATGGTATCTTCAAAGTGCCAGGTTTATCCACTTTGCTACATTTTGACTCCTTTAGCCACTTTGCTGCATTATGACTCCTTTAGCCACTTTGCTGCATTTTGACTCCCTTAGCCACTTTGCTGCATTTGACTCCATTATGCACGAGGTAACCTCGGAGAAGAAAGGCGTGTCTCCACCTCGTCATAGAGGGGAGGAGTGAGTCAGCCCCGCTCAACCAACCAAGAACAAGGGGTTGGGCTTGGAGAGGGCATGGAGAGAAACATCGAGGAGCTTCGCGAAGGTTCAAGGGAGGGGCATATATAACCCGCGGTGGCACGGCCCCCAGGAGAGAGAGAAAAGAGACGGAGAGAGATCGAGGGAGATCGGAGAGAGAGAGCTGCGGGATCGGAGAAAGGACCGAAGTGATTTGGAGAGCGCGCGACGCAGCGGTGCACAGGAGGAGCTTTGGCCGCGCAGCTTCGGAGCCGCGGCGGTTTTGCACGATCGCAGCTCGTGTTTTGACGGCGGCTGTTCGCTTCCAGCCCGACCGTGCCCCGGTCCCCGCTGAACCTTCCTCTCCCTCCAAGCCATCCACCTCCGACCATTCGTTCCTGCTTTCATCCCCCGTGTAAGTCTGGCCGTTTGTCTGTCTTTCATGTTGTCTTGGGGGTATTAAGTAAGACTGTTTAATATAAGTTAAATATTGCACTGTGTCTCCTGATTCTTCCATTGCCTTGCCTATTACATTGATTGCTTTTCTGCCTTTAGTTGTGTGTAAATAATAAATCCTGTTATTCCTACGTTCTTCTTCTTCTTCCTTCTTCATGCTCTTTCGGTCGCTTTAGAGGTTTCCATCATTGCACACCTGTGGCACGATTTGGCCAACGTTACGAATATAAATCGGGTCTAGTCTCGGTAAACGGCTCACGCCGCAGTTCGATTCGCTCGGCGCAAACATCCATTACGCTGCGGCCGTGAGCGGGGAGTATTTCCTTGCGTACTGGGAGGCGCTGGTATTTAGGTCATAGGACGGTTGGGCCTAATACCCTACCCAGCGCCGACCGGGCGTGACGTCATACCCCCGGGACCACATCGGTCAGTCATCAGCGAGGGGATTAATCCCCCCTCCTTAAAGGGGAAGGCCAATGCTGGGATCCATAACAATTGGTGCCAGTAGTGGGATTCGAGGCCCGAACCAAATTTTTAAACAATAAAAAAAATTGTCAAAATTTGGAGCGGCCGAGATTGTAATAACATCTACATTTAAGTCGTGCCATGGATGGTCAAGGTGATCGGATGCCGGTGGGGGAATTAGAGGGTGTAGAGTCGACCCAGGACCTCGGGGAAATGTATATGGGGGAAATGGAGGAGGAGAGCAATGGTAACGTGGTTGTGGGGGGATCAGGTGCACAAGATGGCGCCCTCGCGCACGATGTTGCAGCGGCACCAAATGTCGCCGCGCCCATGACCGTAGCAGCGCCGCCAATGGACTGGGGCCTATTCATGCAGCAAATAAAGGCCTTTATGGTTAAGTCGGGTGAAGAAATGGAAAGCAGAATGATTGGAGCAGTGAGGGACGAAGCGAGGGGTACCAGTGAACAGTTGGGAAACCAAATGGGAGGTTTGGAAAACAGAATGGGGGAGCGATTAGAAAACCAAATCGGGGGGCTAGAAGCTAAATTAGAGGGTTTAGACAATAAATTTGAGGGTTTAGACAATAAATTTGAGGGTTTAGACAATAAATTTGAGTGTTTAGACAATAAATTTGAGGGTTTAGACAGTAAATTTGAGGGTATAGACAATAAATTTGAGGGGTTAGACAACGGGATGAAAGGGGTGAAGAATGGGTTAATGGGGTTAGAAAACACAATGGAAAGCAAATTGAGGGAAATAGGGGAGCAATCCGCCCGGGAAATTAAACAAATGGGGGATCAGATAGAGGAGGTGAAAATCGGGTTGGAAGGTAAAATGGATGCTCAGAGGGATGAATTGGAACAGATGAGGGCGGCATCTACTAAAGACATGGAAGAAATGGGGGAGGAGATAAGACGAGGTGTGGGCGAGGATGTCTCGGGGGTACGCGAGGAGGTAAAGCGAGGTGAGAAGCGTATGGAGAAAGAGGTGAGAAGTAGTACGGCTAGGTTACAGGGGGGTATAGAAGATATAACAAGGGGAGTAGAACAGCTGACGGTGGGACAAAAGGAACTAGTGGATTAAGTGGAAAAGAACACTGCAATAATCGGGGGGTTAAAGGCGGCGCAGAAAGACATCAAGAAGGAACTTCTTAGCTTAGAAGGAACTTATAGCGACAAAGAGGAATGTCAGATGGTACATGAAGGATTGACAAAGAGGTTGGACGAGGTGACAGAGGTAATGGAGACGAAAGACCGGAAGGTGAGGACGCACATAGAAACGGTCAAGGTGGCCTTAGAGGAAGAGATCGAGGAGACGCACCGGGAAATAAAAGAGGTGAAGCAAAAGTTATAGGAAGTGGAAGAGGGGGTGAGTGAAATTAAGAAGAGACGGAGGGAAACTAAGAGGGAGATAAAGGAGGAGGTGATGGAATATGTACAACGTCGGTGCTCAAATCGTGATGGTGTGCTTGCTAACCAAATAAAGAGTTTGCAGGTGGCGGAGCAGGTGCGGAGACGAGGTGCCAAGGTGAGTGGCGATATACTCGGAAATGTATATGGTGTGAGGGGAGATGAAGTCGGCTTGGGGGTTGGTTTGGACCCGGGTGTTCGTGAGAGGCCGCTGGTGAAGTGTACGACAGGTACAGAGTGTGAAGAAGGAGGTGTGCGAGGAGGTCTGACTATGGAGTGTGTGAGGAAAAAGTGCGCGCCGAGGAGTGAGTGTGCTGTCGAGAGTGAGTTGGTCCTAGCGCGTGTGCGGGGGGGCACATGGAAGCGCGTGATGGGGAGTGTTACAGGGGAAGTAACGAAAGAGTGCACACCTGTGGTTAGTGTTACGGAGGACGTAACGGGAGAGTGTGTGCAAGAGGATGCGCGAGAAAGGTGTGTAACAGAGGAGTGCATGATAACAGAGTGCGCTGTCGAGAGTAAGGGTGAATGCGCGACCGAGTGTGGAGGTGAAAGTAGTGAGAGTGACACGGAACGTGAGTTGGTTGTGGCAGGTGAGAGAGAATGTACACCTGGAATGGAAGGATGCACACCTGAGATGGTCGAGCGCGTGTGGGAATGCACCCTGGAGTTAGTAGTAAAGCACGTGATTGGGTGTGCAAGTGAGTGCACACCCATGGTTGTCACCGGGGATGTGACCGAGGAGGGGGCGCGGAGAGGTGTGTTGGTGAGGTGTGTGAACGATGAGTGTGTGCTAAAGTGTGCGGTGGTCAGGTGTGCGACGAAGTCTATGAGTGAACCTGGAGGGTGTGTCAGAGAAGGTGCAATGACGAAGAGCATGGAGACAGCTGGATGTGTGAGCAAAGAACGGGATGCGGGGTGTAAGCATGCAAGTGGAGCATCGACGCTAATCGGGTTAGCGGTTAGATCGACCTGTAGCCGAAGTGAGCCCTCGGTGCGTGCCGGGCTTTGTGTGCCGTGGGAACCAGTGGGGATCGTAACCACGGCGGTTTGAATGGAACCGCCATACGTGATCCACGCCGGGCCGCGCTGTGAACGGCCGTGTCCGTGATCCGCTAGGCGGAACGGGCGGCCTGGTAAGAAGGGTCGGCACGGCGACCCTGTGTGGTTGAGGCGTTCCAGCAGGGCGAGATCGGGTCATCAGGCGGGAGACCGAAAGGCTCCGTGCCAAGGTGGACCTTGGGATCTCGGCCTGAGCGAACCCCCTTCCCTGCACCGAATGCCGGGCAGATCCAACTGCCGGCAACGAACCACCCGCATTCATTGCTCGACTTGGTGAAGCCAGGTTCTGAGCATGTAAAGACACACCGAGGCTCCAGTTAAAGGACATTTGGTAGGGATAGGTGGAAATTTTTGATTGGTTGCAATTGGATGAGCCAAATTGGTAGTGAGAGATGCCCGATGTGGTGGGATGGCAACTCTGCCATCCCTCACAGCGGGGGCAAAGGAGCAATAGGTTTATGGGGCTCGGCAGTGAAAACTAGCCCGGGAGGGTTAGGATATAAGGATAGGGATCTAGAGAAGATGACCATAGGTAACGGTAAGGTTAGGTAGCGACATTGGACAGGTAGTCGGGGACATAGAGAGGTTAGAATGGATGATAACGACATGGGATGTGCTTAGTTTAAAGGGGCGACGGGGAAGCGCGAGTTTTAGCAGGGCACCAGGTAGATCAGATGATGCCGAGTGTCTGAGAATTGAAAAGTGTGAGGTGATTGTGAGTTGTATTGAGCGTGGAAGTGTATGGAGCAGTGCATGAGGAACGATTGTGGTTGTGTACTGTATGGAATGGTTGAGGAAGCCTAGAGGAAGGAGGGTGCAGGTGGCACCAGGTGAGATTTCACAGGTGTGCAACTGAACAGGTGTGTGGAGCAGTGTATGACTGAGTAGTGGTGATTGTGTGTTGTGTTGACCAAATGGTCCAGGGAGGAAGGAGGGTGCAGGAAGCACCAGTAGGAGTGATTGCACAGGTGTGCAACTACAAGTGAATGGAGAATGGTTGTATGAAATAAATGGTATGGAATATATGGAGTATGGAATGGATGGGGTGGAGTGAGTATGGTGGAAACTGTGGAGTGGAGTGGCTGGTGCGAAGGTGTAGATGGGGGAAAGGAGGATGACCCCCATCACGAATACGGGGAGGGTAGTGTAAGTGTTAGGTAGAGGGTACAGGTAAATTGTGGTTGGATATTGGCATCTGTGGTGCGTGTGGAAGAATGGTGTTTGGATGGGTGCATTAGTGATGTGGAAATGGCTGGGCGTGTGGCCTGTTAGTGTGTGTAGTTGGTTGAGCACTCCGCCACTGTTAGGATGTCGGCCAGGTGAGGCCACAGGTGGGCTCTGGGAGCCGGTAGAGTTGTGGATGGGGCCCGAGGATCCGGAGGACGGACCCGGGTAGCCCAGTGCCAGAGGGAACCGAGTTGGGAGAGCGCCAGAGGGCCTTCCCCAGGTAGATAGGTTAGGGTAAGGAGCAGGTAAGCTCGGAGGCAACTACAGTGGTGGAGGTGTGCAGGTGGGTAGACCTGCTGGGAGAGCCACATGACCCAGTCCTGAAATTGTGCAAGGGCACAGGGAGTTGAATCGGGGGAGTGAGACCCAAATTGATGAAGCACCACAGTTTGATCAATGGGAATTTGGTTCTTAAAACCACATCGAGTAAGATTGCCAATGGTTTGGCAGGGGAAGACGCCGGGTAGTGTAAAGTGTGTTAATGTCATGTAGAAGATAGTTAGGATTGAGAATCTCCTCGCACCATCTACATCCACTCACCTGAGGTGACAAAACTCCACACCATGCCATGGTTTGTTTTTATTATTTTTTGTGCAAATGTTTGAAATGTGAGACGCATCCTGACGTGGGTGTGACATTGTGCTTTGTGTTCCATCTCTCCCTCCTTATGAGGATTGATGATGAGTTGGTGATGGCAAATTTTGGTTAGAGGGATTGTGGGGACGAATTTGGTATAGGGGAAATATGGGGAAGACGTGACGGTAGTGACGAATTTGTAAATGTGTAGATTTTTGTACATATGGGGTAAGGGCAAGGGTAGAGTAGGTAACAAGGGGGGGGGTGACGTACGGTAGGGACGAGCTTTCTCACTTCGCTCTCCGTACACACCTCGTCCTGCATTGCCTTGTATTGATGTGTACCCTTGCGACCTTACCCCTCACTCACCTGTCTTCTGTCTCCCTGTCTGCCAACCGAGGACTGTGCTCGCTGGGCACCGAGGGGGAGCGTGCGGGAGTCCGCCATGGTGTACCAGAACTCCCACAACCAGCATGCATTGCATGGATGCACCACTTATGGACCGCCGTCTTGCGGCCAAGCACCACTTTATGGACCCCACGTTTTGGGTCTTGCTTGCGGACCTCGGTAAGGTGGCACCTATGCCAAACAGGTGGACCACCCTTAGTTGGCCCCTGTGGCCCTAAATAAAAATGGACACGGTTTGTGCTTTTTATATTGCCAAATAGGCCGCAGGAAGAAAGAAACCATCAGGAGGAACATCGGCCCAGCAGGGAAGAGGAAGACCACCAGCGTTGTGTTTTATTAAGAACTGTGATGACTGTGCACTGGTTGGTGCTGTTGGTGCTTTTGGTGCTTTTGGGTGCTTTGGTGTTATTGGTACTGGTGCATCGATGCACCGCGGCTGTCTCCTCCTGTCTGTCTCCATGTGCTGTCTCCTCCCTCCCAACAGGAATTTCCTTCTTTTTGTTTCCCTAAAAAGAAAAATCACAGGTCCTGGGTTGCGTTTTGTAAATAGTCAAATAATGCCAATGTAAATAATGCTCCCCCACCGTAAATGTTTTAGTTTGAAAATAATTCCGCAATTCGGTTAGCTGTGGGTGTGAAACTGTTAGGCAGGGTGCAATGGAGCAGCGTGACATATTTATTTGTGTTTTAAAACTGTCACACTCAGGGTCAGGTTAAATGTAGAGGGAACTACACCTACATGCCAAACTAAAGGTAAGAGTAATAGTTCCGGGACGTGCCTAAGTGGAGGAGGGTGCAGTGTAACAGATTTGAGAATTGTGGTTCTTTTGTTGAGTAAATATCACCCTCCGTAGTGTAAAGAAAGGAAGGTCAAAAGTCATCCGTAGTTAGGCCATCGCAACACGTAGCCAATCATAAGTTCCCTCGGTAGTTATGTCCTTATTCTATATAGTTGAAGGCTCTGTTTCCCAATTAGTTGACACTCCATTGCACCGAATTAAATAAGATAGATCCCTCCGACATGGTATCTTCAAAGTGCCAGGTTTATCCACTTTGCTACATTTTGGTTCCTTTAGCCACTTTGCTGCATTCTGACTCCTTTAGCCACTTTGCTGCATTTTGACTCCCTTAGCCACTTTGCTGCATTTGACTCCATTACGCACGAGGTAACCTCGGAGAAGAAAGGCATGTCTCCACCTCGTCATAGAGGGGAGGAGTGAGTCAGCCCCGCTCAACCAACCAAGAACAAGGGGTTGGGCTTGAAGAGGGCATGGAGAGAAACATCGAGGAGCTTCGGGAAGGTTCAAGGGAGGGGCATATATAACCCGCAGTGGCACGGCCCCCAGGAGAGAGAGAAAAGAGATGGAGAGAGATCGAGGGAGATCGGAGAGAGAGAGCTGCGGGATCGGAGAAAGGACCGAAGTGATTTGGAGAGCGCGCGACGCAGCGGTGCACAGGAGGAGCTTTGGCCGCGCAGCTTTGGAGCCGCGGTGGTTTTGCACGATCGCAGCTCGGGTTTTGATGGCGGCTGTTCACTTCCAGCCCGACCGTGCCCCGGTCCCTGCTGAATCTTCCTCTCCCTCCAAGCCATCCACCTCCTACCATTCGTTCCTGCTTTCATCCCCCGTGTAAGTCTGGCCGTTTGTCTGTCTTTCATGTTGTCTTGGGGTATTAAGTAAGACTGTTTAATATAAGTTAAATATTGCACTGTGTCTCCTGATTCTTCCATTGCCTTGCCTATTACTTTGATTGCTTTTCTGCCTTTAATTGTGTGTCAATAATAAATCCTGTTATTCCTACGTTCTTCTTCTTATTCCTTCTTCATGCTCGTTCGGTCGCTTTAGAGGTTTCCACATTGAGTGTACATGGCGCGATTTGGCCGATGCACATAAATCGGGTCTAGTCTCGGTAAACGGCTCACGCCGCGGTTCGCTTCGCTCGGCGTTATCCATCCATTACGCTGCGGCCGTGAGCTGGGAGTATTTCCTTGCGTACCGGGAAGCACTGGTATTTAGGTCATAGGCCGTTTGGGCCTACTACCCTACCCAGCGCCGACCGGGCATGACATCATACCCCCGGGACCACGTCAGTCAGTCATCAGCGAGGGGCTTAATCCCCCCTTGGTAAGTGGGAAATGCCGACGTTGGCATCCGTAACAATATGTTAGAAGAGGTAAAAGTGCCAGAAACTGGTGAGATACCACTGGGGCCTCCAAAATGTGGTGTTTGGATTGTGGATGGCATGGCGCTTCTTCAACAACTAAACCAGAAGAATATGCCACAGACCTTTGGGCAGCTTGCTGTTTTAAATACTGAAGCAACTGGTCAACATCAGCTTCTTGAATAAATCTCAGTGTATGCACTTTGTATCTGACACCTACCCTGAAGTCAGCATTAAAAATGCAGAGTGCAAAAGAAGAGCTGCCAGTGGATCACAAAAAATAAAGATCGCAAAACCAGAACAAAAAATTCCTAGGCAAAGGAAAAAATTCCTCGCAAACGGCCACAACAAGCATCAGCTGGTGAAATTCCTTGTGGCAGAATGGAAGAGATGCAAGGCAGACCAGCTCAAAGGAATTCACTTGGTTGTAGCCCATGAAGACAAATGTCATTCAATTTGTACAGACACAGACGGAACTGTCAAGTTTGAAGCAATAGAAGAATTCTCCTGTGATCACGAGGAAGCAGATACTCGCATGCTATTACACGCCAAGTACATAGCTGCTACAAGTAACAGCCCACCAGTTATCATCAGGAGCCCAGATACAGATGTATTTGTGATCGCCTTGGGACTTACTAATTAAATCAGTTCACCGCTGTACTTTTATACTGGTAGAGAGGACAAAGTGCGCACAATTGATGTCGGTGCTGTTCAGCAGGAGTTGGGAGATGAACTGATGGAAGCTCTCATAGGATTCCACTGTTTCACCGGTTGTGATTCGGTCAGTTCCTTTTATGGAAAGGAGAAACAAAGAGCCTTTAAACTACTGCAGAAGAATCCCACCCTTATAGAGTCATTCAAGGAACTTGGTACATCTTATGACATATCTGAAGAGATGGTCAGTCGTCTGGAAGAGTTTGTATGCCTACTGTATGGGCAGAAGGAAATTACTTCAGTAAATGAAGTGAGATATCTCATGTTGAAGACAGCAACCAGAACTGAAAGTGTCATGCCCCCAAACCAGGACTCCCTCAAAAAGCACATCCAGAGAGCTAACTATCAAGCCAGCATCTACAAGAAAAGCCTGGTGCAACACCAGGACCTGCCATCTCTTGCAGGCAATGGTTGGAAGATGGATGGCAATGAGCTCACAATTGACTGGATAGACCTAGCTCCAGCTCCTGAAGGTGTTCTCGAACTTGCATTCTGCAGATGTAGGGGATCAAAGTGTAAACCTCCAAATGCTGATGAGTCATGCTGTATCTCTCTTGGACTGAGATGTACAGATCTGTGCCAGTGCAAGAAATGTGAGAACATTCAGCTCCCAACAGACATTGAAGAGACAGAAGACCCCGACAATGGTGAAGGTGATGATGAGGAATATGGAGAGGACCTGTAAGTTCGCAAGTAAGGTGCTCAAGTATAAAAGAATATAATACAAACATAAAGTGTATGCTACTCTATATATGACAAGGCAATTTCAACTCGTATATTTTACTAAATAAATTGGTAATAACATGATCAGACAAGTTATGTCGCTTTTTTGTGCAGATTTTTGATTGGGTTTAATGATCTGAATGCGTTTTCATGAACTGTCCATGACAAAATTATAATAATCTTTGGTTAGGTTAACCCATCCAGGATGAACCCCACGTATTAGTGGTTTGGTGAAATAACTGTTACAGTCATAAACATCATACATACATGAGCAGAAAGAGCAAAAAAAAAATACAAACTTTGAGCCCATTTTTGTCACAGTGCGATATATAGTTCATTCACAGCTATATTTCTTAATGTGAATAGCACTAAATCATCAAATTGGCAACAATGGAACATTCAAAATCACTATTTTTCCATTCAAATTGGCAATTTTATGGTTTATAATTAAATTTATGTTTATATTTTCATTTCTAATAAACTACATCCCTTTGTAAATACTTTAATAGTGCAAGAAAAAATAATAATATTGCCAATTTGAATAATTAATAGATTATATAATTAATGTGCACTAAAAAAATAGGGAACAATGCATTTTCTTCCTTGGTAACTATTGACAATTCAATTTATAAAGTTTATTTCCAATGCCAATGAGGAGACTACGAAAATATTTATCCAAGACATTAATAAGCCATCGCCCCACTGTCTATAACTTCACCACAAACTTAACCTTAAACCTGCAAAACTCACAAAGTCTAATAAACATTTATACAACCCCATCCAACAGACCACGTCCCCCGGTGGATGCCACAAGACTCAGCGCTACCTGGGGGGCCATCCCAATGCACACGAAATTTCCACGGGCCCTGTCCTGGTGTTACAGGTGAGTGACATGGCTCAGTGGATTTTGCCCACATTCATTCAACACGAACGCATAACCACGCATACACATTCCAAAAATCAGCAAGACACAGAAATCAATAGACATATCTTTCACCCCCCCCCCCCTCCCACCTCCCCTGCAAGACCATGGCATAGGTGTTATACACATGTGTGTTTCTCTCAACTAGGCAGCGGGGAGGTACCGCATGAGCAAGATGGTGGGGGCGCTTCAGGCTGTGGTGCCCGCAGTCCCAAAACAAATCACTTGAATTACAAATTCATTGCCCCCCCCCCCCATTTACCTCTTGGCCCTGTGATAGTTAAACAGCCCCTTTCCACCGTTACCCCGCCGGTGGGGGTCTCCACAGACCAGGCTCCATTGCCTCCTGCCTCCTTGCAGCTTCACGGGTCGCCGGGAGTCTCCCACCCCAAGGCGCCCACCAGACCCCACCACCGACGGGCACCAATTTCCAGTCACCACTGGCTGCCAGGGGTAATTGCCACAGAGGGGAGCCGCATTCATCGCTCCTCCAGAGCCTGATGTGTACCTGCGGACACACACACCTTCCCCACCCACAAAATCCACAAGACACATCTCCTCCCCCGCTGCCATTCAATTTTCCACCACATTGTTCAATGAAAAGATGTCACAGAGTTGCCATGGCCTGCTTATGTAAAATCCCACATTCACATTTAACCAACCATTTCAAAACCACATTTCAAGACACAATAATCACCTCTCACCCATAATCTCCACCCTCACGACCACAAGAAAACACAACCCCTCCACATAAGCAAACGCCACCCACAAGACTCTCCGTGTCACACATTCCATCCCCCTCACCGGCCATGCCATCACTCTCATCCGCTCTCCTACTCCAAATTGCATGTTCCAAATTTCTACAAGCAAGTCCTGAAGCCTGGGACAGTACATGTCCAAGTCTTACCTCACCTCTGATGTGCAGGTAGTTACCAGTTGGTCAGGTCCAAAGTGCCATCCACCACTCAAAATCCCAAAATTTCTCCCATTGGGCCTACCAAATATCACCACATTTCACTTGTCTCCTTACTGTACTGGCAGGTATGTGGATCCGCCTCCAACGGTGATTATCACTAACTACTACATTTGGCCATGACAGCTCTGCACCTCTACCATGCAAGGGTCATCGGGACAATCTGAGCAGCTACAACGTCAACATGGCCCATGAGCGTCAATAAGGGTGCGACCCACCATCCATCTTTCGGCCCCCCTGTGAGGAACACGGCTGCACTAGCCCCAGCTGGCCAATGTGATGAGCACCTGCTGCCAACACTATCACACTCACAACCTCAGCCCTGTGGGAGGCCGTCGCAGTGCGTGGCATCCACATCATGTCACCTATGCCGCCCTCATTCCCCAGTCCACACAACTGCAGCCCCCAGTGCCCACCCACACTTGACCACGCCAAGGTCCAGCAGACGGCTATGCTCCACCAGGAGACTCCTCCAGAAGACATGGTCCACACACCTCGGACACCCATAGCACCATGTTTACCCTCAGACTACCCAACTACATCCCTACAACCCCGCATCCCAAATATTGGCGCAGTCGCCCCCATAACCAATTGAAGGCTGTGTCCTGCTAACCTATCAATTTTTATCCCAGCCTCCAACACTTTGGTCTAACACACCTGGATCAATAATGGTGTCACTGCTGTCAGTATCCACCATGGCATTTCAAAATTCACCCTTAAATTTGCATCTCCCTTCAGATTACCCATGCCAAATGTTTTTCACAATTCACTAATCTCATCAAAGGAGGGTGCTTCACCATACATATGCCAGCCTAGCATGGCCCATATGCTCGGCTCCTTGCACATTCCCATTCAACAATCCCATGGCTCTCTTCCCAAGCCAAGAGTCCACAAATCATAACGGACCATCTGTGGAAGATCATTCTCACACCATCACGTTCCACACATGCCCCAATGGTTGTCCGGTAGGCTATAATCCATCCCTGTCCATGCGGTTCAACCCGCATCCATAGACCAGCACAGCATGGCATGCCATCACATGCTGGCTGTCCCAGAGTCTCAGGGAGAGGGCACCAGGCTGCATTCCCAGGCAGTCACCACATCAGGCCCTTGATGGCCGTCCATGATGCCACCACCAAAGCGCGACCGACAACACCTCCCCCTAGTGGTCCTCATAATATGCCATCCTATGTGCCTGAGAAAGCACCTCGCATCCCCTGTAGGTCTTGACCCCCACCAGGTTCTCATGACCCTGCCGGCCCGAGACACCCATGGTCGGACCCCACGTCAAAATCTCACCAACACAGCCCCCAGTTGGCTGGCATGCCCAAATTTCCAAGGGGGAACATTTTCCCCAAGGCCATCCCCAATGACCTCTCCTGGTCCAAATTCCATAGCCCGGGGACCAACTCCCACCAAGGCTGCTCCAAATCAAATTCCCATTGCAATTTGATTTTGGATTTCCTTTTTGAAATTTTGGCCTCAGGTGTCCAACAACCACAGCTACAGGTAACAACCCCATCCTCAGCTTGTTCGACCCCTCCCTGCAGCTGTTCCACATTCCCTACGGGGACCAGATCTTCTGAGGCTTTATCTCCCGACTCCTCTTTGTCCGAATCCAGCTCGGAGCCAAGGCACTCCCCCTGCTGGGTATCCAATTTCGGAGCCTCTGTTACCCAATTGTTGTGCATGGTGAGGATCCCCTCGATCACCTCCTCGGACCGACTCACCTCAACCCCCAAGCTCCTTTGGGCCTGGTCAACCTTTTCCCCGATGGTACTGTCACAGGTCTCCAGCCGCTGGGTCAAATCATTCACATCATCATTACAAATCATTTCTGGCCCCCACAGGCCATCATCAATAAATACCCGGTCCAGCTCCGTTACCCAGACCCCAAATATTGTTACCCCCTCGGCCAATTCAACCCCCTGTTCATGTGTTGTGACATACACTCAGCCCCTATAACCTTCCAGGCCTTCATTCCTCAAACATTCCCCATTTAAATTTTTACACTCCCAATTTCCTTCCCGCTGTGATTCAAATTCTGTTGCCATTCCCATCCCCTGAGCCCCATTGGCACCATTCTTTTGTTATTCCTTTAATTCATTCGTTTGTTCACATGGGGTTTCCGTTTCTTTAGTCTGGGCATCCAATCTTTCACTACCTCCTTATTATTATCCCCCTCATTTATTCATGATGTCCATCCATTTTTTCATTCAATCCCCCCTATACCATTACTCATTCCCTTCATTTCTCACTTCAATTCATCACTTTTGTTTTCCAGTCGCTCACACCGAGCATCCATTTTGTTTTCCAGTCACTCCAATTTATCGTTCAAACCTCCCTTCAATTGTTCAGCAAATCATTCCATTAAGCTTTGCATCCAGGCCTGGTCGGGTATCGCGGCCGTTCAATTTATTTCCCGGCCTGGGACAGGGGAGGTTCCATTACTACCCTCCACCCCATCTATAAATCGGCTCACTTCGAATCTCCTCAGCATCTCCATCACGCGTGCCAAGTTCAGCATCCGCCAAATCCGCTGTTGGCGAACGCATTTCCCGCTCGCGTATTTTACCTCAAAAATTTTTTTTTAAATTTAGCGGCGCAATGCCCACACACCAATCGACTAAACAATTTATAGCGCCTCCGACTATGAAAATTTGGCGTCCGAATGTCGAGCGCGATGCACGCTCGGCTGTGTTGATCTCAGCCGCGGACAAAAAAAATTGGTCGTCGGGTCCGAATCCCACTCCCTGACACCAGTTGTCCTGTGGATGGCTCTATTAAGACACAGCGTCCACGGATAGCTAATCGAGCTTACTTTGAGGCGTTTCCAATTGATACTTAGCATAATCCCTACTCTACCTATCACAGGGCCATCCTTGTATGACCACGTATATACACTTAATCCGACAAACCGGGATAGACAGGTCCTTGACTTACTGTACAGCAAAATGGTTCTTCTTCTTCGTGACATCGGAGCACCTACCTATGCAGATCTACCTGGATCTATATATGTCCCGACCCAAAATTCATAACAGCATTCAGACATCATCCTCTTCTTCCCGCTGCTTAAAATAATGAAGTTTAAAAAAAATACAAAATAAAAATAGATGATTTTATGCAGCCTGAACCTTTCAGCTTTAGATCTAAAAAATAATCAGTTTCTAGCTTTCGATTGGTGAACCAAATCTGTGACCCAATATGCAAATTCTTAAAATCCAGGGGGATCGGATGAAAATTGACAATTTTACGTGATACTGACGTTTGACCTTTTGACAAAAATTATAAATTTGTCTTCTCCATAATCTCATAATAAAGCTTTGTTGAACATTTGATGACAAACTGAAATTGTAAAAAAAGGTTACGGCCTGGACACATACACACACACACACATACTGTTACGGATTCGGCCCTTCCGTGGTTGTGGTTTTCATCCACTTGAAACATTTCTGGTTATGTATTATTATTATTATTATTATTGGGGTTTGAAGGAAACGGCGATTATGGTTATTGTTGTTTAAGGGAAATGGTTATTGTGGTTAAAAGGTTAAAAGCGCTCGTGGAAAAAACGAGACAGGAAACAGGATCGAGCACCGAAAGGCGACGATAGAGAGGAAGAAGAAGGCGTGAGGAAGAAGTGAAAAGACGCGTGTCTTGAAGCTCCGTACCGAGCATGGTCGAGCGAACGTCGCGAGTGAACTTTGAGTCCATGAAAGGTATTTCGTGCGATTGGTGTTATCACGGGAGTATTGAAAAACCTGCATAGTCAGGCATAGGTGTTGAGGTTGCGGAGAATCCTCGCCTTGAGGCTTCGGTTAGAGTAAGAGCCGGCCGCCATTTTGACCCTCGCGCGTCGTTCACTGGAAAAGGTTTTTGCCGCATCAGCTGGTCTCACCCTCCGGTGGTCTGCCGGGGATGGGTGTGCACTAAAGCGGCGTTTTTTTTTTTTTTTTTTTTTTTTTTTTGTATACTGAATCGAGGCTCGTGAAAGAGCTAACATTTATTTCACAAACAAATCGACCAGACAAACAAAATACACAAAAAGAGGGAGCGGAAGACAAGATGGGGAGAAAAGGTGAAGCACACAAACACAACATCCGAGAGCAGGGAGATGTGTGGAAGGGAGAGGGCTCGGGGGGAGGAGGCATGGGAAGGGGGGGGGGGGGAGGGAGAAGTATAAAGCACAAGGACACCAAGGACTTCCAGGACAGAAGTTGGTATTTCAAAAAGGGGAATTGGGGTGAAATTAGCGGGGGTAGAAATGATCAAGGTTTTGGATGGGGGAAGATAAGAGATGGTGGTGAACAGCTGTTTTAAAGACTTGGAGGGTGGAGTGGGATTGAAGAGAGTGAGGAAGTTTGTTCCAGAGGCGGGAGAAAAGAGGAATGAAGGAGTGAAGGTGAGCAGCGAGTCTTGATTTTGGCAGTTTAACCAAAAGAGGGTTGCAGGCAGATCTTGTGCGACCTGTAGGAATATTTGCGGGACAGATCCCAGAGAGAGCTGGGGGGGGCAAGGCCAGAGAGGAGTCGGTAGAAGATGGAAAGACCACCAACCTGCCTGCGGTGAGTGAGTGAGAGGCCCTTGGAGTTAGCTTCATCGCGGGAGATTCCAATGATTCTGAATGCTTTGGTTTCAACAGCGCGAAGGCGAGCTAGGTGTGAGGCAGGAGCACCAGCCCAGAGGGGAGAGCAGTATTCCATTGAGCTGCGGATGAAAGCCTTGTATGTGGCGAGGAGCTCAGGTGTGCCAAGGAAGGACTTCGCACGACGGAGGATGCCCAGTCGGCGACTGGCTTTGGAGGCCAGATTTGAAATGTGGTTTTTCCAGGAAAGATCATGGCAGATAGTGAGACCCAAAAGCTTGAGTGACAGAACTTCTTGGAGAGGATTATTCAGAAAACGGATGGGAGGGTTGTCCAGTCGGTCTTTTCGGAGAGACATCGTAAGAGTGTGAGATTTGTCAGGATTGAAAGACATGTTCCACTTGTTTGCCCAGTCTGTGATTTTGTCAAGGTCTGCAGAGAGTGAGGAGGCTGCAGACTCCCGATCTGAGGGATGAAGAATGGAGCGACAGAGAGTAGAGTCGTCAGCAAAGAGATAGAGAGGATTTTCAAGAGAGTCAGAGAGATCATTGATGAAGACCAGAAAAAGCACAGGGCCCAGAACACTGCCTTGGGGAACTCCAGCCTGAACAGGAAGAGGAGATGAGAGAAACCCATTCAGGGCCACACGTTGACTATGACTAGAGAGGAAGTCCGCCAGCCATGCGTGGAGATTTCCATGGATACCAAAAGAGGAGAGTTTGGTGAGCAGAGCGGGGTGCCAGACTGTATCGAAGGCACGTGATATGTCAAGGGAGACTGCTCTAATTTCCTGTTTGGCATTGAGGACCTCCATCCATTGTTGAGAATGCAGAAGCAGCATGTCCAGAGTGGAGTGTCCAGGTCTGAAACCAAATTGATGATCAGAGATCAAGCCATTGGAGAAGATGAAAGATTTCATATCTGAAGCAATGATGGATTCCATGACCTTGCTGATAATTGGGAGAAGGCTGATTGGTCTGTAGTTGCTGGGATCTGTTTTTGCACCTTTTTTGTGCAAAGCGGTGATGTTGGCAGATTTCCAAGCAGATGGAAGATGACCTTGAGCAAAAGAGAGGGTGAAGAGAACAGAGAGAGGGAGTGAAAGAGCGGAAGAACATGATTTTAGGACCCGTGGGCTGATGCCGTCAGGTCCAGTTGCAGAATCAGAGTCGAGGGTTGACAGACACTTTTCCACCTTGTCAGGAGGAAAGGACACAGAGTCCAGGAGCAGCTGGGTACGACTGGGTACGGTGGGTACAGAGAGGGATGGGTTTGGGACACAAGATTTAGAGGCAAACACAGAGTTGAGGCATTCGGCTTTTTCACGTGCGGAGTCAGCCGTGTGGCCATTTAAGGTGAGGGAGGGGATGGAGGGGGAACAAACACCAGAAACAGATTTTACCAGACGCCACCAGGATTTGGAAGAGGGAGACAGATAAGAGAGTTCGGTCCTGAGGACGGAGAGATATTGTTTCCTGGCTCTCCTGAGGGTGGACACACACTTGTTTCGGGCTTTGTGAAAGGAAATTAGATTTCCTTCCGTTGGATTTGCTTTCCAGGAGACGAAAGCAAGTTGTTTCTGGGCAATAGCCTCACCACAAGATTCCGTGTACCATGGACGGGAGGAAGGGTATGACAACTGAAGACGAGAAGGGATAAAACTGTGCATGAGAGAGAGCAATTTACTTTGGAAGAATTCCCAGGATGAGTTGATGTCAGAGGCAGTAGAGATGGGAGACCAGTCCAGATGATTGATGGCTGCTTGAAGACCGTGCCAGTTGGCCTGAGTGAAATGCCAGACTCGTCGACGCTGAGGAGGCTCTCTGAAAATGGTCAGAGAGATGTCCACTTTAACAAGCACATGATCAGAAGAGCCGATTGGAGCAGAAGAAGAGCAGCAGACATTTTCAGGGAAGTTAGTCATAACCAAGTCCAGAAGAGAAGATTCTCCGTTGACTGAGATCCGGGTTGGGAAATTGACAGATTGTGTCAGTCCCAGTGAGTCACAGAAGTCCTTTGCTGAAGAGCCATGGCTGGTGAGAGAGGTACCCACCCCCAGCCAACTGGCATGGTGACAGTTGAAATCACCACATATGAGGAAGAGAGAGTTGGGATGGATAGATAGAAGTTGGTCCATATTATCAGACAGCGAGATGTAGATGGAGTCATCACTGTTTGGTGGACGGTACAACACGCATATGAACAAAAGGTGGGAGCGAAGGGGAAGCCGTAGCCAAAGGTATTCCTGGGGGTGAGGTGGAGAGAGGGCAGTGCAGGGCAAGTGAGGAAGAGAGTTTTTTTAATAAAGATAGCAACCCCACCTCCAGAACGAGGCTCAGGTCTATCATACCGGAGGAGGGAGTAACCTGGGAGAGATACCAAGGAATCAGAGACATCATGAAGGAGGAAGGTTTCTGTTAAGCAGATCACGTCTGGTTTGTCAGAAGCAACCTGTATGGAGAGATCAGTTACGTTTTAGCGAAGGCCCCGGATGTTTGAGGTCCATACTGTTAAGGAAGAGGAAGGGGGAGCATCGGATACAGAACAGGGGTGGGGGGGAGCGGTAGGGCAGGATGTGGAAGAGGAGGAAGAGGTAGGGAGAGCTGTTGCAGGTGTGTCAGAGATTACAGAATAGCTTGGAGAAAGGGAAGAATGGGGCGGACAAAAGGTTTGATGGTGTTTGGGTGAGGCGCAGTGAGGTGTTATTTGAGGAGGGGGAAGAGTGAGGCAGAAGGTTGAGGAAGATGAAGGTGAAAGTTGGAAGGGGGAAGAAGCGGGTAGGACGCTTTGAGGAGGAGGGGTGAGAGGGGAGTCTAGGAGGGGAGGAGTGAGGGAGAGTTTCGGAGGGGAGGGGTGTGGGGGAGTTTAGGAGGGAAGGGGCAGGGGGGGAGATTTGAAAGGGATGGGTGTTTGGGAAGATTTGGGGGGGAGGGGCAAGGGGGAAGATTTGACAGAGATGGGTGATGGGGAAGATTTGGAGGGGAGGGGTGAGATTGGATTTTGAAAAGTGTACGATTTATGGGAAACGAACATTTATTGCAAAATGAGTTTCTTGAGACATTCGAGTCAAAAATACGTTTGAGGACGCTGAAGGATGGGTGGAGTCCTGGAGAGTTTAGGGAATTAATGAAAGATGCACTGTAAGAGATGGAATTTTTTTTTTGAATCAATAGAATTGGTGAGCAAGTCGAAAGCATCCTTTTATAGAAGAAGTAGAAAAAAGTGTTATAGAATATGACATAATAATAAAGTTCTTCAGGGGACAGATGAAACATGTATTAACAACTTGATCACGTGATCTCGAACAACGTGGTCGAACAACGAAAGAACAAATAACGAAGAACGAAAGAGCAAAAGAACGAAGAACGAAAGAACAAATAAGAACGTACAAGCGGATAAGAACAGGGAAGGAAAAAAAGTTTTTTTTTTTTTTTTTGAGATTTTAAAACAAGGGAGTATGGGTGAAAAGACCGTGAAAAACAGAGACCGACAGTAGTTGCAGCGCGATCGAAGAACCGCTGAGACAAAAAACAAAAGCCTCAAGCCAAGGTCTGTGGACACGGTAGCCTACTACTACTAGCACTACACTAGGCCTCAGAATACACGATACGAAAAAAACCGACGACTCTGTACACAGGTATGAAAACCCAACACCGAGAAACCTATTAAACTCACCCCAATAGGTACATACACCGAAAGAAAGATAAAGATACGCCAAAAACACAAATGTGAAAGATCACTTAGCTTCGAAAGCGTGAGCGCATGGAACAGCTTCGAAAAGACGTGACCTCGCCGTGACCTCAAATCCGATTTTCAATTTGATGAAGATTACACTGCGGTTCGCTGATTGAACGGTGAATGTGCACGTCTGGATCGCGTCTTTGGAATTCCCCTTTCCACCGCCAGTTTGCTGTTGGTTTGGACCACGTGACGGTCCACGCCTTGCCTGCACTTCCTTACTCGCCTCATCGCCTCTTCGCCTCATCGCCTCTTCGCCAGGATCCCCTCTGAGTTATAGAGACATTGAGGAGTGTTCTGTTCCATTCACTGGGAGTGCAGTGAGTTACGTTACCTTAGCAGATGGTACCATCTTAAGATATATTGATTGTATTGTGGATTGCTATCATTGTTGTATCGTTATTCCTGTGTGATTTTTAATATATTATTTGTTTGTTGATAACCAGTGGTGTGGTTTCCATATTGATTTTGACATGGAATAATATATTTTTCTGCCGTGGCTCCTCTCGGGGTTCGGAGATATACCGAGACCAGGAGGTCGGGGAGGAACACGTAACAGAAATTGGGGGCTCGTCCAATTGACTCGTGGGCTTGAAATTGCATCTTCGTCCGGGATAAAAAAATTCCCTAAATTTCGTCCGGGAAAGAATTCCCTAACATTTCCAGAATTCCCAAATTTGGAACTTTTTCCAACATTCCCAAATTTTTCCAAAAACAAAAAAAAACATTTTTTTTTTTTGAAATTTCTTGTGTGAAGGTTAACAGGTGTTAACAATAGTCACCATGGAGTTTGACGCAGAGAAGTTTGCAGCGACCCCTAGTGAGGCACAGTTCCGAGCATTACTAAAATCTGAACTCTTGGTATTGGCCAGACATTTTAGCTTGGAGGTCTGAACGAATATGAGGAAAGCAGAGATGCAGAGATTGGTGATAGAATCTCTGGTGGGACAAGGAACATGGGAAGAGGGAGCCTTGGATTGGTTACCCGAGGAACAAGAAAATGTGGAGCTCCGGAAAATGGAGATGCAATTGCAGAGCTAGGAAAGGTTAAAAGCAGAGGAAAGGCAAGATGAAAGAGAACTACAGGAAAGGTTAGAAGAGAAAAAAGCAGAGGAAAGGAGAGTTGAAAGAGAACTCGAGGAAAGAAGAGCAGCACAGGAATGAGAACTCAAAGAGAGAAGAGAAAAGGAACAAGCAGAGGAAAAAAGAGCTGCAAGGGAACTCGAAAAGAGAAGAGAAATAGCACAAGCAGAGGAAAGGAGAGCTGCAAGGGAACTCGAAGAGAGAAGAGAAAAGGAGAGTTGAAAGGAAACTCGAAGAAAGAAGAGAAGAGAAAAAAGCAGAGGAAAGGAGAGCTGCAAGGGAACTCGAAGCAGAGGAGAGAAAAGCCGAAAGGGAGTTAAAGGACCGTGAAATGGCGCTTCAGCAGGAAATTAAACTCAAGGAGCTGGATTTAATGAAAGAACGGGGAGAGGTACCATCCATGCCGAACGGTTCGACACCTAGTCAGAACACCTGGGATGTTGGCAGAAATGTGAGGCTGGTTCCACCCTTCAATGAAAAGGAGGTAGCCAATTTTTTTTCACACTTTGAGAAAGTGGCTCAACTGCTAAAATGGCCTGAGGAGTCCTGGACAATGTTAGTGCAAAGTGTTCTGTTGGGTAAAGCTCAAGATATTTATTCGGCTTTACTGATTGACCAATGTGCAGATTATGAGATAGTGAAGAAAACCATTCTCAAAGCCTATGAATTGGTCCCTGAAGCTTACCGGCAAAAATTCCGGAATGTCAGGAAGAGGGAGAGTGAGACCCATGTGGAGTTTGCCAGAATGAAACAAACGAAGTTTGATCGGTGGTGTGATTCAAAAGGGGTTGGGAAAGACTTCGAACTATTGCGACAATTGATCCTGGTGGAGGAATTCCAACAGTGTGTCCACGAGGACATTAAAGTACCTCTGGAGGAAAGGAAAGTACCAAAGTTTTATGAGGCAGCAACCATGGCAGATGACTATGCCTTAACACACAGGATGGGTTTCCACAAACCTAACTTCTCGCCTAGACTTAAACAGGCGAGCTATTGCACATCCGGTGCGGAGAACGAAAATTCATGGGGGCGGCCTCAAGATGACTATGAGGACAACACTGATACCACAAATTTTAGAAACCAGAAGACTACGGGTCCAAGACAGACCTATCTTCTGGGGGGGCTCGAGGCAGACCACGAGGTTCTCCTCCGGGCCTGCTTGCGCTTTTTGCCATAAACCTGGACACTTGATGTCCCACTGTTATGCTCTGGAAAAGGAAAATCAGGAGCGGATTTCGACTAATACAACTCCGAATGCAATGGCAAATGTGAGAAATCGCCCTCAAAAGGGTTACCAACCATTTATTTCAGAGGGGTTTGTGTCACTGGATGGAGACTCGACTGCACAGAGACCTGTTAGGGTATTGAGGGACACAGGAGCACATCAATCTTTAATGCTTGAAGGCATTTTGCCATCGTCAGAGGAGACGGCAACTGGTGATAGTGTTCGTTTACAGGGGATTGGTGGCTGTGTTAGAGCTCCACTTCATGTCATCCATTTGGAGTCTGATTTGGTGCTAGGACCGGTCACCGTAGGTTTACAAGCCACTCTTCCTGTAGAGGGAGTATCTTTTGTTATCGGTAATGATTTGGCCGGTGGTCAAGTTTCTGGTAACCCGATGGTTGTTAAAAACGCCCAGTATGGAAACTAACACCACACCAGTCAGGGATGGAGGCAATAGTGGCAAGCTCTTTGTCGGTGGACTGAACTTCAAAACAAGGGAGGAGGTTCTGACCTCTGTCTTTGGCAAATATGGACCACTTTTGGAAGTGCGGCTGATAACAAATAGGGAAACGCAAAAGTCAAGATAAGAGGGTTTGTCTTTCTCACATTTGAAAACACAAAGGACGCCAAAGATGCAGAAAAGGATTTGAATGGCAAGGATTTGGATGGTCGGACCATAGCTGTAGAGAAGGCAGGCCATAGGCGTCGAGGGGGCTACAGAAGAGAAAACGTGGCGGCAGTTTCAGGGGTGCCTATGTTTCCCGGGGTGGGAGTAGTGGTTTTCGTTTTGGTCGCAGTCGATATTACTAGGGAGGCTTCCAGTGTTACGGCAGCTCCCGAAGGAATAATTACCAGGGTCGTGGCCGAGAAGGAGACCGCTATTCACGTGACTACAGTGACAAGCGGTCCAACCATGATTATTACGAAAGTTAGAAAGAGTTGAAGCACTGAATGCTGCGGAGCAGCCGAGCCAAAATTCCTACACGGATTAACCGTGAACGCCACGTTCATAAAGGCATCCATACAGTGAACTTTCCTACACGGATTAACCGTGAACTCCACGTTCCTAAATGCGTCCATGTAGTGAACTTTCCTGCACGGTCTAACCGTGAACTCCACGTTCCTAAAGGCGTCCATGTAGTGAATACTTCCAGGCCTCACCACCCAACCACCATGGAACCTGGCTGTCAGCTCGGCCTCCCGGGAAAAGTGCTGTAGATTTGCTGGCCTTTGGGTTTTTGATCACAACCCCTTAACCTTCATTAAAAAGAAACTAAAAGTAAAAAAAATCAGAGGGTGATGAGATGGAGTTTGGCTTTGCAGGAGTCTAACTGGAAAATTGAAAATGTAAAGAGCAGGGACAATGTCGTTGCTGATGCTTTGCCAAAGTGAAATAACTTTGGAAATCTCTGTGGGTTGTTCGAAGTTTTGTTGCTTTATTTTTGGGGAATATTGAGTATTGTTGCTCATGGGAATTGATGATTTGGGTTGTGTTTCCTTTTGTTGGTTTCAAGAGTTTGCCTGCAAAGAAAGTTTTCGCGGTGTTCAAACTTTCTTTCTTGAGGGAGGGAGGAAGTGTTACGGATTCGGCCCTTCCGTGGTTGTGGTTTTCATCCACTTGAAACATTTCTGGTATGTATTATTATTATTATTATTGGGGTTTGAAGGAAACGGCGATTATGGTTATTGTTGTTTAAGGGAAATGGTTATTGTGGTTAAAAGGTTAAAAGCCCTCATGGAAAAAACGAGACAGGAAACAGGATGGAGCACCGGAAGACGACGATAGAGAGGAAGAAGAAGGCGTGAGGAAGAAGTGACAAGTCGCGTGTGTTGAAGCTCCGTACCGAGTGTGGTCGAGCGAACGTCGCGAGTGAACTTTGAGTCCGTGAAAGGAATTTCGTGCGATTGGTGTTGTCGCGGGAGTATTGAAAAACCTGCATAGTCAGGCACAGGCGTTGAGGTTCCGGAGAATTCTCGCCTAGAGGCTTCGGCTCGAGTAAGTGCCGGCCGCCATTTTGACCTTCGCACGCCGTTCAATGGAAAAGGTTTTTGCTGCGTCAGCTGGTCTCACCCTCCGGTGGTCTGCCGGGGATGGGTGTGGACTAAAGCGTCATTTGAAGATTACACTGCGGTTCGCTGATTGAACGGTGAATGTGCACGTCTGGATCGCGTCTTTGGGATTCCCCTTTCCACTGCCAGTTTGCTGTTTGTTTGGACCACGTGATGGTCCACGCCTTGCCTACACCTCCTTACTCGCCTCATCGCCTCTTCGCCTCATCGCCTCTTCGCCGGGATTCCCCTCTGAGTTATAGAGACATTGAGGAGTGTTCTGTTCCATTCACTGGGAGTGCAGTGAGTTACGTTACCTTAGCAGATGGTACCATCTTAAGATATATTGATTGTATTGTGGATTGCTATCATTGTTGTATCGTTATTCCTGTGTGATTTTTAATATATTATTTGTTTGTTGATAACCAGTGGTGTGGTTTCCATATTGATTTTGACACGGAATAACATGTTTTTCTGCCGTGGCTCCTCTCGGGGTTCGGAGATATACCGAGACCAGGAGGTCGGGGTGGAACACGTAACAATACACATCCACATACACGCACACACACACACTCACACACACAAACACACATACACACACACACACACATACACACATATATACATTCACACACACCTACATACACACACACACACACACACACATATATAGATACACATGCTGTGCAGGGGGCGGGCTAAAAATTAGGCTCGAACAAAAAACAAGGGGAATTAAATAATGAACATAAACTGTATTTGTGATTTCATGTTCACTGTAACTTCACTAGCAAATAGTAATTTTGGAATTTAAGACCCATTATTAGGTTTACTCTCCATGAAATGGAGAGTAACCTATTATTATTCCCAAAGTTTTTCTTATTATTCTTCCACCCTATTTTGCACCTCCGAAAACTTTAAAATTAATGTTCTCAGCAATCGTTGGTGGATTGACAGGAAATTTTCACCAAATGATAGGCTAGGCTCGTGTAATTTTTAATGCTAATTATGACGTCGTAGGTCACGTGGTATTGGCGCCATCTTGTAAAACACCTTCAATTTTTCCCCTCTATATCTCCGGAACGGCTGAATGGAAACATTTGAATAATGGCTCATTCTAAAGAACTCTGCAATGGGAACAAAAAACATGTTTATTGAGTATATTCAATTGTTTATTGAGTATTGAGTATATAAGAGGTTAGAATTCGTCAAACACAATTTTTTCTCCCCCGAAAATGATGTCTTTTTTCCCAAATGCTTACTTAAAAAAACCTCAGAATGCAAAAAATGTCGAAGCCATACATCACATGGTTCGGCCGCCATATTGTTTTGAGTGGAAAGTCTGAAAAAGCACTAAAATCCAATTTTCTCCAAAACGCCTGAACGGATCGAGCTCAGTCTTGGCATGCATGATCGCATACCCATGACGAACTAAAAGCCCCAAGCATGACGTCATCCATTGCATGGTTTCGGAGTTATGACGTTTTTAAGCATAAACTAGAAATGGTATCTCCTCCATAATTTGTGAAGACATCGAGTGGAAACTTTACAGAGATGTTCCTCATGGGGGGATGTCTCAATGTTACTTGAGAGGTTTTGATACATCACATGGTTTGGCCACAATAAATAATGGAAGAAAATCCTAAAAAGCTTCTAACTCTTGAACCACTGCATTGATCGACTTGAATTTTTAATCCAACGTAGCTCTCATCAAGCAGAACATGTGTGCAAAATTTCAAGATGATTGGATGTACGGTCTCGAAGCTATAAGTCTTTATTGTTGAAAGAAGAAGAAACACACCAATTTGTCCTACCAGGCCATGTCACTCAGTGCTATTGCCATTTTAAGTTTTTATTTCCTTTAAAAAACATTTATCTGCAATAATTGGACCGATTGAAATCAAATTTTCACCATAGGAGGGACTGCGTCTGTCGAATATTTTAATGGTAATTATGATGTCACCGGTCACGTGGTTTGGCCGCCATATTGTTTTTCATGAAAACACTAAAAACCCCTTTTCTCTGCAACGGCTGAACAGATCTAGGCCAAACTTTGCAGGCAGGATCGCATACCCATGATGAACAAAAAAGTCAAAGGGCATGACATCATGCGTCACATGGTTTCAGAGTTATGATGTTTTTAAGCATAAACGTTTAAAACCTAGCTCCTCCCTCATTTTTGATTCAATCGAGGGGAAACTTCACAGATGTGTTCAGCATATCAGTCTACTATAATTCCTTTTGGAATTTGATCACGTGGTTTGGCAGATATCATTAATTAAACGAAAATATTAAAAACACATATCTCTTGAATTGCTTCATTGATCGACATGAAACTTCATATTATAGTAGAACTCATGAGGAGTAACGAGTGTGCACAATCTCAAGATGATTGGACATACGGTCTGGAAGCTAGAAGTTGTTATTGCGTGAAGAAGAAGAACCGCAGCATTATTTATTACCAGGCCATGTGACATAATCACCTCACGGGCTCAGGGTATCTCGGAATTAAATTCTGTCTTCGGATTTGGCAGTTGCGAGAGGGTGTTAACATTCCACTGCAACAAATCTGGGCAAATTCTGATGAATTTTCGTAAAACTACGCTATATTGTCATTTACATTGGAAAATAACATTGTAAAACCCTCCGCCGCTGAGGCTTTATTCTATCTCTGAAGTTCATCCTGTCTTCACTTTTAGAGAGAAAGAGAGGTATCTGCAAGCAATGGTAACCTATATTTGGTGGAAATCCGATGAAAAATGACGAAGTTATTCGAAACCTAACATTTTAAATTGATCGCATTTTCAAAGTGAATTCTTCCTCCGGTAAAATATCCATGCGTGCAGGCAGACCTTATGGCGTCAATTTGACTCTGATTTCAAATCAGATTTCGATTGTAATCTTGCCTCGGATGAGCTAACAAAATACCACCACAAATTTGGTGACAATGGGGAAAAATTTGACCAAGTTCGATCGACGCTAACCTTCGTTCTCACGCTGACATACCGCACACTCCACAGATGACGTCATGCCCATGGTACGACGTTCTTCCACGGGTGGCAGATATCGTTAATTAAACGGAAATATAAAAAAATGGATATCTCTTGACAGGGGTGTGTGTGTGTGTGTGTGTGTGTGTGTGTGTGTGTGTGTGTGTGTGTGTGTGTGTCGGGGTTGTATCCAAGGGGGTTGCGGCAAAGCATGTCCAATGAAAGTGGGGTTGTATGAAAGCGGGAAGGCGGAGTAAACCGTTCATCAATGCCAGCAGTTATAAAGTGGCAGTTCTAGTTAATATTAATCCACTGCCCCCCCAAATAGAGACGTCAAACTACGCCTATGGTCGTGTTCCACCAGGAAACTCAATCCCAGAAGACACTGGTTGCACACCTCGGCCACCCATACCCCCACATTGACCTCCAGACTGCCCAACTCCATCCATAACACCTCACGGCCCAATATTGGAGCCATCACCCCGTAGCCAGTTGAAGGCTGTGTCATGCTAACCTATCAATTTTGTCTCAGCCTCCAACACTTTGGCCCAATGCACTTGGATTAATAATGGTGTCACTGGCCCCAGTGCCCACCATGGCTTTACAAAATCCCCCCTCACTTTTGCATCTAACCCTCAAATTCCTGTGCCTATTTTTCCACAATTCACGACTTTCACCAAAGAAGGGCGCTTCTCCACGCACTTGCCAGCCGAGCATGGCCCGGTACGCTCGGCTTGTTCTAGTTTCCCAAACAGCCTACAGTGGCCAGACCAGCCCTAGGCGGTGACCCTCTCCCTGGATCCTGTGGTCCTTAGGGAGGTACTCTCCTCTCTGGGCTGTGAAGCCTGTTGGGTGGTTTGTCCCAAGGTGCTTCCTGACAATACTGCTGCGTGTGTCCTCTTTTCCCACACTGAAAACAAGTCCCCATGAACGTACCCCTTTGAACCCCAACTGGAGCACCCCTTACTCCCGGGCCAACCCGACGAAGATCGGGTCACCCTGTTGGCGAGCCCTGACCACACTGCTGTGACTCATCCACTGCAAATTTAACCCTTGTCAAATTTGACAGCTGCCGGCTGATCCCCCTTAGCATTCGGGTAATGCCAGATTCCTCCTGATTCTCTTCCTGATCCCGTACCTCCACATGTGGTACCGCCACAGGTGACCTCTCTGATGCATGGTTCGACTTCCTTAAAAATGTCAGTCTCACTGCGCACTCAGCCGCTCGGTGCACCATGGCCGTGTCCTGCAACACCACCAGAGTTCGGACCTCCAGGTCGGGAAGATCCGCTATAAATTTCTCTATCGCCAGCTTTTACCACACCTGTGCTGGTAGGTCCTTATATGCAATCCTCACAGATTGGTAAATATCCTGAGCCAGCTCCTGCAGCGTTTCACCAAGTTTTCATTTACGATGCAGCAGCTGCGCCCGGACCAGGTCGCACCTTGCACCCATCCAAAACCTATGGTCCAAGGCATTTCAAATGCCCTTACTGGTCAATTTTCCCCCTAGGACCACATGCAATACTGGCTCCTGCAGTGTCGCCACCAGATTCCCCATGCATTCTCGTGCCCCCCAACTATTGAACTGAGACACACATTCAAATTGGATCAGGAAAGCCTCTAAACTACCTGACCCTTCAAAATGCACAAGGTAGATGGTTAAGAAAAAAGAAATAATTTAAATCTTACAACGTGGTTTTTGCGTTCTTCCCGACACCAATTAATTATAAAATTTAGACCTCGGTACTATCATCCCCTCCCCCTCGATGAGAGAGAGACGGTCATTTAAAATTTGGATTTCAAAAGCTGAGCGCAATTTGTAGTTAACCCTGCTGGGTGACGGACAGCCATAACGATGCTTGACTCCGAGGCGAATAAGCCGAAAATTGGTGGGACTTTTTGGAGCATGCGGGACGGGACCAAAGTGCTTACCTGCATGGACGAAAGCCACGGGGTTTTATCCGAAACCCAACACCATGCAAAGAAGACACGACAAATGACATGCAACAATTATAAATTTAATGAAGTAAATCAATGAGGTAAAAATGAAAGGTGAGGTAGAACTATAAATTCCTACTGTGAGGGACCCTCAATACAGACACAATAAATAGCACCGCAAAGCGGGCGTAACCCCTCAGCCCATTCATGGTGAAAGGAAGCATTGATGATAATTTGTTATTTGAAGTGAAGTTGTGTACCGAGTCGGAACTGCAAGTAATTAAATTTTCGCCCATCAACCCATTAACCCATTTCGCGCCCATGAACCCTCCTCTACTAAACCCCAAAACACACTGCAAAAATGGATTTAATCGGATAAGTCGTTCTGCTCGAAATTGAGGGAAACCAAATTCAAGATGGCTGCCGTGGCGGCCATATTGAAAATCGCAGCACGTCCATTTTCGAAAGGCACCTTCCTCTACTCAACCCCAACACAAACTGCAAAAATGGATTTAATCGGACAAGCCATTCTGCTCGAAATTGACAGAAACAAATTTCAAGATGGCTGCCGTGGCAGCCATATTGAAAATCGCAGCGCACCCATGAACCTTCCTCTACTCAAGCTCAACACACACTGCAAAAATGGATTTAATCGGACAAGCCGTTCTGCTCGAAATTGACGGAAACCAATTTCAAGATGGCTGCATGGCGGCCATATTGAAAATCGTAGCGCGCCCATTTTCGAAAGGCACCTTCCTCTACTCAACCCCAACACTCACTGCGAACATGGATTTAATCGGACAAGCCGTTCTGCTCGAAATTGACGGAAACCAATTTCAAGATGGCTTCCGTGGCGGCCATATTGAAAATCGCAGCACGCCCATTTTCGAAAGGAAGCTTCCTCTACTCATCCCACTGCACAAATGGATTTAATCTGACAAGCCGTTCTGCTCAAAATTGACAGTAACCAATTGCAAGATGGCTGCCGTGGTGGCCATATTGAAAATCGCAGCGCACCCATGAACCGTCCTCTAATCCACCCCAACACACACTGCAAAAATGGATTTAATCGGACAAGCTGTTCTGCTCGAAATTGACGGAAAACAAATTTAAAGAAGGCTACCGTGGCGGCCATATTGAAAATCGCAGTGCACCCATGAACCTTCCTCTACTCATCCTCAACACACACGGCAAAATGGTTTTAATCGGACAAGCCGTTCTGCTCGAAATTGACGGAAACCAATTTCAAGATGGCTGCTATGGCGGCCATATTGAAAATTGCAGCGCACCCATTTTTGAAAGGCACCTTCCTCTACTCAACCCCAACAAACACTGCAAACATGGATTTAATCAGACAAGCTGTTCTGCTCGAAATTGATGGAAACCAATTTCAAGATGGCTACCGTGGCGGCCATATTGAAAATCACAGTGCACGCATTTTCGAAAGGAACCTTCCTCTACTCAACCCCAACACACACTGCACAAATGGATTTAATCTGACAAGCCGTTCTGCTCAAAATTGACGGAAACCAATTTCAAGATGGCTGCCGTGACGGCCATATTGAAAATCGCAGGGCGCCCATTTTCGAAAGGAGCCTTCCTCTACTCAACCCCAACACACACTGCAAAAATGAATTTAATCGGACAAGCCGTTGTGCTCGAAATTGACGGAAACCAATTTCAAGATGGCTGCCATGGCGGTCATATTGAAAATCGCAGTGCGCCAATTACCTTCCTCTACTCAACCCCAACACACACTGCAAAAATGCTATTAATCGGACAAGCCGTTCTGCTCGAAATTGACGGAAACCAAAAGTTGACGGAAGCCCGGATGGCTACCGTGGCGGTCATATTGAAAATCGCAGCACGCCCATTTTCGAAAGGAACCTTCCTCTACTCAACCCCAACACACACTGCAAAAATGGATTTAATCGGACAAGCCGTTCTCCTTGAAATTGACGGAAACCAAAAGTTGACGGACGCCCGCCCGGACGACGCCTGTGACGACAATACCCCTTAGCCCATTGGGCTGAGGGGTGAAAACCGACAGGGGGAAAGATATTTAAAATAAAACAATGGTCTTTTTTATATCGGCCGACACTCAGCTTGCTCCCCGAAGTCGTTGAAAGACGCGGGCAGTACAAGATGGCCCGACGCCGCTTGCGCGGAAAGTGCCCTGCCAATGGCGCCAATACCCTGCGTCGAAAACGCCCAGGTGTGGGCAAGCAGTCAAATGACCCTCTTTGTTCCTGCTGCCAAGCGAAACGTGGATGCCATCTCCTCCGAAAAGCGCCACCGCCAACAACACATCTCCCTCTGACTTTGCAACAGTTCCCACGAGCTCAGAAAGATCTCCTCAAAACCTCCACACGAGATACCCAAGACAAAAGAGTCTGCCCAATCCCAAAGCCAGAACGAGAGAGAGAGAGAGACAGATTCTTCTACTTTCTAGATCAAGCCTTCTCGCTCTGACGTCACACCGACCAATCGCTGAGCTCTCTTGAAATACCCCACTTCCTCTTGACCAAAGACAAACTTCGGGGTGTGGCCTTTTTCCTTGCTTGATTGGTGGGTGGGTTTAATTGTCCATTAAGAGAACGTTCGGCCCAGCTCGGGAATGGTGTCGGTTATGGATGGTTAATGGGCATTTGTTGTTGTTGTTGGTTTTGGGGTTTTACGTGGCGGCCTTGTAGTTGTAAAAACACAAAGGGGAAAATCACAGGAGGCAATCACATACTGAGAGAACTACCCTTAGACCCTACCTAATTAACATACCACCCCACCCTCCTCCCCCCCCCCCTGTGGTGACACATAAACGATCTTAATCTCAGTTTTTCTGCTTAAATACATCGAGATTGGCTCCTACGCGTCCACGGCCCATGCGAATCTACACGGTTCTACCTCCACTATGGTATTTAATCCCTACCAACATAACAATACATAGATACCTATTCTTATGGTTTGCCTTTTTTGGCATTGCCTCTCCAATAATTCCAAGAGGTCGATGTGTCTACAAGACCCCAGATGCCGTTTGCGTCCATTAATTCTGGTCTGATCCTCCCTCCCAAACTTGGTTTACCATACCGGTGATGAAAATGGGGACTGTCACAATAGTTACGTGACAAACCCTGGTCAGGTATATATATATATTTTCTGCTATTCTTCTCTGCATATCCTCTCAAGCTCTGTCAGGTTGGATGGGGACCGTCGGTGGACAGCCATTTTCAGGTCTCTCCAGAGATGTTTGATTGGGTTCAAGTCAGGGCTCAGGCTGGGCCACTCAAGGACCTTCACAGAGTTGTCCCTAAGACACTCGTGCATTGTCTTGGCTGTGTGCTTAGGGTCATTGTCCTGTTGAAAGGTGAACCTTCGGTCCAGTCTGAGGTCGTGAGCGCTCTGTTTCAGGTTTTGATTATGGATATCTCTGTACTTTGCTCCGTCCATTGTTCCCTCAACCCTGACCAGTCCCCCAGTCCCTGCTGCTGAAAAACACCCCCACAGCATGATGCTGCCACCACCATGCTTCACCGTTGGGATGGTATTGGGCAGGTGATGAGCGGTGCCTGGTTTCCTCCAGACATGACACTTAGAATTGAGGCCAACTGTGTATTAGAAGTCCTAAAGTGTCTTATAGGTCGTGGGGTATTAGTGTTATAAAGGGTTAAAAGTGTCTTCGGGTTCCAAAGGGTTTAATTTGATGAATAGATACACTCACGTTCTGTGCGGTCAAACAGACAAACAAACAAATGGACCCAAATGCAATGCCATCTCCTCTTGCGAGAGTAACTCGTATATGCAGTGCATAAGGAAAGTATTCAGACCCCTTCACTTTTTCACATTTTCTTATATTGCAGCCTCATGCTGAAATCGTTTAAATTCATTTTTTCCCTAATAAATCCACACTCAATACCCCCATAATACCCTTAAGACCGCAAAGACCCTCAAGATCTATGTAGAAACGTAAATTCAACTTTGAACATACGTTTGCTCCATGATAATAAGATTACACTCTCAGTGTGGATTACGCAAAAAAGGCTTGTGGACAAAAGCATGCCTCATGAGTTTTCATGTTGAAAGTATCTCTTAAACTCCCCTGCTGACACAAAATAACGACATTCCTTGCTTGAAAATTGTGTAACTTATGCTCTCAGTAGAACAGGAGGCTGAGAGATTCATTTTGTTGTTGTTCGTATTTCTCATTCAACTTGGAAAAACCGGAAAAATTTGCACCTCTATATCTCTGAAAGTGCTGCATAGAAAAAATTGAGACATGGCTCATTGTAAAGAACTCTCCATGTGGAGTAACATAATTATGTTAATGATGATGTAATAGGTGCCTCCATTATGACGTCATAATTCGATGAGTACAAATCTTTATCCGATCAAAATGAAAGTTATTGAGCATCATTTAGGGATAAATTGGTGGAGGAAAAAATGATGACGTCATCGGTCACATGGTTCGGCCCCCATTTATGTTTTACCATAAAAGCCTTAAATACCATTGAAAACACATCCTGGCGAGGGTCTGCAATCTATGAATGCTCTTTCTAGTTTTTATGAACTGTTTTTGTTATTTTTAGCTTATGGAAGAAGAAGACATCTGAATACAAACATATGTGGATGGCCTTTGCATTTTCAGATGCTTTGTAGTTTATTTTGCATTGCTTTCATAAGCAGGCACCCCACAAAAGTATCCTACAAGTAGCGGAAGTACCCTTCTCGGCCCATCTTTGATGGGCAATATGCTGTGGCACTATCTGAGAAATGCAAAAACATTTTATTGATCACAACATATCATATGCAAACCTCAAACATCCGAGGCATCTGTTCCAAACTGACATCTCTCAAACCAGGCCATTGCCGACAAACCGGACAACATCTGTTTAACAGAATCTTTCCTCCCAGTGAATGTCCCCAACACCTCAATGTCTCTCCCTGGCTATTGTCTCAACTGATTTGATCTACATGAATCCCTTCCTGGCGGCTGCTTCCGTGGTTGTTGTTGTTGTTGTTGTTGTTGTTATTGTTGTCAGGGACTGCTTTATGACCTCCAACCCTCAACATGGAAGAAGATGTCCAGAAGAACATGGAGAAAAATTCAAATTTGTGCGGAGAATGGAGGGGAGCATACAGACAAATTCTAACTAAATTCTAACTGCATGCATAGGGACTTTGTGGCCACTCTGTAGATCAAAATCTCAATTTCTCACTCTCTATATACTGCCCTTACACCTCCCTAACCGCAGGAGTGCCTCTGGCTGCAACTTAACTGCACTCCCACCTCATGTTTGTCTGTGTGTTGTCCCATACTCCCAACCGTGACAACTCCATCTACATCTCTCTCAGAAGACATGGACCACCTTTTAATCACTCATCCAAACTCTCTCTTCCTCATATGTGTTGACATCAATTGTCAGCATGCTAATATGCTGTGTGTTGGTGTCTTTCTCTCTCTCTCACCAGCCATGCATGGCACTTCTGCAAAGGACATCTGTGACTCAATGAGACTGACTCAATCTATGAATTTTGCGACATGGATTTCTCCCAATGGAAAATCTTCCTTTCTGGATTTGGTGATGACCAACTTCCCCACCAATGTATATTGCTTGCCCTCTGCCACAATTGGCTCATCTGATCATGTGCTTTTTAAGGTCAACATCTCTCTGGCCATGTATCGCTTAAGATTTATCTCACTGATAAAACGCAAGTTTGGCCAACACTTGCTTTCCGGTTGGACAACAATTCATGAAAGACCTTTGGGTTTGTGACTGAACTTCACGTACAACTAGAAGGGCACTCGGTAGAGCGCGTACCTCCACCAGGCTGAACAGTTTATGTTTTGTGCAGGTATTGTGCATTTTTGTCAAACCCTAACCTTAACCCTAACACTGATAGGCCCGATCTGGATTCGGACCTGAACCAAAATCTAATCGGCTTGTTCTTGTCATCGAACCAACTCATCCACCAAGTTTAGTCATAACTCGTAAACATAACCATTACGAGTTATGACTAATTTTATTACGAGTTATTATGATGTTTGATGTTATGAGTTATATGGCATTAGGAGAAAACATAACCTCCATCCACCTAAGGTGGCAGAGGTAATAAAGAAATACATATGTATGCAAAAATAATTATGTAATCCAACCTAAAATTTCAATGACATTGAAACAAAATATGTTTAGGAATCGTTCAGAGTAGAATCAAGATGGAAGGTTCACTTCATTCAGTGCACCTTCGGACATTATTAATTACCCTGATGGTTAACAATTTGAAAAGTAGGGACCTGTGGGAATAACTATCATTGCTATGTTGCTCTCTGGTTGCATTTAATGCAAGTATTGTATTGGTGTCTCTCTTCCACTATCTATATAAATGTTCAAATTGTAAGCAGCGAGATATTATAGAACATCATTTGAGGTAAGCAGAATGTCATCTCTTCGAGTCAATATTTGCTTTTGATACGGTATCAATCTTTTATATTGATGGAGATAAGTACAATCGTTTGAATGTGCAGAAAATGCGCTGCATATAAAACCTTAATGTAAAGTTTAAAATGAATTTAAAATATTTTGTAAACACTTATTTAAAATGTAACCTGGAACATTTTTCTCATTATTTTGTAAATTGGTATAACTGTTCCATTTGTCAGTCAGTCCAGGATTGAAGGAGACCATGATGTTTGAACGGAATCATTCACTGCCACCTGATGTGTTCCTCCTCACTTCGATCTTCAATGAGCCAAAGAGTTTGAGACCATGGGCTGTTGGTGCTTTTTTCTTCATCTACCTCATCACGATCACGATGAACCTCGTTCTCATCTTAGTCATTCTACGTGAAAAGCACCTGCACAAACCTGTCTACATCTTCCTTGCTCATTTATTGTTGATGGACATTGGAAGTTGTACAACGATATTACCTCGTCTGATGTACAGCATCAGTGGAAATAACATGATTACAAAACCTGCATGTTTTATTCAAGTCTTCTTTGTTGCGTTCACTGGGACGATGCAACGTTACATATTGAGCATAATGGCCGTAGACCGCTACCTGGCAGTCTGCCATCCTCTTCGCTACAATGTCCTGCTCACCAACAGCAGAGCTCACAAAGCGATGTTTCTCACCATTTGCTGGTCAGCTCTTCTCGCCGGTATTTATGTTGTGTTATTGATTGGACGAACATTTTGCAAATACCCAGAGATTCACAAGGTAGGTTGTATTAACATGGCAGTGGCTAAACTTTCATGTGAGGATGCCACCATTAACAGTTTATATGGGATTGCATGTACTTCTCTCAACACTGTCACTCTCATCGTCGTGGTCGTTGTCACGTACACCCGCATCTTGTTTGTATGCCTACATTCTGGACCATCTTCAGAGGGGAACAGGAAAGCCCTGCACACATGTGTCACTCACTGCTTGGTACTTTCACTCTTTATTTTCTCCACTGTTTTTGCTTTGATTTCCTTGCGAATGTCGTCCACAAACTATTTCCCACAATATTTACAACACGTGAGTGATTCCTTGTTCTATCTGGTTCAGCCTCTCGCCAATCCAATTATCTATGGAGTGCGAACCACAGAGATCCGCCGCAGTCTCACGCGATTCACAAATGTGCGAATGTTTTGGAAGAGAAATCAACTCCTGGCATCGTTATCAACAATCACAATCAACGGATGAGAATAAACACAATTGAATGTCAATTGAATTTTTTCTACATGTTCATTTCTTACAAAACACAAACCTTGACGACCAAAATATCTTGTATTTTTTTACATGATCCTTGTGAAAAACATTGAAAGGTATAATTATATAAAAAACTTGGAAGAGCAAAATCATCGATGTTCCTTTGAATAAATAATAATTTATGTTGCACTAGCAGGAGTACCCGGCGTGGACCGGTGCTGTTCTAATCCTATTGTTATTTTGAAAAAGAATAATTGGTTTTTAAAAATATTATTTGTGGCTGCTAAAAACACTTCCTTAACCCACTAACGAATGGGGTCAAGCATAATTTAATATCACCTTCACGTAGCTACAAAGGCTGTGGCACTTTCAAGCAATAAAAAAAATCCCCAAAAAGTCGATTTCTTTTTTTTTCTTCAAAATTTTCAGTATTTTGTTTTTGGCCTAAAACACTCCCAGCACTGACTGATGAAACTCTGAAAGTTTGACGACAATCTGTTCAGCCATCTCTAGAGAAAAGTAGTGGCACCCTCAGACAGACACACACAGACAGACACACACAGACAGACACACAGGAAAACCTGGATTATTGTGGAGATACATTCGTGGCCAAAAATATGGAATATATAGACTTTTGGAAGTTACCCTTGCACACTTTTTTCAAATAATGCACCATTTCTTCCAGAAAATTGTTGAAATTAAAATATCTTTTAGTATGAGTCCTGATGTAAATCCCATTGAACACCTGTGGGGAGATCCGAAAACAGCATTTGGGAGAAGGCACCCTACAAATCTGGGAGACCTGGAGCAGTTTGCACAAGAAGAGTGGGTGAAACTGCCAGTAGAGAGGTGGAGGAAGCTCGTTCATGGCTATAGGAAGCGCTTGACTGCAGTTATTTTGTCCAAAGGCTGTGCTAGCAAATATCAATTCTCGGGTTTCTGATTTAAAAGGACATATTAAGTTCTGAATCAAAAATAAAGGTTCTGTAATATTAATACTGAAATAAAGAATTGTGGAGACCAAATACTTTTGTCAATTTCAACTTATTTTTAAAAGTGCTAGTGTGCCAATATTTTTGGCCACGACTGTATAATGTTTTTGTTTGTTCGGTCTCTGCTTCAATCCTTATCAACCAGAATTTTTAAACCAGACATCCACCTTTTTATAAACACAAATCATTAAAAAAATTACCTTTCTCCCTGCTCATTTTGTCCAAAAGTTTTTTCTTGCGAAATGTGAAATATTTTGAATAAAATGAACAGGAATTACTTTTTTTTTAAATCGATATCACCCAAAATCTAATCGGCTTGTTCTTGTCATCGAACCAACTCATCCACCAAGTTTAGTCATAACTCGTAAACATAACCATTACGAGTTATGACTAATTTTATTACGAGTTATTATGATGTTTGATGTTATGAGTTATATGGCATTAGGAGAAAACATAACCTCCATCCACCTAAGGTGGCAGAGGTAATAAAGAAATACATATGTATGCAAAAATAATTATGTAATCCAACCTAAAATTTCAATGACATTGAAACAAAATATGTTTAGGAATCGTTCAGAGTAGAATCAAGATGGAAGGTTCACTTCATTCAGTGCACCTTCGGACATTATTAATTACCCTGATGGTTAACAATTTGAAAAGTAGGGACCTGTGGGAATAACTATCATTGCTATGTTGCTCTCTGGTTGCATTTAATGCAAGTATTGTATTGGTGTCTCTCTTCCACTATCTATATAAATGTTCAAATTGTAAGCAGCGAGATATTATAGAACATCATTTGAGGTAAGCAGAATGTCATCTCTTCGAGTCAATATTTGCTTTTGATACGGTATCAATCTTTTATATTGATGGAGATAAGTACAATCGTTTGAATGTGCAGAAAATGCGCTGCATATAAAACCTTAATGTAAAGTTTAAAATGAATTTAAAATATTTTGTAAACACTTATTTAAAATGTAACCTGGAACATTTTTCTCATTATTTTGTAAATTGGTATAACTGTTCCATTTGTCAGTCAGTCCAGGATTGAAGGAGACCATGATGTTTGAACGGAATCATTCACTGCCACCTGATGTGTTCCTCCTCACTTCGATCTTCAATGAGCCAAAGAGTTTGAGACCATGGGCTGTTGGTGCTTTTTTCTTCATCTACCTCATCACGATCACGATGAACCTCGTTCTCATCTTAGTCATTCTACGTGAAAAGCACCTGCACAAACCTGTCTACATCTTCCTTGCTCATTTATTGTTGATGGACATTGGAAGTTGTACAACGATATTACCTCGTCTGATGTACAGCATCAGTGGAAATAACATGATTACAAAACCTGCATGTTTTATTCAAGTCTTCTTTGTTGCGTTCACTGGGACGATGCAACGTTACATATTGAGCATAATGGCCGTAGACCGCTACCTGGCAGTCTGCCATCCTCTTCGCTACAATGTCCTGCTCACCAACAGCAGAGCTCACAAAGCGATGTTTCTCACCATTTGCTGGTCAGCTCTTCTCGCCGGTATTTATGTTGTGTTATTGATTGGACGAACATTTTGCAAATACCCAGAGATTCACAAGGTAGGTTGTATTAACATGGCAGTGGCTAAACTTTCATGTGAGGATGCCACCATTAACAGTTTATATGGGATTGCATGTACTTCTCTCAACACTGTCACTCTCATCGTCGTGGTCGTTGTCACGTACACCCGCATCTTGTTTGTATGCCTACATTCTGGACCATCTTCAGAGGGGAACAGGAAAGCCCTGCACACATGTGTCACTCACTGCTTGGTACTTTCACTCTTTATTTTCTCCACTGTTTTTGCTTTGATTTCCTTGCGAATGTCGTCCACAAACTATTTCCCACAATATTTACAACACGTGAGTGATTCCTTGTTCTATCTGGTTCAGCCTCTCGCCAATCCAATTATCTATGGAGTGCGAACCACAGAGATCCGCCGCAGTCTCACGCGATTCACAAATGTGCGAATGTTTTGGAAGAGAAATCAACTCCTGGCATCGTTATCAACAATCACAATCAACGGATGAGAATAAACACAATTGAATGTCAATTGAATTTTTTCTACATGTTCATTTCTTACAAAACACAAACCTTGACGACCAAAATATCTTGTATTTTTTTACATGATCCTTGTGAAAAACATTGAAAGGTATAATTATATAAAAAACTTGGAAGAGCAAAATCATCGATGTTCCTTTGAATAAATAATAATTTATGTTGCACTAGCAGGAGTACCCGGCGTGGACCGGTGCTGTTCTAATCCTATTGTTATTTTGAAAAAGAATAATTGGTTTTTAAAAATATTATTTGTGGCTGCTAAAAACACTTCCTTAACCCACTAACGAATGGGGTCAAGCATAATTTAATATCACCTTCACGTAGCTACAAAGGCTGTGGCACTTTCAAGCAATAAAAAAAATCCCCAAAAAGTCGATTTCTTTTTTTTTCTTCAAAATTTTCAGTATTTTGTTTTTGGCCTAAAACACTCCCAGCACTGACTGATGAAACTCTGAAAGTTTGACGACAATCTGTTCAGCCATCTCTAGAGAAAAGTAGTGGCACCCTCAGACAGACACACACAGACAGACACACACAGACAGACACACAGGAAAACCTGGATTATTGTGGAGATACATTCGTGGCCAAAAATATGGAATATATAGACTTTTGGAAGTTACCCTTGCACACTTTTTTCAAATAATGCACCATTTCTTCCAGAAAATTGTTGAAATTAAAATATCTTTTAGTATGAGTCCTGATGTAAATCCCATTGAACACCTGTGGGGAGATCCGAAAACAGCATTTGGGAGAAGGCACCCTACAAATCTGGGAGACCTGGAGCAGTTTGCACAAGAAGAGTGGGTGAAACTGCCAGTAGAGAGGTGGAGGAAGCTCGTTCATGGCTATAGGAAGCGCTTGACTGCAGTTATTTTGTCCAAAGGCTGTGCTAGCAAATATCAATTCTCGGGTTTCTGATTTAAAAGGACATATTAAGTTCTGAATCAAAAATAAAGGTTCTGTAATATTAATACTGAAATAAAGAATTGTGGAGACCAAATACTTTTGTCAATTTCAACTTATTTTTAAAAGTGCTAGTGTGCCAATATTTTTGGCCACGACTGTATAATGTTTTTGTTTGTTCGGTCTCTGCTTCAATCCTTATCAACCAGAATTTTTAAACCAGACATCCACCTTTTTATAAACACAAATCATTAAAAAAATTACCTTTCTCCCTGCTCATTTTGTCCAAAAGTTTTTTCTTGCGAAATGTGAAATATTTTGAATAAAATGAACAGGAATTACTTTTTTTTTAAATCGATATCACACATTTCATATTATATATGTTTATATCCATTTATGTTTACTAGGGCATGCCCGTACTATATATATATCGAAAATTATATCCCCCCCCTCTATTTACATGAAATGGTTTGGTCCATTCGCAAAGCCAAAGCGAACGGCTTGCGAGTACGGTGACAATCCCCCCCCCTCTATTTACATGAAATGGTTTGGTCCAAAGCGAACGGCTTGCGAGTACGGTGACAATCCCCCCCTCTATTTACATGAAATGGTTTGGTCCAAAGCGAACGGCTTGCGAGTACGGTGACAATCCCCCCCCTCTATTTACATGAAATGGTTTGGTCCAAAGCGAACGGCTTGCGGAGTTTGGTAAAGAAATCGCCATAGCTCGGTAACTACTTCTCCGATTAATATGAAACCTTGAAAAGGCACATCCTCGGGTCCCCAGCAATATACCTGGCAAGTTTCAAGTATATCGGACCCGTGGTTGTCGAGAAACAGCGGTCGCATACACACACACAGACACACACACACACACACACAGAGATTACTGGAATTATAGATAGATGACAATCCATTGGGTCGTTGTTGCACGACAAAATATATTTAACCTGGAAACAGGTGTGTTCATGGGAACAAAATACTTATTTCCAAATATGTTTTATTTGGCTTGATAATCATGAAATACTGTACCTTGCGACAAAGTTACAACTTAAGTGATGTTTTGGAAGATTCTCTGTCAGTTAATCTAAACGCTGAAAAGAAAGATAACTCATTGCAATGTGAATGGAAGTGATACATTACTTTTATATTTCAAATTTGTGACCTATTTATATGTGCTAGCAGGATCGCGAAGACCTAACAACCCTATCCCTAACAACTCGTTGTCAAGAGGCTAAGACGTCCATGTGCACTTATCATTTAGCTGTACAACCTGGATTGGAACTTTGACGCAGCTGTAAAATGTCACAATCCTGGTTTTTGTGCATCTAAAACAATGCATCAATATGTGCACCATGCACTGAAGGATGGAAAGTTGGCGAAGCAGTCGTCCAGTTTTAGACATTAGAGGCCATGAAATATATTCATGAAGAGAACGTGAGTACTTGATGACACCTGAAACAAATTGAAATGCCCTCCAACTTCAGTCGAGCATCAGTCTGGCCAGTCGGTTCGCAAAGACAAGTCCAAAAAAATTATTTTGTCTGCCAAACATACAAGAAGGTGGAAATAATTTGGGCCATTGAAGTAGCAGTATTAGTAGTAGTTAAAAAAAATTCTGATCTTCTAGATGACGGACAAAAGTTAAAAGGGCTGGACGTTGACTTTGTGGAAGAAAGAGCAAAAATACAAGACGCGAGTAAAAGGTCAATGAGTAAAATAATTTTTATTAATGAGGTTAATCAAAGATTAATGACAAAACTAATCAGGTGAATTAAGTAAAATTAAATTCAATCTTTGCAAACACTGACACTGCACCTATTCCTACCATTTTCTCACAATGTGTCAAACAACTGTTAGCTTTTACATTGTAAATGTATTTAACATACCAGCGACAATGTATTTGATGTTGGAACTTGTGACGTTCTTCAATGAGTCTCAAAAATAATCAGGAAGGTTGGTTCGACTTTAAAATATTGATTGAAGATGGAAAAACAAGACCCGCAAAAACTTTCTCCAAAAAGTGCAAACTATTCATCGACATCATGTTGGTTGTGGCATAAACTGCCATTTGTAACATTTCAATGAATATAATATTGTATACTTTGGGAAAAGCCGGTTAAAATAACAGATGTACAAAACTCAACAGAACACATTATGTCTGATTAATTATTTGCAATGTATAAAACCGTCAAATAAATCAAACTTTCCCTGTGGAAGAGGATTAACGGTAAGGGCAGCAATTTGGCAACACAATTCAAAGCTACACAAACACACACACACACACACACACACACAAACACACACACACACACACACACACACACACACACACACACACACACACACACACACACACACACACACACACACACACACTATACCTCAACGCTAAAACCAAAATTAGGAACGAAAATCCATGCGATCGATGATGGTGTATTTTGTTTTCTGAAATCGTGGCCTGCAATCGATGATGGTCATCCATGTGATGGTTGCCCGCTTATAAACATCCCTCCGAGGTACGCCCACTCATAAACATCCATCCGAGGGACAGCACACATTGATGAATCACCTTGCTGTGAACCACCGGATGACTGTGGTGGCAGTTCATGGCTGGAACCGGATTCGAACCCACTGAGAGGTGAAGTGCGTAACTCCAGTCCATCATATCAGCACAACCCACCACTCAACGAAACACACCACTTTATACACCCACTTTATACATACGGTACACCCATAATAAACCATCTCCCCAACACATGGAAACACAACCACAAAATACCTCAGAGCACAGAACAACACACCTCAGACCACCCAAAAACACATCACAATGCACACGGCACTACAAAGCACCCACACACACCACACCTATTGCACCACACTTCACCTCAATGCCATACACATCAACACACTTACACACCATAACTCCAACCCTTCATTTTGACTCCCTTGAATCACACCAGCGAAATAAAATGAAGGTTTTGTTTGTAATTTCAGTTTTAGCCAGACATTTCACACCAGCGGTACAAATGAAGGTTTTTGTGTGTAATTTCAGTTTTCGCCAGACTTTTCACACCAGGGGTACAAATTAAGGTTTTTGTGTGTAATTTCAGTTTTCGCCAGACTTTTCACACCAGGGGTACAAATGAAGGTTTTTGTGTGTAATTTCAGTTTAAGCCAGACTTTTCACACCAGTGGTACAAATGAAGGTTTTTGTGTGTAATTTCAGTTTTCGCCAGACTTTTCACACCAGGGGTACAAATGAAGGTTTTTGTGTGTAATTTCAGTTTAAGCCAGACTTTTCACACCAGCAGTACAAATGAAGGTTTTTGTGTGTAATTTCAGTTTAAGCCAGACTTTTCACACCAGCAGTACAAATGAAGGTTTTTGTGTGTAATTTCAGTTTAAGCCAGACTTTTCACACCAGTGGTACAAATGAAGGTTTTTGTGTGTAATTTCAGTTTAAGCCAGACTTTTCACACCAGTGGTACAAATGAAGGTTTTTGTGTGTAATTTCAGTTTAAGCCAGACTTTTCACACCAGTGCTACAAATGAAGGTTTTTGTGTGTAATTTCAGTTTAAGCCAGACTTTTCACTCCAGCGGTACAAATGAAGGTTTTTGTGTGTAATTTCAGTTTAAGCCAGACTTTTCACACCAGTGGTACAAATGAAGGTTTTTGTGTGTAATTTCAGTTTAAGCCAGACTTTTCACACCAGTGGTACAAATGAAGGTTTTTGTGTGTAATTTCAGTTTAAGCCAGACTTTTCACACCAGTGGTACAAATGAAGGTTTTTGTGTGTAATTTCAGTTTAAGCCAGACTTTTCACACCAGTGGTACAAATGAAGGTTTTTGTGTGTAATTTCAGTTTAAGCCAGACTTTTCACACCAGCGGTACAAATGAAGGTTTTTGTGTGTAATTTCAGTTTTAGCCAGACTTTTCACTCCAGCGGTACAAATGAAGGTTTTTGTGTGTAATTTCAGTTTTCGCCAGACTTTTCACACCAGCGGTACAAATGAAGGTTTTTGTGTGTAATTTCAGTTTTCGCCAGACTTTTCACACCAGTGGTACAAATGAAGGTTTTTGTGTGTAATTTCAGTTTTAGCCAGACTTTTCACACCAGCGGTACAAATGAAGGGTTTTGTGTGTAATTTTAGTTTTAGCCAGACTTTTCACACCCGCGGTACAAATGAAGGTTTTTGTGTGTAATTTCAGTTTTAGCCAGACTTTTCACACCAGCGGTACAAATGAACGTTTTTCTGTGTAATTTCAGTTTTAGCCAGACTTTTCACACCAGCGGTACAAATGAAGGGTTTTGTGTGTAATTTCAGTTTTAGCCAGACCTTTCACACCAGCGGTACAAATGAAGGTTTTTGTGTGAAATTTCAGTTTTAGCCAGACTTTTCACACCAGCGAAATAAGTGAAGGTTTTTGTGTGTAATTTCAGTTTTAGCCAGACTTTTCACACCAGCATCAGGCATCACAATGTTTTGTTTCTTGTTCAAGCAGAGATATCAGCTGAAAAAGATTGAATGTGTGTTTGTGGGTTTGAAGGTGTTTTTTATAATATTTATATTCATGCTTACAAACGCCGCAATACGTTGTATTCCCCATATTTATATAGTAAAACTTGACTTAAAATAACATTTTCTTGATGAAAATCTCGTGGTAATTTATAGATATTCTTTCGCTTAAAATTAAAAAAAAATTGATGAAAATCTCGTGGTAATTTATAAATACTCTTTCGCGTAAAATAAAAAACAATTGATGAAAATCTCGTGGTAATTTATCGATACTCTTTCGCTTAAAATAAAAAAAACAATTGATGAAAATCTCATGGTAATTTATAGATACTCTTTCGCTTAAAATAAAATAAAAATTGATGAAAATCTCGTGGTAATTTATAGATACTCTTTCGCTTAAAATAAAAAACAATTGATGAAAATCACGTGGTAATTTATAGATACTCTTTCGCTTAAAATAAAAAACAATTGATGAAAATCTCGGGGTAATATATAGATACACTTTCGCTTGAAATAAAAAAACAATTGATGAAAATCTCGTGGTAATTTATAGATACTCTTTCGCTTAAAATAAAAAAAATTGATGAAAATCTCGTTGAAAACCATTTATTTTTAGTTGGTCTCTTTGAAGACTTTAAGGATTAAGACCATTTTACCCACCAACTTTTTAACTTAATAAATACAATGTTTCAAAACACAAAAGACAAATTTCAATCCAATTCCTCAATTAAAAAGGATACTGAAATATATTGCACTGATGTTAATTTAAATAAAAATGATTACAATAACTTTTGGATTAAACCTATTGTGAAGGATAATATGAGCTACTCAATCCCCTTTAAAGGAAGATCATTCTCTGTATTTGGGAAACCATCAATTAAAATATAACAAAAGTTTCACCATTATTTATGGAGATCTATAGCAAACTAGAAGAGGTAATGAAAGATGTAAAAGTATCAAACAATAAAACTCTTTTTACTGAAGTTAACGAAAAGGAGGATAAAACTATTAGCTCGAAACACGGTGAAATTTCTATGTTCTTTAATAAGTCTAAATATGTTAATCTTGATGAAATGAAAGATGTTAATATAACAGGAGAAATGTCATTTCGCTCAATAGTGGTTAGGAGCCATTTTAACATTACCTTTAATATTAGAAATATAGTAGTTGAATCTGTTAATGAAAAAAAGTATATGGATAATGTTACGGATCTCAGAGACGGCACTCCCCTTAGCAAGGGGGGGTTAATCCCCTTGGCCTGTTAAGCTGGCCGTCTTTAGTCCTGGTACTTGTAACGCTCCTTTGCGGGATGGAATTGATCAGGGCTATTGGTCAAGGTGTTCTCCCGAATACCTTTACCAATCCCTCCGCAAAGCAGGGAGACAAGTACCGCTCAAACCACGGACAAGATGGTATTTGCTGAGCGGTTTAGCAATCCGCGGCTCGAGCCGTTAGCAATTGACTAACCCGATCCCGAGAGTTGGCCAAAATCGCGCCACAGGTACTCAATGGGGAAAAGACTAAAGCGACCAGATGAGAGGAAGCCAAAGAACCAACAAGGGTAAAGGAAAAACACAGGTTTATTTCTATACTAAAAGAGGAAACGAAAGAAGGGCATTTACAAGAAGGAAAAAGCAGATACACAGGGCAAACCTTAAAACAATCTTAATTATCAACGCCCAGACAGAACAAACACAGACTTACACGAAAGGGGAATAGCAGGCAGGAATGACTGGAAGAAGGGATGAGAAGGCCCCCACAGACGGTAGGCATCGAGGTCCGGCTCCAGGAGTCAACTCGCGTCGTGGTGGGAAAAACCTGGCAGGCAGCGAGCGCGTATCGTTCACCGCGAGCGGACGTTGCATATAGCGATGGGACTGGGATGCTCCGTCTATAACAAATGGCTCGTGTCAAGTCTCTCTCCCTTGAACAAGATGCCAGTTCGTCGCGCACTCCAGGTCCTTCCCCTCTCGTCGGTACCTTCTCTCGCGTCTCTCTCTTGCAATTATTGAACCCTGTCACTCAACTCGTACCTTCTCACCCAACTCTTCAAGCAGTCCCTCGTAGCCGCTTTTATTGTTCGTGTTCGAATCAAGCGACCCTTCCCACGCCTCCTCCCCTCAAGCCCTCTCCCTTCCACACATCTCCCTGCTCTCAAATGTTGTGTTTGTGTGCTTCCCCTTCTCTCCCCATCTTGTTTTCCGCTCCCTCTTTTTATATATTTTGTTTGTCTGGTTGATTTGTTTGTGAAGTAAATGTTAGCTCTTTCACGAGCCTCGATTCAGTATACAAAAAAAAAAAAAAAAAAAAAAAAAAAAAAAAAAAAAAGCCGCCGGCTCTGATGACATGCCTACCGGCCGGCTCACCTCGGCCCTGGTTGGCCGGCAAAGGGCCCGCTGACTCGACCTCTGCCGATGCGTCGACGTGCCACACCGTGTTCTGGTGGCTCCGCCCCCTTCTTTCTCGGCTTGACCGCATGGCTAATGGCGGCTTGGGGCAATCAAATGAACCAAGACAAGGGGCAGCAAACGCTTCCCGACTGTTACTTTGCGGAGACGTGGGTGAGGTGATTGGGGAAATTGAAAGGGACCTATCTTATTTGATTAATGCAACGCAGATTCAACTACTGGGAACAGATCCTTAACTGAAACACATAATAATGAAATAACTACGGAGAGGTCCTATGGTTCGCTACGTGTTGTACATGGACTAACTAGGGTGTGATCTTTAACAAACCAATTGATGGGGATATTTACAGGGGAGCATTTATAATGGAAACATTTACTAAAATTTACTAGTGAAGGTTCTAAAAACCGTAACACAGCACCTGTTTTTCCTCTAGGGTCGTCTCGACCCGAACTAACTTTACTTAATGTGACACTCAGGTGTAGTAGCCCTCTACTATTAACCTTACCCTTGAGTGCGACAGTTTTAAAACAACTACGTATGTCCCGCCTGCTAGGTTGCATCCTACCTAACAGACTCACGCCCACAGAATAACCGAATCACTGAATTGTTCGCAAACTACACATATACGGTGGGGAGCATTATTTACAAGACACTATTTTGTATTTACAATGTGAACCCAGGACCTGTCATTTTGGGAGACAAAATATATTTCTGAAAAAGAGGAAGAGCATGCACTGCACTGCACCGATACACCATACTCAAGTGCCCGGGGATGCACAATTGATATTGCAGTGCACCCCCGAGCACAAGAGCATCACAAAGCAGAAAAGCACCAATCAGCACCAATAAAAACACCAAAGCACCATCCAGTGCTCATTGCACACATAAAAACAACACAAACTGTTGACCTTTCTTCTGGTTTCTGCTCCTGCTCTGCTGGCCGATGTTTCTTCCTGTTGTTGTTCCTTCTTGTTCTTTGCTTGCTGCCTATTTTAAAATAATAAAAAGGCACACAACGCATCCATTTTTATTTAGGGCCAACAGGGGCCAAATATGGGTGGTCCACCTGTATGGCAAAAAGGCGCCACCTCACCGTGGTCCGCAAGCAAAGAACTCTCTCTGGCCATCATGGCCGGTCACAGCAGAGGGGCCAGGCCCCAACACGTGGGGTCCATCAGGGTGTGGTGCTTGGCCACAGAAACGTGTGGTCCATATGGTGGTGCTAGGCCGCACTTCGTGCGGTCCATAATGTGGTGTATCGATCCAGGCAGGCTGTGCAGCGGCGGCTCGGGCACACAAGTGCGGCTACCTGCGCACTCCCCACCCGGACCCAAAAGAAACAAGCCGTGAGTGGGGAAGGAAAGGACAAAGCAAGCATCGGGGCAAGGTCACAAGAGTACACATCAATACAAGGTAATGCAGATGTGAGGTGCGCATGGGAGCGAGCGGAGAAAGCTCGTCCCTATCGTACGTCACCTCCCCCCCCCCCCCCCGTCACCTACTCTACCCTTGCCCTTACACCGTATTTACACAAAACTCTACACATTTACAAATTCGTCACTATTGTCCTGTCTTCCCCACATCTCCCCTCTATATCAAATTCGTCAACAATCCCAATTTCTCAAATTTGCCATCAATCAATTCATCATCCATCCCTCATAAGGAGGGAGAGATGGAATAATCAAGCACAATGTCACCCCCACGTCATGATGTGTCTCACCATTCCAAAACATTTGCACACAAAAAAAAAAAACAACCATGGTGTGGGGTCATGTCATCACCTCAGGTGAGTGGCTGCAGATGGTGCGAAGAGAATTCAATCCTAACTATACTTCTAAAATGACTTTAACACTTTTACTCTACCCGGGGTCTTTCCCTGCCAAACCATTGGCCATCTTACACTATGTGGTTCAAACGAACTCCCATTGACCAAACTGTGGTGCTCATCAATTTGGGGTCTCACTCCCCCGATTCAACTCTCTGTGCCTTCGCACAATTTCCGGGCTGGGTCGTGTGGCTCACCAGCAGGTCTACTCACCTGCACACCTCCCCCACTGTAGTTGCCTCCGAGCTTACCTGCTCCTTACCCTAACCTATCTACCTGGGGAGGGCCCTCTGGCGCCCTCCCCACTCGGTGCCCTCTCTGGCACTGGGCTACCCGGGTCCATCCTCCAGATCCTCGGGCCCCACTGAACAACTCTACTGGCTCCCAGAGCCCACCTGCGGCCTCATCTGGCCGACATCCTAACAGTGGCGGAGTGCCCATTTAACCATACACACACTAACAGGCCACACGCCCAGCCATTTCCACTTCAATAATGCACCCATCCAATCCAAACACCATTCTACCACACGCACCACAGATGCCAATATCCACCACAATTTACCTACTCCCTCTACCTACTTTTAAACTACCCTCCCCGAGAGGGGTCCATCTTCCCCATCCACTCCTTTCGCACCAACCACTCCACTCCACATATTCCACACTACTCACTCCACACAATCCATTCCATACTCCATTTATTCCATACTCCATACCATCTATTGCATTCAACCATTCTCTCCATGCCCCATTCACTCCAGACCATTCTCCATACACCTGTGCTTCCCCTGCACACCTAGTGGCACGTGCACGCCTGGTGGCACGTGCACCCGTCTTTCCTCCAGGCGCATTCACTCAATACAACTCACAATCACAATTACTCACTCATACACTGCATCATCTAAGCTGACTACCTGGTTTCCTTCTAACTTGGTGCTCCCCATCTTCCCTTTAAACTAAGCACATACCACGTCATTAACAACCATTCTAACCTCTCTACGTCCCCTACGACAGGTATCATGTCGCTACTTAAATCTACAGTTACCTATGGTCATTCTAAATCCTATCAATAACCTAACCCTCCGGGCTAGTTTGCACAGGTAAAACCCCATCACTAATGCTCATGTGCCCGGTGGATGGGAGGGATGGCAGAGTTGCCATCCCTCCACATCGGGCATCTCTCACTATCAATTTTGCCCATCCAATTTTTGCCAATCAAATTTGCCAATCATTACTGCCAATCATTTTTACCCATCAAATTTGCCAATCCAATTTGCCAATCCCATTCACTATTCCAAATTTCGAATCAAAACACTATCATCATCACAGTCCATTAAACTTGAGCCTCTCGGTACGTCCATGCATGTTCAAAGCTCGGCTTCGCAAAGCCACGCAATGCATACGGGTGGTTTGGTCGCCTGCAGGTTGGGTCCGTCCAGGATTCGGTTCAGGGGAGGAGGTTTGGTTGGGCCAAGGTTTAAAGCACCATCCCGGCGCGGGGCTTTTCACACCACACGCGGTGGGCCAACCTTGCCCGGGTAGAACGCCGCCACCAAAAGGGGGTGCCGTTCCGACCCTTCCTAACTTCCCTCGAACCGGGCCGCCCGCGCCGCTTAGCAGAGCGCAGACGCGACCGTGCAGGGCGGGGCCTGGCGTGGATCGTGCACGATGCTCCGAACAGGAGCGACGCTGCACCGATCCCCGCCGGCTCCCGCAATACACACAGCCCGGCACGGACCGAGAACTCGCGTCGGCTAAACGTCGGTCTAACCGCTATTCCGTTTAACATTGATGCTCCCCGTAAATGCTCACACCACTCGTTCCATCCCACAAAAGTATCCTACAAGTAGCGGAAGTACCCTTCTCGGCCCATCTTTGGTGGGAAATATGCTGTGGCACAATCTTAGAAATGCAAAAACATTTTATTGATCACAACATATCATATGCAAACCTCAAACATCCGAGGCATCTGTTCCAAACTGACATCTCTCAAACCAGGCCATTGCCGACAAACCGGACACCATCTGTTTAACATAATCTTTCCTCCCAGTGAATGTCCCCAACACCTCAATGTCTCTCCCTGGCTATTGTCTCAACTGAATTGGTCGACGTGAATCCCTTCCTGGCGGCTACTTCCATGGTTGATCTGCTTTGATATACCTCCGTGGTTGTTGTTGTTGTTGTTGTTATTGTTGTCAGGGGCTGCTTTATGACCTCCAACCCTCAACATGGAAGAAGATGTCCAGAAGAACATGGAGAAAAATTCAAATTTATGCGGAGAATGGAGGGGAGCATACAGACAAATTCTAACTAAATTCTAACTGCATGCATAGGGACTTTGTGGCGACTCTGTAGATCAAAATCTCGATTTCTCACTCTCTATATACTGCTCTTACACCTCACTAACCGCAGGAGTGCCTCTGGCTGCAACTTAACTCCACTCCCACCTCATGTTTGTCTGTGTGTTGTCCCATACTCCCAACAGTGACAACTCCATCTACATCTCTCTCAGAAGACATGGACCAACTTTTAATCACTCATCCAAACTCTCTCTTCCTCATATGTGTTGACATAAATTATCAGCATGCTAATATGCTGTGTGTTGGTGTCTTTGTCTGTCTGTCTCTCTCTCTCTCTCTCTCTCGCTCTCTCTCTCTCTCTCTCTCGCGCCCCCTGCTGGCCGTTCGTGTGTTGGGCGTGGCGTCATGGCGGCTGTGAGCAACTGCTCTGTGGTGTAGCGAGTTCTTTGTGAGTTTTCCTCCTCTCCTGCCCTCCCCTGCCCCCCCCTCCCTCTCCTTTCCATCCTGTGTACTTTGGCATTTTGTTTTTCATCCTTCCTATACCTTTGTCTTCAAGAGAGAGAGGTTTGAGAGCGGACCCATTTTGGGTGCGGCCTACTGGCTTCGACGACGCTTTGTAAGCCTTTTTGTGCTTATACTGCACGTTTATTATTTATTCTAGTTTGATTTATTTCGTTTTGGTACCTACTTGTCCGGTTCGGACAAGTGGGGGGGTGTTAATTCGCTGGGATGGCGAATGCACGCTCTCGGTTAGAGGCGTTCGACAACTTAACAAGGAAGCATGCATTTGTGTGTGTTCCACCCGAAGGAACTTCCACTGAGGACATTGTTTTGTCGGTGGGGAAAATAATCGGTTGTGAAAATGTACGAGCAGCGTCGAGAATGAATCGAAAAGTTGTTGTATTTGTGTCCGATGAAAAATTCGTTCACGATGTTGTAAGTGCGGGTTTAACCACAGAGACAGGTCTCTTTGTCTTGGCGTCGCCTATGGACACTCCGTCGATGAGGGTCGTCATATCTAACGTACCCCCATTTATAACCTGCAACCAGCTGATGTCCGTTTTGTCCCGATACGGAACAGCTGTGTCAAAAATCACAATGATTCCGCTCCGGTCTCAGGATGAACGTGTTAAACACGTGATGAGCTTCAGACGGCAGGTGTATATGGTGCTTCCGGATCGAGGCGATGACACGGGGTTAAACATCACGTTCAAGGTAAAGGTGAACAACCATGAGTATCAGATGTATGCGTCATCGGCCTCATTAACATGTTTTCAGTGCGGAGCTTTTGGCCATGTGAAAAGGTTTTGTCCGAAGGTATCGTGTGTAAGGTGTGGTGAAGCAGGTCATAGTGACGCTGATTGTAAAAGAGATAACACCCCGGTCTCTAACGTACGAAACAACGTAAACCGAAATACCCGAACGGTTCCTACCGACGCTCCCTCGCACTCGAGGAGTAGGGATAATACTCCTGTTCGTCTTAGTGTAAACGACAACACCGCTGATTCGGTAAATAATGAAATAACCCCAGATAACCCACCTGTGGTGGCAGATGCTACGTGCAGTGAGGAGATGGAAGAAAATCCCATTGTGGTGACAAAGAAACGAAGAGCACCTGGTGCTTGTAACTCCAACATTACTTTGAAAAAGGTATTGTTGGATAAAGATAGTGTGGGTGCAGACGCCCTGGAACGTCTTTCTCAGGTGTCCACAAGCTGTGTTGACACCAGGGAGAAGGAACATGAATTAATTAATTCTGAAACATTATCGGGCAGCACCGAAAACCTGGGAGAAAAAGTAGATGGTGAGACTAAAGATGATGGTGAGCCCATTAGTGAGCCGCCACCTTTACTACCTGCTGAGACCGAGCGGATTGGGAATGTCTCAGCCCCAAGCTCCTCTTTACCCCTGCAAGATCTAAATCATGACACTGGTTCGTCAACTGAGCCAGTGAACATCTCCCTGCAGGAGGGTGAAGCCGAGATTTCAGCTCCTGCTGAATGTCCCGGGTACCAGAGTGAGGATGACTCTACCATAGAACATTCCAGCAAATCTTCGGACTTGGCTGGAATCAAAATGGGGACTGGGCAGACTGATATATGTGACCCGGGTGGAGCTGTTTCTGATTTGTCAGATTCAGAGGATGAAGTTGAGATGACTGAGTTGTCTCAATCTTCATCTGATCAGTCATCCATAGCCCCTCAACTCGTTATTTCTTTTCTGAATGACACCTACCGACACCGAAATGTGATTGTAAAAGATCATTTTCCTGATTTAATTTCATTCATCCAGACTGCAAAGGACATAATTAGGAGGCCGGATGAATTTCATTTAACAAGGTCGCTGTTTCATCGGCTTAGAAAGGCTGTTACAAAAGCAGGGAGCGAGATTTCCCAACAACCACTCACGCCTTTTGATTAATCCATGAAAAAAATCACCTTTGGAACCTTAAATATGAATGGCGGAGGTGCAAGCCAAAACCGCCAGGTTCAGGTGAAAAGTTTATTTGAGCGCAAGAAAATTGATGTGCTCTTACTCCAGGAAACCCATATAATTCAAAATGGGGAGTACGACTGGTGTCGCCTCTTTAAAGGACAATGCTTTTTTAGTAACATGTCTTCTTCTTCTGCTGGTGTAGCCTTTTTACTCAGACCAGGCCTGGTACCTGAGTCATGCCTCTTCCAGGAGGTGATTAAAGGCCGGTTTATTTCATTGGAACTGGTCATTAATAATTTTCGGTTTACACTATTCAACGTTTATGCACCAAGTGAGAGTGTGGAACGAAGAGCTTTCTTTTCATCTTTAATTCGACACATGCAGTCGATAGATCTCAATAATTGTATTTGCATGGGGGGTGACTTTAATTGCACCTTTAAACCCAGTATAGACCGAAATACAGCAGAACCTCATCCCGAAGGTAGTACTGATTTGTTAAATTATTTTTCGGCAGTGGGTGTGCTAGATGCATGGAGACTGCATTACCCCAACAAATCTGAGTATACTTGGGGACGATGTGCCAATGGGAGAATGACCTTCGCTAGACTTGACCGTTGGTACATAAACTCACAGTTCAGGAATGCGGTTATCTCTCCAAATCATTTTCCATCTTTGTTTTCTGATCATCATTTAGTTACCATGGGCCTCTTTTTCCCTCAACCCTTACGCAAAAGTGCATACTGGAAATTCAATACCAGTCTTCTCGAAGATGCTTTGTTTAAAGACGCCTTCCGTGCTTTTTGGGTCATCCAACTTTCAAGAAAGCCCTCTTTCTCTTCTTTAGCATTATGGTGGGATAATACAAAAGCTCAGATTAGAGTGTTTTGTCAGCAGTTTGTTTCAAATGGAACTGACATAAAAAATATAATAATGGCGTGTTTAGAAGCTGATATTATACGGTTAGAGTGTAAACTGGCTAAAGATAATATCAGAAGAGACCACAGGTTATTGGTTGAAAAGAAGGCTCAACTGAGAGAGCTGATTCAGGAGAAAGCAGCAGGCCTGTTAATTAGATTAAGAATAAACAATTTAAAGGTATCAGACACCCCGAGTAAATCTTTTTTCCAAATGGATTTTGTCAATAAGTCACCCAAAACCCTTTTCTCTGTACAAGACTTTAGGGGAAACATGGTTGCCAACCCTGGAGATGTAAGGTTGTGCATTAGAGAGTTTTTTTCAAAAGTCTATGCAAAACAAAATGTTTGTGAGCAAACCATGGAATTTTTAACTTCTCACCTTTCATCCCTAACTGAGCCTCAGTGCCTGGGCCTGGATTCAACAATTACTTTGCCTGAGCTAACGCAGGCCCTAAGTGAAATGGACTCGGGGAAAGCTCCTGGGATTGACGGCCTACCGGCAGAATTTTTCTTGGCTTTTTGGGACCTTTTGGGCCCTGAATTATTGAATGTCCTGGAATCATCCTTGGTGCTTGGAGAACTCCCACTAAGCTTCAGAAGAGCAGTGGTGTCGCTGATTCCAAAGACTGGGGATCTACGACAGATAAAGAATTGGCGGCCGGTCTCGTTATTATGTACGGACTATAAAATATTGTCAAAAGTGTTGGCCAGTCGGTTGAAGACGGTAATCGGTGATCTAGTCCACCATGATCAGAGTTACTGCATCCCAAACAGATCTATTTATGATAATATTTTTTTGATTAGAGACTTAATGGAATGTGATTGCTTGGAAAAAGATTTTGGGATAATATTCCTGGATTTGGAAAGGGCTTTTGACAGTGTGGATCATGTTTTTTTGTATCGGGTGCTAGAAGCATGTGGCTTTGGTGTCAATTTTAGGGCCTACGTGACTTTGTTGTACAACAATATATTTAGTTTATTTAAAATAAATAACGAACTCAGCTCTCCGGTACAGGTTCAAAGAGGGGTGAGACAAGGATGCCCGGTTTCTGGGTTATTATTTTCCTTGGTAATGGAATCACTCCTAATTTTATTTAGGAAAAATATTTCAGGAGTGACTGTATCCCCTGGGAGTCCTTCAGTAGTTGTATCGGCTTATGCAGATGATGTCTGTGTGGTTGTTAAGAAGGAGAGTGATATCCCAGCACTTGTTGAATGTTTAAATCTTTTTTGCCTCGCTTCTTCTTTGAAGTGTAACTGGGACAAGAGTAAGGCCTTATGGATTCCCTGTCTCAAGAACATTCCACCTGGAAGAGTGCTGGTACCACCTGTGCATCTACCAACAAAGTTAAAATGGGTGGAAGACGGAGTCAAATACCTTGGGGTTTTCCTGGGATCTCCACATTACGTCCTCAAAAATTGGGACGGGATTGTTGAGCATGTCAAAAAAAGACTGGGACTGTGGAAACGAGCTCTGCCCCACCTTTCCTACAAAGGCAGGGTTCTAGTGGTGAATAATTTGGTGGCTTCTTCCCTGTGGCATAGGTTTATCTGCCTTCAGCCGCCAGAGGCACTACTAAAGGCAGTGCAGAGGCTACTCGTGGATTTTTTTTGGAGTGGTCACCATTGGTTACTACCAAATGTCATATGTAGCCCCTTGTCTGAAGGTGGCCAGGGACTGATTGACATAAAAAGTCGTATCATGGCTTTTCGGCTGTGTACCATACAGCAGTTGCTGTACAAGGAACGACTGCCAAGCCGACTTCTGGCCTATCACGTGCTGCGAAAAGCAAGCGGGCTCGGATATGGCCTTGAACTTTTCTTAGTCCAACTCCAACATGTCGACACATCTCATCTACCATCATTCTATCAGAGCCTTCTGAATGCCTGGCAAAGCCTTTCGACTAGTCGCCAGCAAGAAACCTATGCGACAAGCATGTTTGTGGAAGAACCCCTTTTTTACAACCTACTGTTTCCTGCAATTCCAAGAAGCCGAGACTTTTATCAACACTTTATTACAGCGGGCATAATCAAAGTGTTGGACCTCCGCCATGATTCTGGTTGGGGGTGGAAGTCGGTGCAAGAGATAGCCGATATGACTGGAATATGGTCAAACAGAATAATCGGAAGAATACTAAAGGGAATAGTAAAGAAAAGCTTCCAACTTGGACTAAGATGGACCCAGGAAGTTTTGGTGACATCCAATGACTGGCATTTTCCTGGTTTATTGGTACAGCCTAGTCACGGAGACTTGCCCCCAATTAGTGAGGGACAAAACATTTTTCAGAAATGCAGTAGTAAAGACCTGTATCGGTTATGCACTGCAGTTCTGCTTGGGAACTCACCGTTAAATGGAGTGGCCAGGTGGAAAGGGCTAATGCCGGAAGGACTCCCATCTGAGCCTGCATGGGAATCAGTATACAGTAAGCTGGTAAGCAAAAGGACAGGTGATCTCCAGTGGCGAATGATACACTGGATCATTCCATCTAATAAATTAGTGAGTCATTTCGCGCCCATATCTACGTGTTGCCCGTTCTGTGTTTACACAGAGGATGTGTTCCATGCATACGTTGATTGTGCAAGGCTTGTGCCTTTATTTCAATGGCTGAACTACATGGCTGGAAAAATGAAGATCACTTTTTCTCTGCGGTCATTTATTTTTGGTTTCAATGATATGAAAGAACATGTACATATGTTGTTTTTGTTTTTAGTGGCCACGGCGAAAATGGCAATTTATTTATCGAGGAAGGAAAAACTGAAAGGAAAGCCGATTGGGCAATGTGATGTCTTGTTCTTTTTTAATGCCTTGATATCTGCAAGACTCAAACTTGAATTTTGTGATTCTGGAAGAAAGAAATGTATTGATGAGTTTATGAACATCTGGTGTTTTGATGGGATCTGCATGGTGCAGGAGAATGAATTATTGATATATTTGTAGGTTTGTTGGGATTGAATCAGTGTGTGGTCGGTTTTTCTGTTGTTGTTTTTCTTTTCTAGTTCATTGGACTGTTTTGATTTCCTGTCATTATCTCTTTTTCTTTTCTGTATTTTTGATTATTGTGCCTGTATTGAATAGTATCTTCACCGACTGGCTTGTATTTTTATATTTTTGTAATAAAAAGTCTAAAAAGTCTCTCTCTCTCTCTCTCTCTCTCTCGCGCCCCCTGCTGGTCGTTGGTGAGTCGTGCGTGGGTGTGGCAATCATGGCTGCTGTGTGTGAGGAGCTGTGAGTACTGTGTTGTGTTGTTGCCTTTCCCATCTCCCTTTTCACTCCCTCTGTGTCCTTGTACGTGTTTGTGAAGTTTTCCCCGTGTTTTCCTTCTTTGTTGAGACAAGAGAGAGAAAGAGAGCGCGCATGGTGAGTTTGGTGCGAGTCCTAAAGAACCTTGTGTTCTTCGGGCCTGTGCTCTGCTTGCCGTGTTCTTCATTATTGTCGTTTATCGGCTCCCTTATTCTATTTCTTTTCATTTTACCTTCGCCTGCAGGCTTTGCTTGCGATAGGTTCTATTTTGTTTTGTTTTTTGAAATATTTCCTTAGTTTTGGTTCATTTATCGCTATGGCAAGCGGTCGTTTGCAGAATAGTATTTATGAGTCGCTGACTCGAAAGAATGGAGTCATCGTGAGTCCGCCCGACGGAGTTCGGGTCGAGGACATTGTGTTGGGCTTGGGAGAGCTCGTTGGGATCGAGAACGTTTTAGCGGCTTCGAAGATGAACCAACGAGTTGTGGTTTTTCTTTCAGAGGAGCGCTACGTAGCCCAGGCCGTCGAAACGGGTTTGTCAGTACCGCCGGACATTTTTGTTAATGTGAGTCCGATGGACACGCCGGCAGTGAAAGTGATTTTGTCGAATATTCCGCCGTGCGTGAAAAGCGGAGATATTGTGTCCGTTTTAAAACAGTTTGGGACCGTGGTGTCACGAGTCTCCATGATTCCTCTTCGTTTGCGATCCGATTCAACGGTTCGTCACATAATGTCGTTCCGACGGCATTGCTACATCGTGCTAAAGAACAACGCCCAGTCGCTCAATGCGTCGGCAACGCTGGTTGCTGATAAGCGAAACTACACGATGTACATCGCAACGGAGACGATGACGTGTTTCACCTGCGGGGAGCACGGACATTTGAAAGGTGCTTGTCCGACGTCCATGTCCGGTGGCACATCGACACGGACGGAGCCAAACGCTGCCTCAAGTGGCACATCGACACGGACCGAGCCAAACGCTGCCTCATGTGGCACATCCAGGACGCTGGATCAGCCTTCACTTCCGAGGCTTGAAACTGAGGAACCCCCGACGGAAGACGGGGTTTTCATCACTGTGACCTCCAAGAAGAGGCAAAAACGTGGCGGGGTTGGTGAGGACGTGCAATCGAGCCGTCCGAAAAAAATGGCGTCGGCAAAGGAGCTTAACGTTCCTGTTTCAGAAACGGATTCGTCCACGGCTGGTTTTGCTTTGCAAAACAGATTCAGTGTTTTAGGCGAAGAAGAAGAAGAAGAAGACGTTTCCGCACCTGATTGTTGCGAGCCGCGCACAACGGCCCCAGATCCGATCGTAAACACCTCCATGACTACTGGCAAGGTGACCTCTAATGAGGTGCCTGATGCACCCCCACTCCCTGTTGAGTGTGAAATGTCGGAAACCATGGAGGCGGAAAATGTAACGACCTCTTCTCCGGTAGAGTGCGAAGCCTCCGTTGCAGAAACCTCAGTTTCTCACCTGTATTTTAAAACCCCCATTACGGAAACACCGGTCCTGCCTCTGGAAAAGGGCGAATTTTCCGCTGTGGAAACACTCACATCAGAGTGTGTTAACGTTAATAGAAACTACTCTGATGATGACTCAGACGGTGCCTCGTCGCTTGCCTCCGGTGCTAGTATTGAAGCCTGGAATGATCCAGGTTTGGCTCAAGGTTCCGAGGGAGGCGCTGAAGTGTCACCCACCAAGATCTTAAAGTTTCTTCAAGACACGTTTCGAAAGAAACAAATCAAAATCAATAATTTTTTCCCAGATTTGTCTGCTTTCATAACTTCCTCCAAACATCTCCTCCTCAAGGCAGAACAGCTTGGTGTGACAGAGTCACAAGTGTTTCGCCTTAGGAAATGTGTGCTCAAAGCCAGGAAGGAGTTGCAGGCACAGTCTGACTTCTTCCCCACTTAATTATTCATCTTTAAATTTACAAGATGACCTTTTCTATTGTAACCTTAAATATTAATGGGGGGTGCTCCCCCCTGCGTAAGGCCCAGGTAAAGTCGCTTGTCCAGCATAAACGCTTTGATATTGTTCTTTTGCAAGAGACGAGGTGTAGCCCTTCTTGCGTTAGTGAATGGAACAGAATGATGAAAGGACAGTGGTTCTTTAGCAGCTTGGCCTGCTCTCGTGCTGGAGTTGCTGTCTATTTGCATCATTCTTTCTGTGCACAGGGTGTCGCTTTTAAAGAAATTATTAAAGGGCATTTAGTCTCAGTGAATTTCTTTTTTAATGGTTATAAGCACACGATCATAAATGTATACTCACCTAGTAATAGCACAGAAAGATTTAATTTTTTTACACAGTTGGATTTTACTCTCACGCACCTTGACTTTGATGGTATTGTTTGTCTGAGTGGGGATTTCAACTGCACAATGGACCCCACTCTTGATCGCAATGGAGCAGAGCCCCATCCAGCAAGCTTGGTGCCTCTAAGGGGAGCATTGTCCAAGTTTTCCTTTGTGGATGTGTGGAGGCTCCAGAATCCATCCGCACGTCAATATACATGGTGCCGCTGTGCAAATGGCCGGCTGTCTCTTGCGAGGCTGGACAGAATATATGTCAACAGTGACTCCTTAAATGTTGTGGGCCACGCTGTTGTAGCCCCAAGCGGTTTTTCGGACCACCATATGGCCATTCTTCATGTCCTTTCTCCGGCCCGGAATCGCGGTGCTGCTTACTGGACTTTCAACGTCAGCCTCTTGCAAAATGAAGCGTTTCTTGATGCTTTCCGGGCCTTTTGGGAAGTTATAAAGTTGCGAAAGCCTTCTTTCTCTTGCCTTGGGCAATGGTGGGATAACGCAAAGGCCCAGATTAGGTCATTTTGCCAACAATATAACTCCTTTTGTACGAAGAATGAAACAGCGATGCAAACTCTCATCGCCAAAGAGATCTTGTGTCTGCAATCAAACCTTCCGGCCCAGAGCGCTGAAAGGACTTGTTCTTTAATTGTGAAGAAGAAAGCCCTCCTTGCTAAGCTCTGCGCAAAGCAGGCTCGAGGGGCTCTAATACGATTACGAATGGAGAACCTGCGTTTCATTGATACCTCTTCGAAATTCTTCTTCAGTTTGGAACTGCGAGCGAAGAGAAACCAGCAAATAATTTCACTGTGCACGCAAGGAGGTCGAACGACTCAGGACCAAAACGAGATCAGAAATTTGGCCAAAGAATATTTTTCAGATTTGTATTGTGCTAGGAACACAAAGAAGAATGTGATTCTTTCAATGACTGCTTCTCTGCCAACCCTGTCTGAGTCTGCACGGCAGCAACTGGACGAAGAAGTTACCCTAGGGGAACTCTTTGCCGCTTTGCAAACTTTGCCCACCGGCAAGGCTTCGGGGCTGGATGGAATCCCTGCGGAGCTCTATAAGGCCTTCTGGGACCAACTGGGACCCGAACTGCTCGGCCTCTTAATTGAGGGCCTGCATTCAGGCTTATTACCACTCAGTTGCCGTCGGGCTGTACTTGCCCTTATACCCAAGAAGGGAGACCTACAACAACTTCGGAATTGGCGTCCAATTTCCCTCCTCTGCACTGACTATAAAATTATTTCAAAAACTCTCGCAAACCGCCTCAAGCCTGTCATCGGGGATATTGTACACCCCGATCAATCATATTGTATCCCAAAAAGAACAATACATGATTGTATTTTTATTGTGCGTGACGCGATTGACATTTGTACCGCGGAACAAAGAAATGTTGGTCTAGTGTTTTTAGATCAAGAAAAGGCTTTTGATGCCATCGATCATTTTTATCTCTTTGCTGTTTTACGGGGGTTTGGTTTTGGTGAAACTTTCATCGGTCACGTCAAATTATTGTATAATAATATTTTTAGCCTGCTTAAGGTGAATAATATTTTAAGTCAGCCTTTTTCTGTGACTCGGGGTATTCGCCAAGGGTGCCCTTTGTCCGGCCTTCTTTATTCCCTCTCCATTGAGCCTCTTCTGAATCGGTTGCGCACACGGCTTCGTGGTTTCTGTCCTCTGCCATTGGCCAACCCGGTAAAGACCGTCGCTTATGCGGATGACCTATGCGCGTTTGTTAATTCCGATGAAGATATTTGTGCCCTGGTCGAGTCCACCAATGAGTTTACCTTGGCTAGCTCCGTAAAGGTCAACTGGCAGAAGTCCAAAGCTCTTTACTTAGGTCCCCAGAATGGTATCCCCCCTCCAACCCTGCCAATGCAGCTTGAGTGGGCACATGATGGGATATGCTACCTCGGGGTCTTTCTCGGCACTCAGGATTTCTTTTCTAAAAACTGGGAATCGCTGATTACCAAGACTGAGCAGCGGCTGCAAAAATGGAGGGGACTATTGAGACAGCTTTCCTATCGGGGTCGTACTCTGGTCATCAATAATCTTGCGGCATCGATGCTGTGGCATAGGTTTATGGCACTACAGGCCCCAGGTTCTATTCTTAAAAAGCTCCAAAGTATTTTTATCAATTTCTTTTGGGATGGGAAGCACTGGCTCCGGCCCGGCGTAATAAGTCTGCCCATTGCTGAAGGTGGACAGGGATTGATAGACGTAACAAGTAAAGTGATGGCTTTTCGCCTCCTTGCATTACGAAGGCTGCTGTATTCCGATGTACCATGGAAAGCCTTTGCTCACTGCTTGCTCAGGCAAGCAGGGAGACTTGGCTTCGGTGACGAAATCTTTCTTCTTGACGCAGCGAGGGTGGACATAACATCGATCCCCTTGTTTTACAGAAGTATGCTGGAAGCATGGCGGACAGTCGCGTTTTGCTGCGACACCAGTGCCTATACTCTCCAAATGTTTTTAAATGAACCAATTTTCTTTAATCCCTTTTTTAAAGGGGTCTGTAGTGACCGTTCCTTTGTACAAAAGTTCATTGATGTCAACTTTACCAGGGTCAAGCACCTTAGGAATCCCTTTACATATAGATGGAAGCCAGCTGCTAATGTTGCCGTGGCAACTGGTGTGAGATCCATCAGAGTTATTGGAAGGATTTTCTCTGTGATTTCACGAGCTTTTAAACTAACCGGGCTAAAGTGGGATCCAGAGATTGAGGCTGCCCTCCCTCTGTCCCAATGTCCTTTTCCTCGTCTTTTAATTTCATTTCGGGGTTTTATCTCCTTTAACTCGATGGAGAAATCCTCGGTGTATAGTCTAAGTGTTAACACTCTCATTCCTGACAGACCTGCAGAGCCACGAGCTCATTGGAAAGCGTTGCTTCAAGCTGGCCATTCCGCAACAATCAAATGGCACGTGATGTATAAGGAGCCAATCGTCAAGCGCTCTGGGGATTTACAATGGCGGCTGGCGCACTACATCTTGCCTTGCAATGTTCTGTCCCATCGCATATGTTCTGAAAATTCAGAATTGTGCCCCTTCTGCGATGCCCCTGAAACCATTTTTCATGCCTTCATTGAGTGTTCGAGACTGTCCTCCCTTTTTAATATTTTATTACATGTGACTCAGGGGCTCGGTTTGATTTTCACACATTGTGTTTTTATATATGGTTTTAATATTTCTCATTTAAGTAAAAATGAATGTTTTTTAGGGAACTTCTTGTGCTCTGAAGCAAAGCTTGCCATTTATCTTTCAAGAAAACGGAAATTGCAGAACATTGATATTTTAGCTGATGACCTTTTAAGGATTTTTAAAGCGTCGGTTACATCTCGTGTCCATTTTGAGTTTGAAACCCATGATTTTGCTGTCTTTGAAAAACGATGGTGTGCCAAACAATCTTTATGTAGCTTGGTCAATGGTGTTCTAGTAATTAATTTATAATCTGGAATCTTTGCTTCTATGTTACCCCATCCACCATGCTCTTCCTCTGCATGTGTTGCATGTATTTTTCTTTGAAGTAAGCCATAATCCTTTTGTTTGGAAATAATTGTCTGGAATCACATTGAATGATACCTTTCAATAAAGAGGAACAAAAATCAAATCTCTCTCTCTCTCTCTCTCTCTCTCTCTCTCTCTCTCTCTCTCTCTCTCTCGCTCCCTCTCTCGCGCCACCTATCGGCTGTCGGTGCGCTGGGTGCGGTGTCATGGCGTCTGTTCGTGTCTTGGCATTGTAGCTCCGTGCTCGTGGTTTGTATCTTTACCCTCCCCTTACCTTTTCTCACCTTTGTTCCGTCTTTTGTGTGTCACCCTTCCACGTTATCATCCCTCCCCCCCTCTTGAGAGTGAGAAAGTGAGAGAGCACACGTGGTGAGACCGGTAAAGGTTCCCCCTTAGGGCGGTTCCCTCTTCGGGTTTTTTTCGCCTCGTGTTACAAATCATAATACTTTTTCCGTTTCTTTTTTCGTAAATATTTTTATTTTTCGTTTGTTTACTGGAGCTTTTTGGCTTCATTAACCTTTTATACATTTAGCCTTTGTTTAAACGTGCAAACGATGGCGGATAGCTCTCGTTACACGTCTCTTGAAGCGCTAACCCGGAAGCATGGGTTAGTTTGCTCACCTCCGTCGGGAATCGACGTCGAGGCCATTATCCTTGCGGTCGGAGAGTTAATCGGTTTGGATAATGTAAAAGCGGCTTCTCGCATGAATAAACGCGTGGTAATCTTTGTTTCCACAGTGCCCATGGTTGCTCAAATAGTCGAGCACGGGCTCTTCTTTGCTCCCGACGTGTTTGTTCAGGTATGTCCACTCGACACGCCGGCAGTTCGGGTTTCTCTCTCTAACGCTCCTCCGTTCCTTAAGAACAAAGACCTGGTTACTGAACTAAACAAACTTGGTTCTGTCGTCTCTTCAGTTACAATGGTTCCTGTACGAGGAAAAAATAACCGTTTAAAACACGTCATGTCCTTTCGTCGTTTTGTTTATATGATCTTACCGCGTGGTGTAACCTCTTTAAATGCGGTATTGCCTTTCAAGGTCGAAGGTCACACTTATCGGGTCTTTGTCTCCACAGAGTCTCTAGTTTGTTTTGAGTGTGGTCAATATGGTCATTTAAAGGACTCGTGCCCGAAAAAGTCCACAGATAGAGTCACTAGCCTGAATGGTGATGAACAGCAGGGCTCTACTGAGATCGTTGTCGATGATGTAAACAATATGGGTGGTGCTGATGCAGACCCCATTGTAGACAAACAGAGAACCAGGAAAAGAACCCTCCCACCTTCTAGCGACCTCAACGAGCCTGATAATAAGGTCTTGGCCGGTCCTCCAACTTTCGCTCAAGTGGTTAGTGAAGGTTATGGTGGAGCGCGACCTCCTCCTCAGCAGTTTCCTCCAGTTGAGGAAATTCCTCAACCTCCCCCGCCTTCAGAATACTCTGAGGGTAATGTGATAAATGCTGAAAATGTATGTGTTGGCCAGACAGCACCTGAGTCTCTCCAGTGTTCTGAGGGTAAACCTCCATGTGAGGTTGAGCCTCCATGTGTGTCCCCTGCTGAAGCTTGTGTTGATTGTGCCACCCCTCCCTCTGTGGGGAGTGGTGAGTGTGTTGAAACTAGTGATCTGTCTGTGGAATCCTCCATTGAGGCAGCTGAGCCTTGTCAAGCTCATGGTCAGCAGGGTGATAGTGCTGAAGTCTCAGATTTTCGTGTCGATGAGCCCGTTGCCTCGGCAATGGACTCTCAATGCAATGATTGTGACTCTGATGGGGGTTCTTCCGTTGCCTCACTGAGTGATGGTGAGGCCGACTTCTCATCGGAGAATGTCTCTGGAGGCTCTGTCCCTCCTGCTGAAATCGTGGATTTCCTTCAAAAAACTTACCGTAAAAAGCGCGTGAAAATCTGCGATTTCTTCGTTGATACTCACGCCTTCATTAGTGGGGCTCAGGAAGTTGTACAACAATCTGCGGCCCTTCATATTTCTGATCAATCACTGAAAAGACTGAAGAGGTACCTTGTCACAGCAAGGAAAGAATTAAACCTGTAATGGCTGTGTTGCTGCCTGTGTTTCTATGAACATAGCAAGCTTGAACATTAATGGTGGGCGCAGTCAGCTGCGTCGGTCCCAAACTGTGCAATTAGCCAGGAGGGAAAAGATTGATGTACTTTTATTGCAAGAAACTCGTGCCACTGCAGACTGCATGGCTGATTGGCAGCAACAGCTGATTGGCACTTGGTTTTTTAGTAATACAGATTCTGTGAGTGCGGGTATTGCTTTTTTTGTCAGTTCACGTTTGTCTGTCTCCCCCCCCATCTTTAAGGAAATCGTACCAGGCTATCTAGCCTCTGTAGAGCTTGCATACAATCAGCAACGATTTATGTTTGTTAACGTCTATGCTCCAAGCGATAGCACAGATAGAGGAACTTTTTTTAATCAGTCCTTTAATTTCCTGAGACACCTCTCTTCTGATACGTTGTTGTGCTTAGGGGGTGACTTTAACTGTACTGTAAACCCAACTTTAGATAGGAACAGTGCAGAGCCACATCCAGCTTCAAGTAGGCCTCTTTCCAGTATAATTTCGCGGCATGACCTCAACGATGTATGGCGGCAACAACACCCAAACCTGCAGCAATTTAGCTGGTGTCGGGTTTTACTAAATCATCTTTCACTTGCTCGTCTTGATAAATTTTATATTCCTAACTCTGCTGTCAACCTTGTGACATATACGGCTATTGTCCCTTCAGGCTTCTCTGATCATTCTTTGGTAAAACTGTGCTTTTCTTTTCCTCGTTTCAAACGCCGCACCCTGTATTGGTCCTTTAACACCTCACTTCTGAGCGATCCTTTCTTTAAATCATCCTTTGTGGTTTTTTGGGACAAGGTTGTGGATTTCCAACATCGTTTCCTAAATCTCTGTCAGTGGTGGGACTATGCTAAAGCGCAGATCCGTGTTTTCTGTCAGCAATACAAAACCAATTGCTCTCAAAGTAAACAATTATGTATTGATGCCTTGAAACAAGAAATTCTACGATTGCAGGAAGGTGCTGAGGTCCTCAGTGATGAAAGACGGTGTCAACTCCTCTTTGAAAAACAAACTCTGCTTAAGGAATTAATTCAAGAAAATGGTATTGGTGCCTTAGTCAGGCTGAGAGTGAATGGTTTACTGTCGTCAGACACATGTTGTAAAGATTTCTTTAAGTTTGAGAAGACGACGAAGGCGAGCCAGCAAATGCTTAGTCTTCGGGCTAGTGATGGGCATATTCTTAGTGATAATACGGCGATTGTTCATTTTGTTCGGTCTTATTTTGAGAATGTGTTTTCCTTTAAGCCCAATGATGTGCCTGCAATGCAGAATATTACGACCAATTTACCGCAGATAGATGAGCATCAACGGCATGTCTTGGATGAGAACATTACTCTCGGTGAACTTAAAACTGCGCTCGATGGCCTTGCTGATCATAAGGCTCCTGGTTTTGATGGGCTACCAGCTGAATTTTATAAAACCTTTTGGGACATGCTTGGTCCTGCTTTGCACTCAGTGTTTTTATACAGTCTGCGTGAGGGATTGTTACCCCTTAGTTGTCGGCGTGCAGTTGTTTGCCTTATCCCTAAGCAAAATGACCTGCAATTGATACAGAACTGGCGTCCAATCTCTCTTCTCTGCACAGATTACAAGATTTTTGCCAAAACGCTAGCTAACCGTGTAAAGACTGTTCTAAGCACAGTTATACATCAGGATCAATCGTACTGTGTTATGCACAGATCTATGCACGATAACATTTTTTTGGTACGAGACCTGTGGGATGTGTGTGCATTTCAACAACAACATACCGGTCTCTTTTTTATTGACCAAGAAAAGGCTTTTGACTCTGTTAATCATGAGTATTTGTTTCACATTTTAAAGCAATTTGGTTTTGGGGCATCCTTTATTTCATATGTATCCTTATTGTATAATCACATTTTTAGCTTGATCAAAATCAATGATGGTCTCTGTTCACCTTTGCGGATTGGGAGGGGAATTCGGCAAGGCTGTCCCTTATCTGGAATATTGTACTCTCTTTGCATTGAGCCCCTTTTGATTCGTTTACGATCTTCTCTTATGGGATTTTCAGTGACTCCCTCAGAAAATCCCGTTATCATTTCGGCCTATGCTGATGATGTATGTGTTGCTGTTCGCAGCAGTAATGACATTGCTCTGCTATTTGAGTGCCTACGGGTTTACTCTCAAGCATGTACAACGCAAATTAATTGGTCGAAATGCAAAGCAGTTTGGGTCGGCGGTACGCCACCTTCTGCCCTTCCAATTCTCCCTATGAATTTGACATGGGAAAAAGAAGGTGTGAAATACCTCGGTGTTTACCTTGGAACCCCAGACTTTGTCAAAAGGAATTGGGATGGTTTGCTCCACAAAATCAGCAACAAATTAAACAGATGGAGAGGAATTTTGTCGACCTTGTCTTTCCGAGGTCGTGCCCTGGTCATTAACAACCTGGTGGCCCCTCTCTTATGGCATAAAATGATTGCCTTGCAGCCACCTGCAACGTTGGTGTCGTCAATCCAAAAATGTTTACTTGACTTCTTTTGGGATGGCAAACACTGGCTAAAGCCAGAGACTATTTGCCTCCCACTGGCAGAAGGAGGTCATGGGCTTGTGGACATTCTTTGTCGGGTGATGGCCTTCCGAGTCTCCACAGCTCGTCGTTTTATATTTCTGGAGGCCTTGCCCTGGAAATCGACTGCAAACTGTATACTAAAACAAGCCGGCATGCTTGGGTACAATTGTGAACTCTTCTTCATGGAGCTGCAACATGTCGATGCTTCGCTGCTCCCTGACTTTTACCAAGATGTCTTGAACGTCTGGCAGTCCATTTCAATAACTCGCCAAATGGAGACATACAACAGTGAAAGGTTCCTCCGGGAACCCCTTTTCTACAATGCCCTCTTTCCTGCTATTCCTCGCTCACGTGCCTTTGTGCAACGTTTTGTGAGTGCTGGCGTGAAAACGACTCGGGACCTTCGTGACTGTAACAGGAACAGTTGGTTCTCCGCAGGACATCTTCAAGTAAGAACTGGCATCAGATCTTTGAGGAGCGTAGCCAAGGTCCTACAGGAAATCCTGTGTGTTTTTAGGCACCTGGGCCTGAGCTCAACTGCCAACATTGGTGACCACCATACACCACCACAGATCTGTGCTAGCTCTAGCCTGCCAGCTGATAGTGCCACAACATCTATCTTGCTATCCTCATCACCACTTTCCAGCAAGGATAAAAAGAGACTGTATCGTTTGTGTATCTCAGTTCGGTTTCCCTCGTTACAGCCTCTTTCTTTTGGGGCTCGATGGAAAGAGAAACTGCCTTCTGGGTCTCCCTCCCATCCGCAATGGTCTGCAATGTATGTTTCACCGATTGTTAAAAGGACTGGTGATATTGCTTGGAGACTCGCCCATATGGTGTTGCCCTCCAATGTTTTATTACATCGTTTTAATGAGGATAATTCAGTGGAATGCCCCTTTTGTATGATTTCTGAAGACCTTTTCCATGCTTACGTAGATTGTGCAAGACTCTTTCCCTTCTTTGGTTTTTTATCAACTTTTTTTAATCGTATGAACTTTTCTTTTTCTACACGTGTTTTTATCTTTGGAACACCACTTAGTTATAAAAAACGCTCTGAGACTGCTCTTGCTAATTTCTTAATTTCTATTGGAAAATTAGCAATCTACAAAACAAGAAAAGCAAAGCTCCTGGCAAATGCTGATATTTTATGTGATGTGGTAATTGTGTTTAAGGCTCTAGTCATGGCAAGGTTACGCTTGGAATTTTCTTTTTACCAAATGAAAGATGATTTACAAACCTTTGTGGAAAAATGGTGTGCAAAGGGTGGGTTTTGTAAACTTGATCATGGTTTGTTAAGTTTTTTATTTTAGTGCTTGGTGTTTTTATTGTTGTTGTTTGGCTGCACATGTTTTGAATTGTGGTGACTTTATTATTTGCATGACTTGTATGGTTTTCTTACCTTTATAATAAAAGAGCTTCAAAAGTCAAAAGTCTCTCTCTCTCTCTCTCTCTCTCTCTCTCTCTCGCCCCCTGCTGGCTGTCAGTGGTGTTGGGCGTGGCAAGATGGCGGCTGCCTACTGTGTGTTGTGAGTGCTCCGTTTTTTGGTGGTTTTTCCTGCTCCCAATTCTCTGCTCCTTTGTGTCCTCGTTTGTGTTTGTGTTTGTGTTTGTGTCCCAGTGTTTCCCTTCTGTATTTGAGACGACAGAGAGAGAGAGAGGGAGCGCGCACGGTAAGTTCTGTGTGCTTGGCCTAAACAACCTTGTGTTGCTGGGGCCTGCGTTCTGCTTGCCGTGCTTTGAAATAGCGACATTTTCTGTCGGTTTTTCATTTTCGAATTTTTGATTTATTATTATTATTATTTCTTTTTTACCTTCGCCAGCGAATTCCGCTCGCGACAGGTCTTTTTTTCCCTTTGTTTTCAGCTATGGCAAACAGTCGTTTGCAGAATAGCATTTACGAGTCACTTACTCGTAAAAATGGGGTAATAGTTAGTCCACCCGACGGGGTTCGGGTCGATGACGTTGTGATGGGCTTGGGTGAACTCGTTGGTTTTGAAAATGTGTTAGCAGCTTCAAAGATGAACCAAGGAGTTGTTGTTTTTCTTTCCGAGGAGCGCTATGTCGCTCAGGCGGTTGAAACTGGTTTGTCCTTACCGCCAGATATTTTCTTTAACGTTAGTATGTTGGACTCACCGGCGGTGAAAACCACTTTATCTAATTTACCGCCTTTTGTTAAAAACGAACAGATTTTGTCCGTTTTAACACAGTTTGGCACCGTGGTGTCAAAAATCTCCATGATTCCCTTCCGTTTGCGATCGGATTCTACAGTCCGCCATATCATGTCCTTCCGGCGGCACTGTTACATGGTGTTAAAAAACAATGCTCAATCGCTCAATGCCTCAGCTACGTTGGTCGTTGAAAATCGAAATTATCGAATGTACATCGCAACAGAGACAATGACGTGTTTCACGTGTGGTGCCTTCGGACATTTAAAAGGTGCTTGTCCGAAGTGTATATCCGGTGGCACATCTAGACAGTCAGGAACAAATGCCGATCCTAGTGGCACATCTAGACGGACAGAACCAAATGTCGATCTTCGCAATGATAATGGCGCGTCTGGGACGGCAGATCAGCCTTCACATTCGAGCGCGGAAATCGATAATTCACCGGCTGATGACGCGGGTTTTACTACCGTGTCCTCCAGGAGGAGTTATAAAAGAGGAAGCGGTAATGAGGACATACAGGCGAGCGTTTCGAAAAAGATAGCGCCGTCGAATGAACGTAATGTTTCTTCTTTAGAAACAGAAGCTCCTGCAGCTGGTCTTCTGCTGCAGAATAGGTTCAGTGTGTTTGCTGAAATGGAAGAAGACGTTTCCGTTCATTCCTCTCATGAACAAGGACCAAGCGCAATGCCCCAAGATGTTGTGGTAACCACCCCGGTTACTGAAACTAAAGTCAAGAACCACAAACCTGCTCTCGTCCCGCGCCCTGCTGACGATGAAGTGTCTGAGGTAATGGAGGCAGAAGAAGTAGCAGCTCCAGAAGGAGAGTGCAAAGCCTCTGATATAAAAACGTTAATCCCTGTTACGGTTTTTAAAACTCCCGCTGTGGAAACAGCTGCACCTTTAGTAGAAGACGATATTCCCGTTATGAGAGCATCGGTTTCGGTGTGTGGGGGGAAAAAATGAAGACCTTTCGGATTACGACTCAGATGGGGCCTCGTCGCTTGCCTCTAGTGCTAGTAGCGAGGTCTGGAATGACCCAGCAATAGCCAAGGAACTGGAGGGTGATGATGATTTATCACCCACGGAAATTCTAAAGTTTCTTCAGGACACCTTTCGAAAGAAAAAGGTTAAAATTATAACGTTCTTCCCGAACCTGTCTGGCTTTATAAACTCCTCAAGACGTCTCCTCCTTAAGGCTGAACAACTTGGTGTGACTGAGTCACAAGTATTTCGCCTTAGAAAGTGTGTATTGAAAGCTCGGAAAGAGCTACAAGCACACCCTAACTTCCCTTTACATGATAAACCTTCCCTACCTACACCATGACCTTCTCTGTTGTAACTTTAAATATAAATGGGGGACGTTCACCCCTGCGTAAAGCTCAGGTAAAGTTGCTTGTCGAGCAAAAACATTTCGATGTTGCTCTTTTGCAAGAGACAAGATGTAGCTCTTCGTGCATGAGCGAATGGACTCGCATCATGAAAGGACAGTGGTTCTTTAGTAGCTTGACCTGTCCTAGTGCTGGAGTGGCTATTTATTTAAATCCTTCTTTCTGTCCTGAAAATGTCACTTTTAAGGAGATTACTAAAGGGCATTTAGTTTCAGTTAATTTCTTTTATAATGGTTATAAACACACTTTAATAAATGTATATTCACCCAGTACGAGCACAGGAAGATTAGTTTTTTTCACACAGTTAGAAATGTCCCTCACACACCTTGATTGATGGTCTTGTTTGTCTGTGTGGGGACTTTAATTGCACATTGTATCCCACCCTTGATCGTAATGGAGAAGAGCCCCACCCATCAAGTACAACACCCTTAAAGAGAGCATTGTCCAAATTCTCCCTTATGGATGTATGGAGACTCCAGAACCCATCTGCACGGCAATACACGTGGTGCCGATGTGCAAATGGCCGGCTATCTCTTGCAAGGCTAGACAGATTTTAGATCAATAATGACTCTCTAAATGTCATAGACCATGTTGACGCCACCCCAAGTGGTTTTTCGGACCATCACATGGTTGTTCTTCATATACTCTCCCCGGCTCGAAATCGTGGCACTGCCCATTGGACCTTCAATGTGAGTTTTCTGCAAGATGACGCTTTTCCTGTCGCCTTCCGAGCCTTTTGGGAAGTTTTACTACTACGGAAGCCTTCCTACTCCTGCCTCACACAATGGTGGGACAATGCGAAAACCCATATTAGGACCTTTTGCCAGCAATATAGCTCCTTTTGTACAAAGAACGAATCTGCGCTGCAATCTCTAATTGCCAAAGAAATATTGTCTCTCCAGTCAAGCCTTCCAGCTCCCAGTGCCGAAAGGACTAGTTCTCTAATAGCAACGAAGAAAGCACTCCTTGCTCAACTCTGTGCAAAACAAGCCAGAGGGGCTCTAATAATAATAATAATAATAATAATGCATTTATTTTATATAGCGCTTTTCAGGAAGCCCAAAGACGCTTTGACAGAGTGCAAAACATAACGCATAGCAAAACATAAAGACAATTGCAAAAAAAAGAAGAATCAATAGGGAAATATTCAAAGCACAAAGGACGGAGAAGGAGAGGAGATAGTCAGGGGTTAGATGCTGTGGGTTAAATGTTGAATGCAGTGTTGAACAGGTGGGTCTTGAGTGATGTTTTGAATGTGGTGAGTGAGGAGGAGTCTCTGATGGTGTGAGGTAGCGAGTTCCAGAGGGTGGGAGCAGCGATGGAGAAGGCCCTGTCCCCCCAGGATCTAAATTTGGTCCGGATGGGGGGGGTCAGGAGGTTGGTACCAGCAGAGCGGAGGTTGCGGGTGGGAGTGTGTCTGGAGAGGAGGTCAGCCAGGTAGGATGGGGCCAGGTTATGGAGGGCTTTGTAGGTCAAGAGGAGGATTTTGTACTGGATTCTCTGGGAGATGGGGAGCCAGTGAAGCTTGTAAAGGACGGGGGTGATGTGGTCACGGGTCCGGGAATGGGTGAGTAGACGGGCAGCGGAGTTCTGAATGTATTGGAGTTTATTGGTGATTGTTGAGGGTGAACCATAAAGGAGGCTATTGCAGTAGTCCAGACGGGAAGTGATGAAGGCGTGGATGAGGGTTTCTGCAGCCACAGAGGAGAGGGATGGACGGAGACGGGCGATGTTTTTCAGGTGGAAGAAGGCTGTCTTTGTGATCTGTTTAGTGTATTTGTCGAAGGAGAGGGTTTGGTCAAAGATGATGCCAAGATTCCGGATGTGAGGGGAGGTGGACACTGGGAAACCGTCGATGTTGAGGGCAAAGTTATGGGTGGACTTGGTGAGCGTTTTTGGGCCAATGATGATTATTTCAGATTTATCACAGTTAAGTTTGAGGAAGTTGATTTGAAGCCAGGATTTTATTTCAGTGATGCAGTTTGTCAGGATAGAGTGGGTGGCGGTGGAGATGGACTTGGTGGAGATGAAAAGCTGGATGTCATCGGCGAAGCAGTGGAATTGGAGACCATGACGGCGGATTAAGTGACCGAGGGGGGACAGGTAAAGGATAAAGAGGAGGGGGCCAAGAACTGAACCTTGGGGGACACCTTGGGGGAGGGGAGCAGTGGGGGATTTGCAGTTATTGATGGAGATGAACTGACGTCTGTCAGAGAGGTATGATTTAATCCAAGAGAGGGCAGTGCCGGTAATGTTAAAGGTGGTTTCAAGTCGGGTGAGGAGGATGGTGTGATCGATGGTGTCAAAGGCAGCGCTGAGGTCGAGGAGGATGAGAATGTTGAGGTTGCCAGCATCAGAGGAGAGGAGAAGGTCGTTGGTGATTTTGAGGAGAGCAGTTTCAGTACTGTGGTTGGACCGGAATCCGGATTGGAATGTTTCATACAGGTTATTGGCAGAGAGGTGATGCTTGAGTTGAGTGGCTACAGCGCGTTCCAAAACCTTTGACAGAAAGGGTAGGTTGGAGATGGGTCTGAAGTTATTTAGGGTGTCAGGGTTTAGTCCAGGTTTTTTCAGAATGGGGGTAACAGCAGCAATTTTGAGGGATGGTGGGACGATGCCTGTAGACAGGGAGGAGTTTATTGTTGCAATGATAAGTGGAGAAAGAGCAGGAAGGGAGGCCTTGACAAAGCTGGAGGGGATGGGGTCAAGAGTGCAGGTGGCAGTTTTCATTCCGATGAGGAGTTCAGAGAGGTCAGTAGGGGAGACTGGGGAGAATTGAGACAGGGGATGGCAGGATAAGGGGGGGCAGGTGGTTTGAGGGGGAGCGGGTGCGGCGGTGGTCAAGCTGTTGTAGATGTTTTCAATTTTGCGTTGGAAGAATGAAAGGAAGGAGATGCAGTTGTCTATTGTGAATGACTGGGTGGTGGTGTTCAGGGGGCTGAGGAGTTTGTTTATTGTAGAGAAGAGTGCTTTTGGGTTTCCGGAGCCAGAGTGGATAATTTGAGAGTAGTAGGCGGAGCGGGCGCGGGAGAGGGCATCTTTATAGTGTTGTATGTGGTCCTTGTAGGCCTGGGAGTGAACTGTGAGACCTGTTTTATTGCGGAGTCTTTCAAGTTGGCGAGCACGAGTTTTCATTAGGCGGAGCTCAGGGGTAAACCAGGGAGCAGAATGGGTGAAAGAAACTGTTTTGGTTTTTATAGGCGCAATTTGGTCAAGGCAGGAAGAGAGAGTGTGGTTGTAGTAGTCAGTGAGGTCAGAAGGGGTGTGGAGGTCAACGAAGGGAGAAGTGGACATTTTTTCAGAGAGGGTCGATGAGAATGAGGCAGGTGAAAAAGCGTTTAGCTTACGGAAGTTGATAGTGCGATAATGCCTTGGTGCTGGGGTGGGGATGTTGATGGTCAGAGTGATGGCTAGGTGGTCAGAGAGAGTGAGGTCGGAGCCAGAGAGATGGTGCAAAATTAGTCCAGTAGAGCAGACAAGGTCCAAAATGTGACCACGGTTATGGGTAGGAAAGTTGACATGTTGAGTGAGGTTAAAGCAGGTGAGTAAATCAGTGAAGTCAGTGGTTAGCGTGGAGTCAGTGGAGTCCATGTGGATATTGAAATCACCAAGGAGGAGGATTGAGGGGGAGAGGGAACATAGCTGGGTCAGAAAGTAGGAGAAGTCAGACAGGAATGATGGGTGTGGTTTGGGAGGGCGGTAGACAACAGCCATGACTGACTGTGTGTGACCAGAGAGTTTAAAAGCCAGGTGTTCAAATGATGGAGCAGATGAGATGGAGATGAGGTTGGTCTTGATGTCTTGTCGGTGAATAACGGCAATTCCACCACCTCGGCCCTCCGAGCGTGGTTTATTGATGTAAGAATATCCATTGGGTGTGGTGAGGTTGAGCGTGTAGTAGTCCAGTGGTTGTTGCCAGGTCTCAGTGAGACAGAGAAAGTCCAGTTTATTTTCCAGGATGTAGTCGTTCAGGATGAGGCATTTGTTGTTGAGGGACCGGGTATTGAACAGGGTGAGCTTGATGTTGTTTTGTACGGCGGGTATGAATCCAGGTGATTTGGCCAGGGTTCGCAGACAGGAGGTGCGATTTTGTGCGTTGTTGTGACCAGGTGTGTTGGGACGATGAGTGGGAGTGCGCTGAGCCGACCAGAGGATGGGGATGGAGTGACCTGATTGTAAATAAACAAACTTACGACCGGAGCCACGGTGAATGTACCTGGGTCGACGCAGGAGTCCATTCGATCTGATTGCAGAGATGCATGATGGGGTGGAGCGGGTTTTAAGCAGGAGAAGCCTTGCGGCAGAGTACCGCAGAGCCATGCCAGCAGGAGCGAAGGCAAAGCGAGCACGCGGCCAAGGGTGAGGAGGCGAAACAATCGACACAACCAACGGGAGTGGGCCCGAGGAAACAGCGATGGAGCCGAGCAGGTGAAGCCCGGAGCAGCAGAGCAGAGCCGGGACCGCGCAGAGGAAGACTCAATGGCCATAAATCCGCCACGACCACCAGGAAAGCAAGACACGGACAATGGTCCAGTCAGAGAAGCGGCGAGCAAACGACGCCAGCGTCCTCTCACGACCGGACCGGAAAACGGAAGATGATAATAAGGCTACGATAATAATAATAAGGCTACGATAATATCTTTTTCTTATTGAGCCAGCATAGCGCGATTAGTCAACCCCGGGTGCAATCGGGGTAACTTGTACGGATACGGCGGCCATCCCGCTCGGCCCACCATACCATCAAAGTCGTATCTGTAACAATAAGGCTATAACAATAACACGATAATAAGGCTACGAATGGAGAACTATAGTTCTATTGATACTCCTTCCAAGTTTTTCTTTGCTTTGGAAGCACGAAAAAAGAGAAACCAGCAAATAACTTCGCTGCAGGCACCAGGAGGCCGAACAACACACGATCCAAAAGACATTAGAAGCTTGACAAAACAATACTTCTCTGACTTGTATTGTGCCAGAAACACTAAAGAAGACATGATTCGTTCCTTAACCACTTCTTTGCCCACCTTGTCCGAACCTGCATGTCAACAACTTGACAAGGAAGTGACTCTTGACGAACTTTTTACTGCTTTGCAAACTTTGCCCACAGGTAAAGCTTCTGGACTTGATGGAATCCCTGCAGAGTTCTACAAAACCTTCTGGGATTTGTTGGGACCTGAGTTGCTTGACCTCTTAGTTGATAGCCTACGATCAGGCTTGTTACCAATCAGCTGTCGCAGGGCTATACTTGCTCTCATACCTAAGAAAGGAGACCTCCAGCAACTTAAAAATTGGCGTCCCATTTCGCTCCTCTGCACGGACTACAAGATTTTTTTCAAAAGTTCTTGCCAACCGCCTCAAACCTCTGATTGGGGAGATTGTACACCCCGATCAATCCTATTGCATTCCTAAAAGGACAATACACGATAGCATTTTTATTGTACGTGACATGATTGATATTTGTATTGCTGAACATAGAAATGTTGGTCTGGTGTTTTTAGACCAAGAAAAAGCTTTCGACACGATTGATCACTCTTATCTCTTTGCTGTTTTACGGGGGTTTGGTTTTAAGGAAAATTTTATTTGTTATATCAAAATATTGTATAATAATATTTTTTGCTTGCTCAAAGTAAATAACATCTTAAGTCAGCCTTTCCCTGTTACCAGGGGTATTCGTCAAGGGTGCCCCCTGTCTGGCCTTCTATACTCCCTATCAATTGAACCTTTACTACATCGTTTACGCACACGGCTACAAGGGTTTTATCCTCTGCCGTTAGAAAATCCCGTAAAGACCATTGCTTATGCGGATGACCTCTGCGCATTTGTGTACTCCGATGACGATGTTCGCGCTCTGGTTGAGTCTGTCGAGGAATTTAGCCTGGCAAGCTCGACTAAAGTTAATTTGGAAAAGAGCAAAGCTTTTTACTTAGGTCCACAGAATGAAACTCCCCCTCCAACCCTACCAGGGCAGCTTGTATGGACCAATGAAGGAATACACTACCTCGGTGTCTTTCTTGGAACTCAAGATTTTATTTCAAAAAACTGGGAGTCGCTGATTACCAAAACTGAGCAGCGGTTGATAAAATGGAGGGGACTATTGAGGCAGCTTTCCTTCCGGGGTCGTACTCTGGTCATTAATAATCTCGCGGCATCAATGCTCTGGCATGTTGTCAAAGCACTGCAGGCCCCAGGTTTTATCCTTAAAAAACTTCAAAGCTTTTTTGTAGATTTTTTCTGGGGGGGAAAGCACTGGCTCCGGCCAGGAATACTAAGCCTGCCGACTGCAGAAGGTGGACAGGGGCTAATAGATGTGACGAGCAAAGTGATGGCTTTTCGCCTCCTTTCAGTACGAAGGCTTCTATACTCCGACGTCCCATGGAAAACCTTTGCCCATTGTTTGCTTAAGCAAGCTGGGAAACTTGGCTATGGTGACGAGCTTTTTCTTCTTGACACGAAGCACGTGGATATGACATCGGTCCCGTTGTTTTACCGAAGCATGCTGGAAGCGTGGCAGGCTGTTTCTTTTCGCCGTGACACCAGTGCTTACTCCCTTCAGATGTTTTTAAATGAACCAATATTTTTAAATTCTTTTTTTGATGGGGTCTGTAGTGACAGATCTTTTATGCAAACGTTTATTGATGTCGGCGTTACCAGAGTAAAACACCTCAGGAACCCCTTTGTACATAGATGGAAGCCAGCTGCTGACATTGCCGTGGCCACCAGTGTGAGGTCCATCAGAGTTATTGGCAGAATTTTCTCTGTGATTTTATGGACCTTTAAGCAAACCGGGTTAAAATGGGACCCAGACATAGAAGATGCCCTCCATCGATCCCAATGTCCTTTCCCAAATCTTTTAATTTTATTTCAAAGTTTTAGGCTCTTTAACCAGATGGAGAAATCCTCAGTGTACAATCTATGTGTTCTCACTCTTTTTCCTGGCAAACCTGCAGAGCCACAAGCTCATTGGCGAGCGCTGCTTCAAGCTAACCGTTTCACAACAATAAACTGGCAGGTGATGTACAAAGAACCTACTGTCAAGCGCTCGGGTGATCTACAATGGCGGTTAGCGCACAATATCCTGCCTTGCAACATCCTGTCCCACCGTATATGTCCTGAAAACTCGGAATTGTGCCCCTTTTGCGACACCCCAGAGACCATTTTTCACATTTTCATTGAATGTTCAAGGTTGGCCTCGTTTTTTAAAATCCTGTCACGTGTGATCCGGGGGCTCGGTTTGACTTTTACACATTGTGTTTTCATATTTGGTTTTAATGTCTTGTATCAATGTAAAAATGAATGTCTTTTAGCAAACTTTCTGTGTTCTGAGGCAAAACTTGCCATTTATTTATCGAGGAAACGAAAACTGCAGAACACTGACGTTTTAGCTGATGACGTTTTAACTGTTTTTAAAGCATTGGTTACATCGCGTGTTCTTTTTGAGTTTGAAACTCAAGATCCTGCTTCATTTAAAAACCGGTGGTGTGCGAAACAATCCTTATGTGGTATGGTTGGTGGTGTTCTAACAATCAATTTATAAATCTAAAATATTACTTCTTTGTTACCCCTTCCTTTCCTGGTTATTTCTTTTGATGCCTGTACAAACATCCTTCACCATGTAAAACTTGTTTTCCTTGTAATAAAGGGGAAGAAAAGTCAAAGTCTCTCTCTCTCTCTCTCTCTCTCTCTCTCTCTCTCGCGCCACCTATCGGCCGTCGGTGCGTTGGGTGTAGCGTCATGGCGGCTGTGAGCAACTGCTCTGTGTTTTGGTGAGTTCGTCGTGAGTTTTCCCCCCTCTCCTGCCCTCCCCTGCCCCCCCCTCCCTCTCCTTTTCCATCCTGTGTGCTTTGGCATTTGTTCTCATCTGTTCTACACCTTTGCCTTCGAGAGAGAGAGGATTGAGAGCGGGCCCATTTTGGGTGCGGCCTACTGGCGTTGACGGCGCGTTGTAAGCCATTTCTGTGCTTATAATGCACGTTTATTATTTACTTTAGTTCGTTTATTTAAGTTTGATACCCTCTTGTCCGGCTCGGACAAGCGGGGGGAGGGGGGGGGGGTATTTTCGCCGGAATGGCGAATGCACGCTCTCGTCGCGATGACTTTGAAGGCTTAACCAGGAAGCACGCGTTTGTGTGCGTGCCTCCGGATGGAGTCCCTGTCGAGGACATCATCCTCGCTGTGGGGAGCATTGTAGGGGATGAAAATATACGTGCAGCTTCGCGTATGAACCAGAAAGTGGTGGTGTTCGTTTCGGATGAGGAACTCATCCATGACGTGGTAAGTGCGGGAATAACCACAGAAAGCGGTCACTTTATGATGGCATCGCCGCTATTAACCCCCGCGACGAGAGTGGTTATTTCTAACGTACCTCCATTTATCCCAAATGACAAGTTAATGACCGTGCTATCACGGTACGGTAAAATGGTATCGAGGATTTCAACAATCCCTCTTGGGTGTCGGAATGAACGTGTTAAGCACGTAATGAGCTTCCGCAGACAGGTGTATATGGTCCTTCCAGACCGTGGGGACGACACAGGCCTCAACATCACTTTCAAAATTAATTTTGAAGAGGCAAATTTCCAGCTATACGCATCGTCCACCACCTTAACATGCTTTCAGTGTGGAGCGTATGGACATTTAAAACGTTCGTGTCCCAAAGCCTCGTGTGTCAGGTGTGGCAAGATAGGTCACACTGCCATAGTTTGTAAGGAGGAGGCTGCTCTGCTAATGAATATGCCCAGTGGGAGGGAGGTAAACGCTGCTCCACTAATGAATACTCCCAGTGGGAGGGAGGTTAACGTTGCTCCACTAATTGAGATTCCCAGTGGGGGGGAGGTTATCGCATTGCCACCGCCTAAAATTCCTAATGAGGGTGAATCCAGTGTCCCAAGCGTGAACGTATTTATTCCTCTTCAGCAAAATGTTGAAATGGACACTGATAGTAAAGTGGGGACGAGTAAACGAAGGGCTCCGCATGATAGTGACTCATCTGGAGCAGGTAAAAAGGTTGGGCTCGAATTGCAGGCTATTAGTGAAAAAACTCTTCAGGATGCACCTGGAATCTCTCTGCAAAGCGCGGACCAAATAAATAAAGAGGAAAACCCAGAAAAGAGCATCAGGGTTCAGCCGCTAAAACAACGCGCTTCCATTACTCACACAGACGACGTTAATGATGTAAATAATTCAGGCCACGATACCGTGAATGGTGCATCATTGATCCAAGCGAATGTCGCCGAACAGGCTGACATCCATAATAAATCTGCCAATATAGCAGAAAAGGGCGGAAACATAAATCCACAGGAATGTGGGAATAATGATTTCACGCCAATTGAGGAAATCAGTAATCAATGTGCTGATGTTTCCCAAACACAGCACTGCGTGGACCCCCCAGACAAGGGAAGGCTAGGTTGCATAGCAGGAGAAGAAAACGGTATTGACCCAGACCCCATTGGACCACTTTCTGATTTATCAGAATCGGAAGAGGAGGTGGAGGTAACAGCATTATCACAATTAATGCCAGATCAACCCCCAACCCCTCCCCATATTGTTCTCTCATTCCTCAATGAAACGTATAGACAGCGAAATGTCATCATTGGGGATCATTTCCCTGATTTGGCTCCCTTTATTCAGGCGGCAAAACTAGTCATAAAAAAATCTGAGGAACTAAACCTAACAAAATCGCAGTTTCATCGACTAAAGAAAATCATAACAAAGGCAAAGAGTGAGTACTCACAGTGTCAGACAAAATTTACTAATGAGTGATGAAGACGCTTAATCTTGCAACACTCAATATAAATGGTGGTGGGGCCAGTCACGTCCGCCAGATCCAAGTGAATAGTTTATTCAAAAGGAAACAAGTCGATGTAATATTACTGCAAGAAACTCATATTATTGAGAAGGTTGAACATGACTGGAGCAGCATGTTCAAAGGTAAATGTTTCTTCAGGAATATGTCATCTGTATCTGCTGGAGTGGGGTTTTTGCTAAAACCAGGACTTGTACCTGAATCTTGCCTCTTTCAGGAGGTGATTCGGGGACGTTTTGCCTCCCTAGAATTGGTGATCAATAGCCTGAAGCTTATTATTTTTAATGTATATGCACCAAGCGAGAGTACTGACCGTAAAGCCTTCTTTACTGAAGTGATAAACCATTTAAATTTGTTTGACCCAAATCAGTGCATATGCATGGGGGGAGATTTCAATTGTACGCTAGAGCCCAAAATAGACAGAAATTCACCGGAACCACATCCCGAGTCCCATGGTGACCTCTCCCAGTTCCTTTCAGGTGGGGCTTTTTTGGATGTATGGCGATTGATGCACCCAAATGACCGGCAGTTTACATGGTGTCGATGCTCCAATGGCCAAGTATCCTTAGCGAGGCTTGACCGCTGGTACATCACCCCACGATTAAGGAATATTGTAACCTCCTCAACTATTACCCCTTCCATCTTCTCTGACCACCACATGGTCACGTTGGGCCTAGCTTTCCCACAATTCAAACGGAGGAGCGCCTATTGGAAATTCAATACAAGCCTTTTGGATGATACCCTGTTTAAGGAAGCCTTTCGCATCCTATGGATAGCAATAGTTGGAAAAAAGCCCCTCTTTGCTTCCACTAACCTTTGGTGGGATAATATGAAAACTCATATACGACTGTTTTGTCAACAGTTTAATTCCCACATCACCCATGAAAGTCAAATCACATTGGCACGGTTGGAAACCGAAATTCTAAAACTGCAAAACAAAATGGCAGAGCAAGAAAATGAGACAAATTATAAATTGCTCCTTGAAAAAAGGTCCCAACTCCGGGAACTATTACAGGAGAAGGCTGCAGGACTACTAGTTAGACTGAGAGTAAAAAGCATTAAAGTATCAGATAGTCCTACCAAAGCCTTCTTTCACTTAGAAGCTGAAACGAAGCCTCCCCAGCTTATTATATCAGTTAAGGACCCTAGTGGGAATGAAATTACAAGTTCTGATGGCGTAAAAATCACTATTAGAAAGTATTATTCTGAACTATTTGCTAAAAAAGATATATATGAGGATAAAATAAAATGTTTTACCTCCCATCTCCCAACCCTAACTGAGACTCAACGCCTGGAGCTGGATGTGCCTTTAAGCCTTGATGAATTACAGCGTGCCCTGGTTGGAATGGAATCTGGAAAGGCTCCGGGAATTGATGGCCTGCCAGCTGAGTTTTACATGGAATTTTGGGACATTTTGGGCCCGGAACTATTGATTGTAATCCAAGAATCCGTGCGAAAAGGTGTAATGCCACTAAGTCTGAGGAGAGCAGTGGTGAGTCTTCTCCCAAAGTCAGGAGACCTCCGGCGGATGGAGAATTGGAGACCGGTTTCAATAATGTGTACTGACTATAAATTGTTTTCGAAAGCAATGGCAAATCGTTTAAAAAAAGTCATTGGTGATCTGGTTTTACCTGATCAGACATTCTGCATCCCCAGTCGTTCGATTTACGACAACATTTTTTTCGTGCGGGATTTAATGTATGCTCGCCATGACCAAAATGATTTCGGAATATGTTTTCTAGACTTTGAAAAAGCCTTTGACAGCATTGACCATGTTTTCTTGTGCCATGTTCTTGAAGCATGTGGGTTTGGGGTAATTTTCAGGGCCTTTATAGCTCTATTGTACACTGACATCTCCAGTGTAATTAAGGTGAACAATGAACTGGTTCCCCCCATAAAGGTTCAGAGGGGGGTACGGCAGGGTTGCCCAGTCTCAGGTTTGCTTTTTGCGTTAGCAATGGAGCCATTTCTTTGCACACTGAGAAAGAATATCTCTGGCCTGACCTGTTTTCCTGGAAGCCCACCAATGACTATATCAGCCTATGCAGATGATGTTTGCGTCATCATAAAAAACCACCAAGACATTGTTGCTCTTGTAAAGTCCTTAAGAACCTTTTTCATGGCTTCATCTCTGAAGGTTAATTGGACGAAAAGCAAAGCTCTTTGGGTGCCATACCTTAATAGCTGCCTACCTGTCTCAACACATCTGCCTGCTCTTCCAGAAAACTTGGAGTGGAAAACAGATGGTGTTGATTACCTTGGTGTGTCCCTGGGCTCGACACAATTTGAGAAAAGGAATTGGGAAGGTGTGACTGGAGAAATAGACAGGAGGCTGAACCTGTGGAAAAGAGCCCTACCGCACCTCTCATTTAAGGGCCGAGTCTTAGTGGCAAACAACTTGGTTGCTACAACGTTGTGGCATCGCTTTATTTGCCTGCAACCACCAGAAGCGCTGCTGGACAGGATACAGGCCAAACTTGTGGACTTTTTTTGGGGAGGCCATCATTGGCTGCGGCCAAGTGTAATATGCCTTACTTCATCTGAAGGTGGTCAGAGCCTTGTTCACGTGAGATCCCGTCTCATGGCTTTTCGCCTGTGCTCCATTCAACGCCTCCTATTTGGTGAAAACCTGCCAAACCATGCCTTGGCTTGCCATATTTTATGGCAGGCGGGTAGACTCGGCTATGGTCTCGAAGTATTCCTGACTCACCTCAAGTACGTGAATACATCAACGCTCCCCATATTTTACCAGAGCCTTTTCAGTGCCTGGGAAAGACTTTCCGTGAGCCGTAAAGCGGACACTTACTCCCCAGGGATGTTCGAGGTTGAACCTCTGTTCTTCAATCCTCTCTTCCCTGATGTTCCCAAGAGTCGTCATTTGTGCCAACGCTTTATTGAGGCAGGCATAAACAAAGTATGGCACCTTCGGCCAAACTCCGGTGTCGGGTGGAGGAATGTGGAGGAAATTTCGACCTTGACGGCGATTCGGTCCAAGAGGACAATTGGAACGATTTTAAGGAAAGTTGTTCAAAAACGTCATCAGCTACAGAAACTTTGGACTCGGAATACTTGTGGACACCCCAACGAGTCCCCGTTTCCGAAACTGATTTTTGACTGCTTTCCCAAGGAACTTCCACCTGTTAGCACAGGGACAAGTGTATTGCATGCTGAGAGCAGCAAGAGCCTGTATAGGTGGTGGTTATCTCAAGTTCTTGGTATTCCTCCGCTAAATGGAGTAGCACGATGGAAGAGGCTACTCCCTGCCGGGCCCCCAATGAACCTGTATGGGAATCAATGTATAGTAAGCTGATCAACAAAAGAACAGGTGATCTTCAGTGGCGCCTTGCCCACTGGATCATCCCATGTAATACATATGTATGGAATTTTGCCCCAATATCTGCATGTTGCCCCTTTTGTTCTGTAAATGAGGATGTTTTTCATTTTTTTATTGGTTGTGAAAGACTTTTTCCTTTATTTGAATGGTTAGACTTTGTGTCGTTCAAAATGAATTTCAGATTTACTTTTCGATCCTTTATTTTTGGGCTCAAAAAGAGACGGCAACACAACAAGGAATATGAACTGTTGTGCTTTTTTGTAGCTACAGCAAAGCTTGCTACTTACCTGTCCAGAAAGGAGAAGCGGAATGGTAAGCCCATTCATCAATGCAAAGTCATGACGTTTTTCAATGCACTGTGTGCTGCAAGGCTAAAACATGAGTTTGAGTTTTCCAAGAGCATGGGCGAAATTGATGGATTTGTGGAAAAATGGTGTTTGAAAAGTGTCTGTGAAGTCCGCCAAAACGAGTTGGTATTATTTTTCTCTTGATTGTTCATAATTTCTACAATTCATAGTATTGCTGCAGAAGATTGCACTTGTTTTCGGTAAAAGTTGATCTGATCAACGCATATATCTGTATTGTTTCCTCGCTTCATCGTTTTCTCTTGTTTTTGGCTTTGTTGATTTTATACACTGTACATCCATGCACTTTATAATTTTTGGAATAAAAGGACGTCAAAAGTAAAAAAAAGTCTCTCTCTCTCTCTCTCTCTCTCTCGCCCCCTGCTGGTCGTTGGTGAGTCGTGCGTGGGTGTGGCAATCATGGCTGCTGTGTGTGAGGAGCTGTGAGTACTGTGTTGTGTTGTTGCTTTTCCCATCCCCCTTTTCACTCCCTCTGTGTCTTTGTACGTGTTTGTGAAGTTTTCCCCGTGTTTTCCTTCTTCGTTGAGACAAGAGAGAGAAAGAGAGCGCGCACGGTGAGTTTGGTGCGAGTCCTAAAGAACCTTGTGTTCTTCGGGCCTGTGCTCTGCTTGTCGTGTTTTCATTATCGTCGTTTATCGGCTCCCTTATTCTATTTCTTTTCATTTTACCTTCGCCTGCAGGCTTTGCTTGCGATAGGTTCTATTTTGTTTTGCTTTTTTCAAATCTTTCCTTAGTTTTGGTTCATTTATCGCTATGGCAAACAGTTGTTTGCAGAATAGCATTTACGAGTCACTTACTCGTAAAAATGGGGTAATAGTTAGTCCACCCGACGGGGTTCGGGTCGATGACGTCGTGATGGGCTTGGGTGAACTCGTTGGTTTTGAAAATGTGTTAGCAGCTTCAAAGATGAACCAACGAGTTGTTGTTTTTCTTTCCGAGGAGCGCTATGTCGCTCAGGCGGTTGAAACTGGTTTGTCCTTACCGCCAGATATTTTCGTTAACGTTAGTATGTTGGACTCACCCGCGGTGAAAATCACTTTATCTAATCTACCACCTTTTGTTAAAAACGAACAGATTTTGTCCGTTTTAACACAGTTTGGCACCGTGGTGTCAAAAATCTCCATGATTCCCTTCCGTTTGCGTTCGGATTCTACAATCCGCCATATCATGTCCTTCCGGCGGCACTGTTACATGGTGTTAAAAAACAATGCTCAATCGCTCAATGCCTCAGCTACGTTGGTCGTTGAAAATCGAAATTATCGAATGTACATCGCAACAGAGACAATGACGTGTTTCACGTGTGGTGCCTTCGGACATTTAAAAGGTGCTTGTCCGAAGTGTGTATCCGGTGGCACATCTAGACAGTCAGGAACAAATGCCGATCCTAGTGGCACATCTAGACGGACAGAACCAAATGTCGATCTTCGCAATGATAATGGCGCGTCTGGGACGGCAGATCAGCCTTCACATTCGAGCGCGGAAATCGATAATTCACCGGCTGATGACGCGGGTTTTACTACCGTGTCCTCCAGGAGGAGTTATAAAAGAGGAAGCGGTAATGAGGACATACAGGCGAGCGTTTCGAAAAAGATAGCGCCGTCGAATGAACGTAATGTTTCTCTTTTAGAAACAGAAGCTCCTGCAGCTGGTCTTCTGCTGCAGAATAGGTTCAGTGTGTTTGCTGATATGGAAGAAGACGCTTCCGTTCTTTCCTCTCATGAACAAGGACCAAGCGCAATGCCCCAAGATGTTGTGGTAACCACCCTGGTTACTGAAACTAAAGTCAAGAACCACAAACCTGCTCTCGTCCAGCGCCCTGCTGACGATGAAGTGTCTGAGGTAATGGAGGCAGAAGAAGTAGCAGCTCCAGAAGGAGAGTGCAAAGCCTCTGATATAAAAACGCTAATCCCTGTTACGGTTTTTAAAACTCCCGCTGTGGAAACAGCTGCACCTTTAGTAGAAGACGATATTCCCGTTATGAGAGCATCGGTTTCGGTGTGTGTGGGAAAAAATGAAGACCTTTCGGATTACGACTCAGATGGGGCCTCGTCGCTTGCCTCTAGTGCTAGTAGCGAGGTCTGGAATGACCCAGCAATAGCCAAGGAACTGGAGGGTGATGATGATTTATCACCCACGGAAATTCTAAAGTTTCTTCAGGACACCTTTCGAAAGAAAAAGGTTAAAATTACAACCTTCTTCCCGAACCTGTCTGGCTTTATAAACTCCTCAAGACGTCTCCTCCTTAAGGCTGAACAACTTGGTGTGACTGAGTCACAAGTATTTCGCCTTAGAAAGTGTGTATTGAAAGCTCGGAAAGAGCTACAAGCACACCCTAACTTCCCTTTACATGATAAACCTTCCCTACCTACACCATGACCTTCTCTGTTGTAACTTTAAATATAAATGGGGGACGTTCACCCCTGCGTAAAGCTCAGGTAAAGTTGCTTGTCGAGCAAAAACATTTCGATGTTGTTCTTTTGCAAGAAACAAGATGTAGCTCTTCGTGCATGAGCGAATGGACTCGCATCATGAAAGGACAGTGGTTCTTTAGTAGCTTGACCTGTCCTAGTGCTGGAGTGGCTATTTATTTGAATCCTTCTTTCTGTCCTGAAAATGTCACTTTTAAGGAGATTACTAAAGGGCATTTAGATTCAGTTAACTTCTTTTATAATGGTTATAAACACACTTTCATAAATGTATATTCACCCAGTACGAGCACAGAAAGATTAGTTTTTTTCACACAGTTAGAAATGTCCCACGCACACCTTGATTTTGATGGTCTTGTTTGTCTGTGTGGGGACTTTAATTGCACATTGTATCCCACCCTTGATCGTAATGGAGAAGAGCCCCACCCATCAAGTACAACACCCTTAAAGAGAGCATTGTCCGAATTCTCCCTTATGGATGTATGGAGACTCCAGAACCCATCTGCACGGCAATACACGTGGTGCCGATGTGCAAATGGCCGGCTATCTCTTGCAAGGCTAGACAGATTTTACATCAATAATGACTCTCTAAATGTCATAGACCATGTTGACGCCACCCCAAGTGGTTTTTCGGACCATCACATGGTTGTTCTTCATATACTCTCCCCGGCTCGAAATCGTGGCACTGCCCATTGGACCTTCAATGTGAGTCTTCTGCAAGATGACGCTTTTCCTGTTGCCTTCCGAGCCTTTTGGGAAGCTTTACTACTACGGAAGCCTTCCTACTCCTGCCTCACACAATGGTGGGACAATGCGAAAACCCATATTAGGACCTTTTGCCAGCAATATAGCTCCTTTTGTACAAGGAATGAATCTGCGCTGCAATCTCTAATTGCCAAAGAAATATTGTCCCTCCAGTCAAGCCTTCCAGCTCCCAGTGCCGAAAAGACTAGTGCTCTAATAGCAACGAAGAAAGCACTCCTTGCTCAACTCTGTGCAAAACAAGCCAGAGGGGCTCTGATAAGGCTACGAATGGAGAACTACAGCTGTATTGACACTCCTTCCAAGTTTTTCTTTGCTTTGGAAGCACGAAAAAAGAGAAACCAGCAAATAACTTCGCTGCAGGCACCAGGAGGCCGAACAACACACGATCCAAAAGACATTAGAAGTTTGACAAAACAATACTTCTCTGACTTGTATTGTGCCAGGAACACTAAAGAAGACATGATTCGTTCCTTAACCACTTCTTTGCCCACCTTGTCCGAACCTGCATGTCAACAACTTGACAAGGAAGTGACTCTTGACGAACTTTTTACTGCTTTGCAAACTTTGCCCACAGGTAAAGCTTCTGGACTTGATGGAATCCCTGCAGAGTTCTACAAAACCTTCTGGGATTTGTTGGGACCTGAGCTGCTTGACCTCTTAGTTGATAGCCTACGATCAGGCTTGTTACCAATCAGCTGTCGCAGGGCTATACTTGCTCTCATACCGAAGAAAGGAGACCTCCAGCAACTTAAAAATTGGCGTCCCATTTCGCTCCTCTGCACGGACTACAAGATTTTTTCAAAAGTTCTTGCCAACCGCCTCAAACCTCTGATTGGGGAGATTGTACACCCCGATCAATCCTATTGCATCCCTAAAAGGACAATACACGATAGCATTTTTATTGTACGTGACATGATTGACATTTGTATTGCTGAACATAGAAATGTTGGTCTGGTGTTTTTAGACCAAGAAAAAGCTTTCGACACGATTGATCACTCTTATCTCTTTGCTGTTTTACGGGGGTTTGGTTTTAAGGAAAATTTTATTTGTTATATCAAAATATTGTATAATAATATTTTTAGCTTGCTCAAAGTTAATAACATCTTAAGTCAGCCTTTCCCTGTTACCAGGGGTATTCGTCAAGGGTGCCCCCTGTCTGGCCTTCTATACTCCCTATCAATTGAACCTTTACTACATCGTTTACGCACACGGCTACAAGGGTTTTATCCTCTGCCGTTAGAAAATCCCGTAAAGACCATTGCTTATGCGGATGACCTCTGTGCAATTGTGTACTCCGATGACGATGTTCGCGCTCTGGTTGAGTCTGTCGAGGAATTTAGCCTGGCAAGCTCGACTAACGTTAATTGGGAAAAGAGCAAAGCTTTTTACTTAGGTCCACGGAATGAAACTCCCACTCCAACCCTACCAGGGCACCTTGTATAGACCAATGAAGGAATACACTACCTCGGTGTCTTTCTTGGAACTCAAGATTTTATTTCAAAAAACTGGGAGTCGCTGATTACCAAAACCGAGCAGCGGTTGATAAAATGGAGGGGACTATTGAGGCAGCTTTCCTTCCGGGGTCGTACTCTGGTCATTAATAATCTCGCGGCATCAATGCTCTGGCATGTTTTTAAAGCACTGCAGGCCCCAGGTTTTATCCTTAAAAAACTTCAAAGCTCTTTTGTAGATTTTTTCTGGGGGGAAAACACTGGCTCCGGCCAGGAATACTAAGCCTGCCGACTGCAGAAGGTGGACAGGGGCTAATAGATGTGACGAGCAAAGTGATGGCTTTTCGCCTCCTTTCAGTACGAAGGCTTCTATACTCCGACGTCCCATGGAAAGCCTTTGCCCATTGTTTGCTTAGGCAAGCTGGGAAACTTGGCTATGGTGACGAGCTTTTTCTTCTCGACACGAAGCGCGTGGATATGACATCGGTCCCATTGTTCTACCGAAGCATGCTGGAAGCGTGGCAGGCTGTTTCTTTTCGCCGCGACACCAGTGCTTACTCCCTTCAGATGTTTTTAAATGAACCAATATTTTTAAATTCTTTTTTTGATGGGGTCTGTAGTGACAGATCTTTCATGCAAAAGTTTATTGATGTCGGCGTTACCAGAGTAAAACACCTCAGGAACCCCCTTGTACATAGATGGAAGCCAGCTGCTGACATTGCCGTGGCCACCAGTGTGAGGTCCATCAGAGTCATTGGCAGAATTTTCTCTGTGATTTTACGGACCTTTAAGCAAACCGGGTTAAAATGGGACCCAGACATAGAAGATGCCCTCCATCGATCCCAATGTCCTTTCCCAAATCTTTTAATTTTATTTCAAAGTTTTCGGCTCTTTAACCAGATGGAGAAATCCTCAGTGTGCAATCTATGTGTTCTCACTCTTTTTCCTGGCAAACCTGCAGAGCCACAAGCTCATTGGCGAGCGCTGCTCCAAGCTAACCGTTTCACAACAATAAACTGGCAGGTGATGTACAAAGAACCTACTGTCAAGCGCTCGGGTGATCTACAATGGCGGTTAGCGCACCATATCCTGCCTTGCAACATCCTGTCCCACCGTATATGTCCTGAAAACTCGGAATTGTGCCCCTTTTGCGACACCCCAGAGACCATTTTTCACATTTTCATTGAATGTTCAAGGTTGGCCTCGTTTTTTAAAATCCTGTCACGTGTGATCCGGGGGCTCGGTTTGACTTTTACACATTGTGTTTTCATATTTGGTTTTAATGTTTTGTATCAATGTAAAAATGAATGTCTTTTAGCAAACTTTCTGTGTTCTGAGGCAAAACTTGCCATTTATTTATCGAGGAAACGAAAACTGCAGAACACTGACGTTTTAGCTGATGACGTTTTAACTGTTTTTAAAGCATTGGTTACATCGCGTGTTCTTTTTGAGTTTGAAACTCAAGATCCTGCTTTATTTAAAAATCGGTGGTGTGTGAAACAATCCTTATGTGGTATGGTTGGTGGTGTTTTAACAATCAATTTATAAATCTAAAGTATTGCTTCTCTGTTACCCCTTTCCTTCCTGGTTATTTCTTTTGATGCCTGTACAAACATCCTTCACCATGTAAAACTTGTTTTCCTTGTAATAAAGGGGAAGAAAAGTCTTTCTTTCTCTCTCTCTCTCTCTCTCTCTCTCTCTCTCTCTCTCTCTCTCTCTCTCTCTCTCTCTCTCTCTCTCGCCCCCTGCTGGCCGTTAGCTGTTGGGCGTGGCAAGATGGCAGCCGTGCATGTGTGGTGAGGTGTGAGCTGCTCCAACCTTTGATCTTTCTACCCCCCCCCCCCCCTTGCTCGTTGTCTTTCTTAATTTCTGTTCTTCCACTTTTCTTCTTATCCTCACGTTGTCTACTCTCTGTCTGTCCCCACCACCCCAGTTCAACAACCCGCTGCTGCAACTCCTCAGCTTACCCGTTCTGCCCTCCCTCTGCCCGCTCCCCCCCCCCCACGCCCCTCCCTTCCCCCCCACACCCTCCCTTCCCCCCTATTACATCCCTCGCATGTGTTGCTGTCTCGATTCTTTCTCTTCTAGCTTTTTCTACTTTTTCCTCTGAGATACAGAGAGAGAGAGAGAGCCCACACCTTTCGGTGAGGTCGACGGGTGAGTCGTATTCCTATCGACACTCTAAGGAGTTGCGACGGGTTTTCGCCCCTTTCCTCATTAAGAGGTGTGTTTTACCGCGTTCGTTTTCTCGTGCTGGTACATGCCGAGTGGCGTTTTCTTTGCGGTTTTTCCCCCCTTGCTTTACAGAAAACTGTACCCGACCACCCCCCTTTTTCCCCCAACCCCTTCCTTTCCCCCGACCCCAACTCGGCTTAGCCCGGGTAATTTGAATTAGTAAAATGTCGACATGTTCCCCGTATGCCCCTTTCGAAGCTCTCACACGGAAGCATGGCGTGGTGTGCGTTCCTCCCGATGAGGTTAGTGTGGAACACATTGTTATTGCTATTGGGAATATCATTGGGATGGAAAAGATCCGTGCAGCGTCACGGATGAATAAACGTATCGTTGTTTTTTTAGCCGAGGAAAGCCTCGTGCATGAGGTTGTCGCGGCTGGTCTGTCCACAGACAATGGACATTTCGTCTTAGTTTCCCCACTCGATACCCCAGCTGTCAAAATACTCCTATCCAACGTCCCCACCGTTTGTAAAAAATGAGTCGCTGTTAGCAAAACTATCGCGCTATGGTACAGTCGTGTCCCAGATCAAGATGCTGCCGCTGGGCTGTCGGAGTGAACAGGCGAAGCACGTCATGTCTTTCCGACGCCAGGCATACATTGTACTTCCCACATCCAACGTGGATAAAGTATTAAACGTGGTAATTAAATTCCGTATAAAAGATCACGACTACCAAGAATATGCGTCAACCGAGACATTAAAATGCTACACTTGTGGAAAGTTCGGACATTTAAAACGTTTCTGTCCCCGAACTGCACCCTCTGTGATCGAGCAGACAGGCTCTCTGGACAATACTGTGCCCCCTCTACCTCTCAACACTGACGGACAAACTACCCCAACTACTGTCCCAGACCCCCCACTACCTCCCAACACTGACGGACAAACTACCCCAACTACTGTCTCAGACCCCCCACTACCTCCCAACACTGACGGTCAAACTCCCCCAACTACTGTCTCAGATGACATCGCACCAAATTTAACGACCGCTGATAAAACGAACATGAACATCTGGGATGGGTTTACACTTGTTTCCTCATTAAGGAAGAGAAAAACACCCCAGGATTCAGTTACACCTCGTAACGAAAAGGTGGTAGTTTTTCAGTCAAACATTGCGGGAATGCCTCTGTCCGACCAAACTACTACCAGCAACCGGTACGAACTGCTCATGCATGAGAATGTAGATCCCCAGCCCTTACCTGAGACTTTCCCCCACAATGCAACGGAGGGGAATTACATCCCTCCTCAAGGGAAAATTAAAGCTGTTCCGTGTCCTGTGAATGATGCCGAAGTGCATCAAGACCCGATCGTAAAAATAGGAGGAAACGTGATAGCAGAAAACATGATCGTACTTCCAGCGGCCCCAATTTCTGAGCACAATGAAAATATTCTAACCCCAGCAGTACCTGTGCTGGCGGTCTTACATAACATGCCTGAGCACATTGGTAAAACTGATGGAGAACCTCAAACTGTCAAACCGGTGACGGTTTCCCCCGAACCCCTCCCACTACCCGAAGCTCCTACAATTCCACTACCCCCTCCTGCTCCTATTAATATGGAGCAGGATGACACCTGCACAGCACAAGTTACCTCAGAGCCCCAAGAACCAGGAATTGAAAGTTTCCCAGACAGTGGTTCCGACATGTCAGATGAGGAATCTTACGAAATTGAGGAGTTCCCTACAACAAGCGAATCCAACGCCTTACCAGCCCAAATATTGAAATTCCTCAACCACACTTTTAGAAAGAGACACGTAGACATTAAAGATCACTTTTCTGACCTGCACGGGTTTATCGACACGGCAAGGAACATCATCCGCCGGCCTAGCGACCACCATTTCACAGAAGCCCAATGCAGCAGGCTGAAAAAGTACATTGTGAGAGCAAAAGATGAACAAAAAAAAAGAGATTTGGAAGCTTAAATATAAATGGTGGCGCGAGTCAGCTGCGCAAACTCCAAGTGGTGAACCTTGCACTACAGAAAACATTAGACGTACTTTTCTTACAGGAAACCCACACTATGCCAGCATCCCATGCAGAATGGAACCGGATGATGAAAACGACCAATTTTTTTAGTGATTCCAATTCCCGAACTGCGGGAGTGGCTTTTCTTTTGAATCCCCATTTCCATCCATCAAAACTTTCCTTTAAAAACATAATCCCAGGGCACCTAGCCTCCCTAGAATTTGTTATTAATAACACAAATTTTACTTTGTTGAACGTTTATGCCCCTTCAAATAGCACTGAGCGGCAACACTTCTATGCTAGATTAGGGCCTTATATGAGGCAAATAGACCTGCACAGGTGTATTGTAATGGCAGGTGACTTTAACTGCACTCTACAACCAAACCTAGATAGGAACGGAGCGGAACCCCATCCCGGACCAGCTAAATTATTAGCAGAGATAATAAGGGATTTTAAGCTTCAGGATCTTTGGCGGCAACAAAATCCCACGACGCATCAATTTACCTGGAGCAAGATCACAAACAACCAAGTATCTCTAGCTGGGCTCGACCGGATCTATATAAATTCACCATTTTTTAATCTCTCCCCTACCACTGGAATTTTGCCTTCTGGTTTTTCAGATCACCATTTAATTACTGTGAATTACCATTCACATCTGTCCTTGAATCGCCATTCTTTCTGGAAGCTTAATGTCACCATCTTAGAAAACCCCTCCTTTAGGGCTGCTTTCAAAGACGTATGGTCTGTTCTATTAAATCAAAAACACCAGTTTACAGATCAGCGTTTGTGGTGGGACAACATAAAGGCCCAATGTAGAGGATTTTGTCAACAATTTTGTTTCCTAAGAACACAAGAGGAACGTAGAACAAAGGCTACTTTAGAAAAGGAAATTCTACAAATTCAAACAAATTTTAAAACTCACTCTTCTCCCCAACAAGAACTGAGACTGAAAGAAAAGAAAGCTTTCCTGAATACAATAATTGAGAACCAAACCCAAGGGGCATTAAAAAGATTACGGTTTCAGCAGCTCAATCTTTTGGACACGCCAACCCGATACTTCTTTGATTTTGAATCGAAGGCTCCTCACCCCCAAATTACTGCTCTAAAACGCCCTGACAATTCTGTCATCACTCACCCTGAAGGAATCAAGAGGGAAGCTAGACTCTTTTTCTCCAACCTTTACAAAACAAAAGAAGTTGACCTAAATGGTGTCTCTCACTTATTTGACGGTGTTTCCACCTTAACCCCAGGGCAAAGGCAGAGCCTGGAGAAACCACTCACACTTGAGGAACTCGCCATCGCATTAAAGAGCCTTGGCAAAGGAAAATCACCTGGCATCGACGGTCTACCGTCAGAATTTTTAGAATCTTTCTGGGACCTAATTGGCCCTGAACTGCTATCAGTCTTCCAGGAAAGCCTCGAAAAGAAGGAACTCCCGCTGAGCTGCAGAAGTGCAGTACTTACCTTGCTTCCAAAGAAAGGCGACCCTTTACTCATCTCCCAGTGGAGGCCAATATCACTACTATGTACTGATTACAAGATCTTTTCCAAAGCTATTGCCTTACGTTTTTCACCCTTCCTAAAGAACATTGTATACATGGACCAAACTTATTGTGTTCCTGGTCGTAATATCCATTACAGTATTTCTGTTATTCGCGATTTGATTGATGTTTGTGATATTCATCATGAAAGTGTTGGCCTTGTTTTCCTAGATCAGGAGAAGGCTTTTGATTACGTTTTGCATGAATACTTGTCCGAAGTCTTAAATCGATTTGGTTTTGGACCCTTTATTTTATCATGTATACATATGTGTTACTCAAACGTATCTGCCCTGCTAAACATAAATAATGAGCCTGTGCCCCCCTTTTGTATTAAAAGAGGTGTTAGGCAGGGCTGCCCACTGTCAGGTGCTTTGTACACCCTTTCCCTTGAACCCCTCTTAAACACGCTTCGAAAGTCTTTGACTGGTTTCACTGTGAGAGGTTTAAACCACACTATAAAGACTATTGCCTACGCTGATGATATATGTGTGTGTATCAAAAACTCTGATGATATTGCTAAGATGATGCATGCTTTAGCACTTTTTAACAGAGCCTCGTCAGCAAAAATCAATTGGAAAAAGACTGAGGCACTGTGGCTCGAATCCCTTTCCCACCCCCCATTCTCCCCACCCCCCCCCCCCGCTTCTCCCTGCAAATATTGCTTGGAGAAGAGATGGGATCAAGTTTTTGGGAGTTTTTCTAGGTCCTGGAGATTTCATCAGGCATAACTGGGAAGGTTTGCCTGAACGCATTGAACTGCTTTTAATAAAATGGAAAGGCCTACTCCGCCAATTGTCTTACCGTGGCAGAGTATTGGTCATAAACAACCTGGTTACCTCCATTCTGTGGCACAAGGTCTTGGCTCTGCAACCACCTGCTGGGTTAATCGACGGAATACAGAAGAGCGTCACTCATTTCTTCTGGTCTGGAATGCATTGGCTACGACCGGAAAGATTAAATTTGCCGATACCTGAGGGTGGTCAAGGACTTGTCAATGTAAAATGCCGAATCATGGCTTTTCGTCTACGCACGATATGGTCCATTTTGCACGAGCCTATTGTGCTTTGGAGGCAACTTGCATGCTGCATTTTGGGTCGTTTTGAGAATTTCGGTCATGCTAAGGAGCTTTTCCTAATGGACTTGACAATGTTTGATCTCTCTTCACTCCCCTCTTTCTACCGAAGTTTGTTAAATGCATGGCAAGCTCTCAAAAGCCATCGGGATCATACTACGTACGAGAGATCCATGTTCTTCAACGAGCCACTGTTTTGCAACTCACTTTTTGAAGGTTTTGGAAGCAGCAGGGCCTTCATTCAAAAGTTTGTGGCTGCATCAATAACCAAAGTGTGCCAACTTAGAGACAATGCAAATGACAAGTGGCTAAGTGTTGCTGCTATTGCCTTGGCGACTGGCGTCAGATCATCTCGCCAACTAGACAGATGTCTAAGGGTGGTGCTTCGTGCCTACGGTACCTCCCAACCTTGGTTGGTTCGTCCTGTACCTCCCTCTGAGCCGAGCCTCTCTCCTTTCCCCAACCTTCTTTTGTCGGCCTCTGAAAACTTGGAGCCAATAAATTTTGGCCGTTCCTTTTCCTCTTCCAGTGGTAACCGCAAAACCTTATATTTCCAATGTTTAAAAGCTCTTTTCCCCTCCTTGTCTCCCCCAGCACCTTGCAAGTGGTCTGCAGTCCTGCCACACACTCCTCCTTTCTCCCCAAACTGGGGATGGTATTATAAAAATCCTGTGCCAAAACGTGCTGGTGATCTCCAATGGAGAATCGCACATTGGATAATACCCACAAACTCTCATTCACCGCTTTTCACAAGTGACAAGTGATCAGTGTCCCTTTTGTGGACAGAGAGAAACCTTGCCCCATGCGTATATTCAATGCAGTCGTTTAACTCCTCTCTTTGTTTTCTTGAAAGTGCTATTTGCACGTCTTTCCATTGATTTCAATTTTCCAATGTTTATTTTAGGGCCAAGTGGCCCCTTAAACATCCAAGCAACAATTCTTGCAAACTTCTTCATCTCCCAAGCAAAATTGGCAATTTACAAAACCAGAAAATCAAAGATAAAGAATGACTTGTACAGTACAGATACTGTAGCAATGCTCAGAGCTTTTTGCGAGAGCCGGATAAAACTTGATTTTCACTGTTATTCGCTTTCCAGCCAACTTGAACTTTTTGAAAGAATGTGGTGTGTAAAGGATTTTTGTGAAATATCTGAGGGTCATTTGGTGCTTTCTCTCTGGTCTTTATTAAATATCCTTCTGTGTTTTTTTGGTAGCTTAACGGTCTGTTGGTTTTGACTTCCCCGATCGTAAAATTGCATGTAACTGTTTTGTTTATTTTGTTTTGACTGTAAAAAATCTTCATTTTATACTTTTGTAATAAATGGACATAAAAGTCAAGTCTCTCACCAGCCATGCATGGCACTTCTGCAAAGGACATCTGTGACTCAATGAGACTGACTCAATCTATGAATTTTGCTACGTGGATTTCTCCCAATGGAAAATCTTCCTTTCTGGATTTGGTGATGACCAACTTCCCCACCAATGTATAGTGCTTGCCCTCTGCCCCAATTGGCTCATCTGATCATGTGCTTTTTAAGGTCAACATCTCTCTGGCCATGTATCGCTTAAGATTTATCTCACTGATAAAACGCAAGTTTGGCCAACACTTGCTTTCCGGTTGGACAACAATTCATGAAAGACCTTTGGGTTTGTGACTGAACTTCACGTACAACTAGAAGGGCACTCGGTAGAGCGCGTACCTCCACCAGGCTGAACAGTTTATGTTTTGTGCATGTATTGTGCATTTTTGTCAAACCCTAACCCTAACACTGATAGGCCCGATCTGGATTCGGACCTGAACCAAAATCTAATCGGCTTGTTCTTGTTATCGAACCAACTCATCCACCAAGTTTAGTCATAACTCGTAAACATAACCATTACGAGTTATGACTTATTTTATTATGAGTTATTATGACTTTTGATGATATGAGTTACATGGCATAAGGAGAAAACATAACCTCCATCCACGTTCGGTGGCAGAGGTAATAAAGAAATACACATGTATGCAAAAATAATTATGTAATCCAACCTAAAATTTCAATGACATTGACACTAAATATGTTTAGGAATCGTTCAGAGTAGAATCAAGATGGAAGGTTTACTTCATTCAGTGCACCTTCGGACATTATTAATTACCCTGATGGTTAACAATTTGAAAAGTACCTATGGGAATAACTATCGTTGCTATGTTGCTCTCTGGTGGCATTTAATGCAAGTATTGTATTGTTTTCTCTCTTCCACTATCTATATAAACTATATAAATGTTCAAATTGTAAGCAGCGTGATATTATAGAACATCATTTGAGGTAAGCAGAATGTCATCTCTTCGAGTCAATATTTGCTTTTGATACGGTATCATTCTTTTATATTGATGGAGATATGTACAATCGTTTGAATGTGCAGAAAAATTCGCTGCATTTAAATCCTTCATGCAAAGTTTAAAATGAATTTAAAACATTTTGTAAACACTGTATTATTTAAAATGTAACCTGGAACATTTCTCTCATTATTTTGTAAATTGGTATAACTGTTCCATTTGTCAGTCAGTCCAGGATTGAAGGAGACCATGATGTTTGAAGGGAATCATTCACTGCCACCTGATGTGTTCCTCCTCACTTCGATCTTCGATGAGCCAGAGAGTTTGAGACCATGGGCTGTTGGTGCTTTTTTCTTCATCTACCTCATCACGATCACGATGAACCTCGTTCTCATCTTACTCATTCTCCGTGAAAAGCACCTGCACAAACCTGTCTACATCTTCCTTGCTCATTTATTGTTGATGGACATTGAAAGTTGTACAACGATATTACCTCGTCTGATGTACAGCATCAGTGGAAATAACATGATTACAAAACCTGCATGTTTTATTCAAGTCTTCTTTGTTGCATTCACTGGGATGATGCAACGTTACATATTGAGCATAATGGCCATAGACCGCTACCTGGCAGTCTGCCACCCTCTTCGCTACAATGTCCTGCTCACCAACAGCAGAGCTCATAAAGCGATGTTTCTCACCATTTGCTGGTCATCTCTTCTCGCCGGAATTTATGTTGTGTTATTGATTGGACGAACATTTTGCAAATATCCAGAGATTCACAAGGTAGGTTGTATTCACATGGCTGTGGCTAAACTTTCATGTGAAGATGTCACCATAAACAGTTTATATGGGATTGCATGTGCTTCTCTCAACACTGTCACTCTCTTCGCCGTGGTCGTTGTCACGTACACCCGCATCTTGTATGTATGCCTACATTCTGGACCATCTTCAGAGGGGAACAGGAAAGCCCTGCACACATGTATCACTCACTGCTTGGTACTTTCACTCTTTATTTTCTCCACTGTTTTTGCTTTGATTTCCTTGCGAATGTCGTCCACAAACTATTTCCCACAATATTTACAACACGTGAGTGATTCCTTGTTCTATCTGGTTCAGCCTCTCGCCAATCCAATTATCTATGGAGTGCGAACCGCAGAGATCCGCCGCAGCCTCAAGCGGTTCATAAATGTTCGAATGTTTTGGAATAAAAATCCACTCCTGGCATCGTTATCAACAATCACAATCAACTGATCGTAATAAACACAATTGAGAGTCAATTGAATTTTTTCTACATGTTCATTGCTTACAAGACACAAACCTTGACGACTTAAATATCTTGTGTTTTTTACATGAACATTGTGAAAACCTTTGAAAGGTATAATTATATCATTATAAAATTATACCTTGGAATTATAGCTTGGAATAGCAACCTTGGAATAGCAAAATCATCGATGTTCCTTTGAATAAATAATAATTTATGTTGCACTAGCAGGAGTACCCGGCGTGGACCGGTGCTGTTCTAATCCTATTGTTATTTTGAAAAAGAATAATTGGTTTTTTTGTGGCTGCTAAAAACACTTCCCTAACCCACTAACGAATGGGGTCAAGCATAATTTAATATCACCGTCACGTAGCTACAATGGCTGTGGCACTTTCAAGCAATAAAAAAATCCCCCAAAAATCGAATTTTTTTTATTTTCAAAATTTTCAGTATTTTGTTTTTGGCCTAAAACACCCCCAGCACTGACTGATGAAACTCTGAAAGTTTGACGACAATCTGTTCAGCCATCTCTCGAGAAAAGTAGTGGCACCCACAGACAGACAGACACACACAGACACACAGACAAACCTGGATTATTGTGGAGATACAGTCGTGGCCAAAAATAAGGATTATATAGACTTTTGGAAGTTACCCTTGCACACTTTTTCAAATAATGCACCATTTCTTCCAGAAAATTGTTGAAATTAAAGAATATTTTCGAATGAGTCCTGATGTAAATCCCATTGAACACCTGTGGGGAGATCCGAAAACAGCATTTGGGAGAAGGCACCCTACAAATCTGGGAGACCTGGAGCAGTTTGCACAAGAAGAGTGGGTGAAACTGCCAGTAGAGAGGTGTAGGAAGCTCATTCATGGCTATAGGAAGCGCTTGACTGCAGTTATTTTGTCCAAAGGCTGTGCTTGCAAATATCAATTCTCGGGTTTCTGATTTAAAAGGATATATTAAGTTCTGAATCAAAAATAAAGGTTCTGTAATATTAATAGTGAAATAAAGAATTGTGGAGACCAAATACTTTTGTCAATTTCAACTTATTTTTAAAAGTGCAAGTGTGCCAATATTTTTGGCCACGACTGTATAATGTTTTTGTTTGTTCGGTTTCTGGTTCATTCCTTATCAACCAGAATTTTTTATCCAGACATCCACCTTTTTATAAACACAAATCATTTTTAAAAATTACCTTTCTTCCTGCTCATTTTGTCCAAAAGTTTTTTCTTGCAAAAGGTGAAATATTTTGAATAAAATGAACAAGAATTACTTTAAAAAAAAATCCATATCACACATTTCATATTGTATATGTTTATATCCATTTATGTTTATAACAATCCATTGGGTCGTTGTTCCACGACAAAATATATTTAACCTGGACACAGGTGTGTTTATGTGAACAAAATACTTATTTCCAAATATGTTTTATTTGGCTTGATAATCATGAAATACTGTACCTTGCGACAAAGTTACAACTTAAGTGATGTTTTGGAAGATTCTCTGTCAGTTAATCTAAACGCTGAAAAGAAAGATAACTCATTGCAATGTGAATGGAAGTGATACATTACTTTTATATTTCAAATTTGTGACCTATTTATATGTGCTAGCAGGATCGCGAAGACCTAACAACCCTAACCCTAACAACTCGTTGTCAAGAGGCTAAGCCGTCCATGTGCACTTATCATTTAGCTGTACAACCTGGATTGCAACTTTGACGCAGCTGTAAAATGTCACAATCCTGGTTTTTGTGCATCTAAAACAATACATCAATATGTGCACCATGCACTGAAGGATGGAAAGTTGGAGAAGCAGTCGTCCAGTATTAGTCATTAGAGGCCATGAAATATCTTCATGAAGAGAACATGAGTACTTGATGACACCTGAAACAAATTGAAATGCCCTCCAACTTCAGTCGAGCATCAGTCTGGCCAGTCGGTTCGCAAAGACAAGTCCAAAAAAATTATTTTGTCTGCCAAACATACAAGAAGGTGGAAATAATTTGGGCCATTGAAGTAGCAGTATTAGTAGTAGTTAAAAAAAATTCTGATCTTCTAGATGACGGACAAAAGTTAAAAGGGCTGGACGTTGACTTTGTGGAAGAAAGAGCAAAAATACAAGACGCGAGTAAAAGGTCAATGAGTAAAAAAAAGTTTATTAATGAGGTTAATCAAAGATTAATGACAAAACTAATCAGGTGAATTAAGCAAAATTAAATTCAATCTTTGCAAACACTGACACTGCACCAATTCCTACCATTTTCTCACAATGTGTCAAACAACTGTTAGCTTTTACATTGTAAATGTATTTAACATACCAGCGACAATGTATTTGATGTTGGAACTTGTGACGTTCTTCAATGAGTCTCAAAACTAATCAGGTGAATTAAGCAAAATTAAATTCAATCTTTGCAAACACTGACACTGCACCAATTCCTACCATCTTCTCACAATGTGTCAAACAACTTTTAGCTTTTACATTGTAAATGTATTTAACATATATAATACCAGCGACAGTGTATTTGATGTTGGAACTTGTGACGTTCTTCAATGAGTCTCAAAAATCTTCAGGAAGGTTGGTTCGACTTTAAAATATTTATTGAAGATGGAAAAACAAGACCCGCAAAAACTTTCTCCAAAAAGTGCAAACTATTCATCGACATCATGTTGGTTGTGGCATAAACTGCCATTTGTGACATTTCAATGAATATAATATTGTATACTTTGGGAAAAGCCGGTTAAAATAACAGATGTACAAAACTCAACATAACACATTACGTCTGATTAATTATTTGCAATGTATAAAACCGTCAAATAAATTAAACTTTCCCTGTGGAAGAGGATTAACGGTAAGGGCAGCAATTTGGCAACAAAATTCAAAGCTACACACACACACACACACACACACACACACACACACACACACACACACACACACACACACACACACACACACACACACACACACACACACACACACACACACACACACACACACACACACGATACCTCAACGCCAAAACCAAAATTAGGAACGAAAATCCATGCGATCGATGATGGTGTATTTTGTTTTCTAAAATCGTGGCCTGCGATCGATGATGGTTATCCATGTGATGGTTGCCCGCTTATAAACATCCCTCCGAGGGACAGCACACACATTGATGAATCACCTTGATGTGAGCCACCGGATGACTGTGGTGGCAGTTCATGGCTGGAACCGGATTCGAACCCATCGAGAGGTGAATGTGCATAACTCCAGTCTATCATATCAGCACAACCCACAACTCAACGAAACACACCACTTTATACACCCACTTTATACATACGGTACACCCATAATAAACCATCTCCCCAACACATGGAAACACAACCACAAAATACCTCAGAGCACAGAACAACACACCTCAGACCACCCAAAAACACATCACAATGCACACGACACGACAAACCACCCACACACACCACACCGATTGCACCACACGACACTTCAATGCCATAAACATCAACACACTTACACACCATAACTCCAACCTTTCATTTTGACTCCCTTGAATCACACAAGCGAAATAAAATGAAGGTTTTTGTGTGCAATTTCAGTTTTAGCCAGACTTTTCACACCAGCGGTACAAATGAAGGTTTTTGTGTGTAATTTCAGTTTTAGCCAGACTTTTCACACCAGCGGTACAAATTAAGGTTTTGTGTGTAATTTCAGTTTAAGCCAGACTTTTCACACCAGTGGTACAAATGAAGGTTTTTGTGTGTAATTTCAGTTTTCGCCAGACCTTTCACACCAGCGGTACAAATGAAGGTTTTTGTGTGTAATTTCAGTTTTAGCCAGACTTTTCACACCAGCGAAATAAAATGAATGTTTTTGTGTGTAATTTCATTTTAAGCCAGACTTTTCACACCAGCAGTACAAATGAAGGTTTTTGTGTGTAATTTCAGTTTTAGCCAGACTTTTCACACCAGCGAAATAAAATGGATGTTTTTGTGTGTAATTTCAGTTTTAGCCAGACTTTTCACACCAGCGGAACAAATGAATGTTTTTGTGTGTAATTTCAGTTTTAGCCAGACTTTTCACACCAGCGGTACAAATGAAGGTTTTTGTGTGTAATTTCAGTTTTCGCCACACTTTTCACACCATCGAAATAAATGAAGGTTTTTGTGTGCAATTTCAGTTTTAGCCAGACTTTTCACACCAGCGGTACAAATGAAGGTTTTTCTGTGTAATTTCAGTTTTAGCCAGACTTTTCACACCAGCGGTACAAATGAAGGTTTTTGTGTGTAATTTCAGTTTTAGCCAGACTTTTCACACCAGCAGTACAAATGAAGGTTTTTGTGTGTAATTTCAGTTTTCGCCAGACTTTTCACACCAGCGAAATAAATGAAGGTTTTTGTGTGTGATTTCAGTTTAAGCCAGACTTTTCACACCAGCGTTACAAATGAATGTTTTTGTGTGTAATTTCAGTATTAGCCAGACTTTTCACACCAGCTGCACAAATGAAGGTTTTTGTGTGTAATTTCAGTTTTAGCCAGACTTTTCACACCAGTGGTACAAATTAAGGTTTTTGTGTGTAATCTCAGTGGTTCAGTGAAAAGTGGTTTCCTTCACCAATACAAGTGCGAAAAGTTGTTTTTCAACACTAACACAAGTGCGAAAAGTGGTTTTCCACATTAATGCATGTGCAAAAGGTGGTTTCTTACACAAACACAAGTGCGAAAAGTGGTTTTTCCACACTAATGCAAGTGCGAAAAGTGGTTTCTTACACAAACACAAGTGCGAAATGTGGTTTTTCTACACTAACACAAGTGCGAAAAGTGGTTTCCTACACCAACACAAGTGCGAAAAGTGGTTTCCCACACCAACACAAGTGCGAAAAGTGGTTTTTCAACACCAACACAACTGCGAAACGTGGTTTCCTACACCAACCCATGTGCGAAAAGTGGTTTTTCAACACCAACACAAGTGCGAAAAGTTGTTTCCTGCACCAAAACAAGTGCGAAAAGTGGTTTTTCAACACTAACACAAGTGCGAAAAGTTGTTTTTCCACACTAATACAAGTGCAAAAAGTCGTTTCCTCCACCAACACAGGTGTGAAAAGTGGTTTTTCTACACCAACACAAGTGCGAAAAGTGGTTTTACAACACGAACACAAGTGCGAAAAGTGGTTTTTCAACACTAACACAAGTGCGAAAAGTGGTTTTTCAACAATAACAAGTTCGAAAAGTGGTTTTTCCACACCAATACAAGTGTGAAATGTGGTTTCCTGCACCAACACAAGTGCGAATTGTGGTTTCCGACACCAACACAAGTCCGAAACGTGGTTTTTCAACACTAATATAAGTGCGAAAAGTGGTTTCCTACACCAACACAAGTGTGAAAATTGCTTTTTCAACACTAACACAAGTGCGAAAAGTGGTTTTTCCACACTAATACAATTGCGAAAAGTGGTTTCCGACACCAACACAAGTGCGAAAAGTGGTTTCCGACACCAACACAAGTACGAAAAGTGGTTTCCTACACCAACACAAGTGTGAAAAGTGGGTTTTCAACACTAACACAAGTGCGAAAAGTGGTTTTTCAACACTAACACAAGTGCGAAAAGTGGTTTTTCAATACCAACACAAGTGCGAAAAGTGGTTTTTCAACACTAACACAAGTGCGAAAAGTGGTTTCATACACCAACACAAGTGCGAAAAGTGGTTTTTCAACACTAACACAAGTGCGGAAAGTGGTTTCCTTCACCTACACAAGTGCGAAAAGTGGATTTTCAACACTAACACAACTGCGAAAAATGGTTTCCTACACCAACCCAAGTGCGAAAAGTGGTTTTTCAACACTAACACAAGTGCGAATAGTGGTTTATATATATGTTATTGCGGTTTTGGGAATAAAGGCAACTCACCCCCCCCCTCCCCCCCATAGTCACACCACAACATGTAGCCCCGCTTAGTTAGTTATTTCTTATTAAATGTGAAGTATAGTCTCCTTCCTCGTGTTAGTATGCGTTGAGGCAGGTGGAGTAATGGTAGGCCTCATTGAAGCCTAAAGTGCCTGGTCATGGGCCTAGGACAAGTCTTGCAGGCCCGAGGGAGGAGATGGAGGGCGTGGCCGGAGATCAGAGAGCAGTCAATGGGAGCTGAAGGGAGTGGCCAAGAGTGACCAATAAGGAGCTGTCATGACACGTGACCCCAGGCGGCCAGTGGAGGCCCGTGGAATATTCGAGTGGGGCTCCGGGGGGGGGCTATAAAACCCGGCCCGGACCCACCGCTCTCTCTCTCTCTCTCTCTGGATTCTCTCTCTGGATTATCTGGCTCGAACTCTGAACGCTCTCTCTGCCACGACGATCTATCTGCCTGGACTCCCTGCACGTGCGCTCTGCCTCGCTGACCTTGAGATACGCTCCTCGGATTCCTGCTACGTGCACATCCGCGATCAACGCCCCTGCTGCGAACATCCCCGGCTGTAGTGTCCTGGGGTTGGAGCGATCCTTGGGGGTATCTGCCAAACGAGCCCGTCCGGGCAAACTGCACAAGCGGCCGCGCTTTGTGCGCATTCCCCTCTTCCTTCCCTTCCCCGGACAAGTCTGAGTGCTCTTGTCTGGGAACGTAAGTAAGGCCTTTAAGATTCTTCGCTGTGTCCCGTTTCTATGAATACTGTACATTTGTGAATAAATCCTGTGGTTTTGTTTCCAACCTGGCCGTCTTCGTCCTTTCATTATTACTGAATTTATACTGGAGGATATTTGAATGACATTATCACTGTAAAACATCCCATTAGTTTCAATCTTTTTGAAGAGAAACCAAGTAACTCTCTGAATGAATTATCAATCGTGAAATCAACTTTATAATTATTTTTCAGTTACATAGTTGATTTTGAAGTGTGTTCTGGAATATCTATTACAATATTTTTTGGTTCATCACCTTTGTCTTTCATAAGACGGGCAATTTCAGAAGATATTTGGGAAATCTCTTAAGCTCCGGATGAAACTGTTATAGTTTTATATTCACATCCTGAATCATAACTAAACTTGTTGTTTTTCTCTGTGATATTAAACAAGGTATTATAAGTTTCAATTGACAACAAAGAAGCCTCATATTTTTTTGCGGGGTCAAGTTGGTAAGGGATTTAAGCTGTGTAATCACTTGTCGTGAAATTAAAACGAAGAATTGTGCTTCTCATCTTATTTAATATGTAATAAAATATCTTTGTATTGATATTTATTAATTATTTTCATATTCATCAACTGATCTAAAATGGCTGTGGCTTCATTAAAAACAATTGTTGTTTCCAGCCTTCTTACTACCTAACAGCAATAACAGCCGATGAACTAATTGTGATGGGTCATTTGGAAGAAAACTAACACCCGAACCCGAGGCTAAACCAGGCCTTTTTAAAGCCTTAATAATATGTTTCTCCTTTTCATTCTTCAAACCAGATTTCCCAGCATAATAAACTCGATTTTCAAGCGAGTTTAGTAAATCAATATATCCCCTATTATCTTCAATTTGTGTGTTCAACGGTTCATCAAAATAACTTGAACTGTGGTGTCCATCTTTTGTGATAAGAAACATTAATCTAGAGGTTAATTTATTGGGTGGTCGGGCTGAACTTACGAACATCAATTTATCATTAAATATTAATACCTTTTCTTTTACAAGATAGAACTCTGCTGGTTCTTCTGTTGGAATGAGGCCTGCTATGGTTTTTTAAACCGCTGAATATTCATTGTTCTGAAGAGCTTCCACAACATAATGAAGAGGTTAATTTACCTTTTCCAGTTGTTGAAATAATCCTTCATCATCATATTCTAATTCTCCTATATTATATAATTCTTGCTCTGTCATTTGGCTAAAATCTTTGAGCATTTGAAGTTTTCCAGGAGTGTATTTCATCATGGGAATTGTAGAGGGTTGTTCTCTTTGTTGGGAAGTTTTTATTAGCGGTTTAAAAATTTTTCTTTTCTTTCAAACGCTTCTTCACCCGTTAGTTTCTGTCTGCGTTTCTTCTTTATGCCTTCCTGTTGCTTTACAACTTTTGAAACTAACTCCTGATGCTCCTTAAACCTTCCTACTCTTTCTTCTGCATTCATTTATTTATTTTAAAATATCATTTCCTGAATTGTAAATGTCAATCTGAAAATTTTCCTTTTCTTCATCATTAAAGTAGATGTGTTCAAATAAATCCTTTTCTTTAAATATTTTATCAAATTCTTTATTGGCATTAATACGAGTTGTAATTTATTCTTCACTAATACTAGTATCTCTACTTTTCATACGTTGTCGGTGAGTTTCTTCATCAACATCAAAACCGAATGTTAAAATCTTAACTCCATTATCACTCAGATGTTTCATAATTTGTCTCATTCTATCTGGATTCGTTTCTAAAATCCTAAGACCACCAAATTTTAGTTTCTTTAACTCACTCTTCCAATATGAATATTTTGTTGTGTCAAGAGAGACCTCAAATATTTGACCTTCGTTCCTCAATCGCATATGTTCCTCCATTGAAATGTAGTAATAATCTTCACCTTCTACTTCTCCTGGTCGCATTGCTCTGGTTGCAGTACCGACAAAACGAATCATAGGGTGTTTTAAAAAAGAACTTACAATCTTTTCATTTTTACTATTCAAGAGCCTAGATTTATGAAAGTTTTTTCCCGAAGCAGATTTACCCACAAGATTAATAATAATAGTTGTCATTTATGTTTGTAATTATTTATGAAATAAAAAAAATATCAGTTAGTATCTCATCTTGTTTCACAACAATATATTTATATTTTGCAGTTGTGTTTTTCATATAAGTCTCAAATTCCTTTTTACTACATAATGTAGAACAATTGTCTCTCCAAAAATTATATACATTTATTGAATTTGAATAAACTAAAAATAATGGCATTGTTTCTTATTGAGCGACGAGGGAGTTGAAAGTATGATTGACTGAGATAAATACAATTACAAGAAGAATGTCTCCCTCTTGTATAGTAGCTATCCATTACTGTTTGGTTTCTCTCATTAACACAATCATCAAAGATAACGAGGTTCTTTTTGATTTCGCTAAATCTTGGGGTGTAGGTATATCAGCCGTATTATCACTGAGAATACAAGTTATGGGTTTTGGTTTCGGTTTTGATTTCTGTGTATCACAAAATAGTTGTATTATATATTCAATGTTATAATCATTTAGTTTGTTTTGAAGTTTAAATAAACTGATTATATCTTCTTTTTGAAGACAAGCATTAAAACCTTGTGATAGTAGATGATACTTGGCTTGAAAACTTGACTTTGTGAAAATTAATAAATTATCATAATCTAAAAAGTTGTGGGTAAGGAGCATCTATAAAAGCAAACTGGTTTTTCCACAATCGCTTGAACCAACTATTAGACATCTTAATGAATTTGGAAGATTTTTATGGTTGTTAAATTTTATCTTTTTTTCCCCAAACGGGTAAAAAATCATTCATTTATATATTTGGAAAACAGGTCAATTAATTTTTTGCAGGCTTTTTTAGAAACTCTATATTTTATCCTGAGTTCAGGTTTAATTTCAATATAAGTCATTATTTTATTTATATAATATTGTTGTGGATATGAGAATGTTTTTTTTTTATTGTTGTGTAATGAATTGTTGTAAAATGTCACCCTCCTTCCTGCATTTGTTGTTGTATAAAGGTCAAAGGGCGTTCCCATAGTTAATTCCATAAAGCATACACGAAGGACACCATATATCCCTGTTCAATAGTTATATCCTTATTATGTGTATTAGTGTACGGTTGTGTCTTCCATTAATTTAAATACTCCATTGCACCAAGTGGAATAAGAGTAGATCCCCTTTCATTCACATGCCCCTTCCAACAATTGCCAACTGTTCCCTCCGCGACTCCATTCGCCACGAGGTCGGCTTGGAGAAGAAGGGGGAGGAGCTGCCGACTCCTGGGCATGCCCGCTCATCGTCATCAAGGGCGGAGCCAGAGGGCCGTGCCGACCAATCAGGGCCGACGCGAGCTCACCGATGGGCGTGTCCTGGACACCAGCGACAAGATCGACTGCAGCGCTATAAAGAGCGCGCGCGAAAGCCTGGAAGTTGTTGTTGGACTAAGCAAGAGAGGAAGAGTTGGACTAAGAGTTGGACTAGGTTGGACTAAGAAAGAGAGAGGAGAGAAGGGGTGAAGCGAAGCAAAGAGAGAAAGAGTCCTGGAGTTTGTGAGAGAGGGAGAGAGAACCCGTCATGCCAGACCCCCCACCAGCAGCGTTGGCTCCACCAAGCAGCTCCGACCCGTTACCCCGTGCACACGACAGGATCGGTGGCATCGGCGGCCGTCGAGGTCCAGCCCGATGTCCCGTGCGGGATCAAGCTCCAGCCAGCTCTGTGCCTTCCTCCCCCTCCAGCCACCCACCTCCTTCCAGCCAATCCACTCTGCAATTCCCCATGTGAGTCCGTCTTGTTTGTTCTGTCCTGGGTTTTTTTTTTTTTTTTTTTTTTTTTTTTTTTTTTGTATACAATATCGAGGCTCGTGAAAGAGCGAACATTAATCACATGAACACACAGAAAGACAAACCGACACATAAAACATATAACATAGGGAGCGGTAGACAAGATGGGGAGAGAGGGGGAAGGACACAAACACAACATTTGAGAGCAGGGACCGAGAGACATGGAGACATCGAGAGATCTGAGAGAGGGCGAGGGCTTTGGGGGGGGGGGCGTGGGAAGGGGACAGTGGGAGAGGTATAAAACATATGGACACTGCCAGGACTTCCAGGAAAGAAGTTGGAATTTCAAACAAGGTGGATCTGGGGTGAATTAGCGGGGGTAGAAAAGATCAAGGTTTTGGATGGGGGAAGATAAGAGATGGTGGTGAACAGCTGTTTTAAAGACCTGGAGGGAGGAGTGGGATTGAAGGGAGTGAGGGAGTTTGTTCCAGAGGCGGGAGAAAAGAGGAATGAAAGAGTGAAGGTGAGCGGAGAGCCGAGATTTCGGCAGTTTAACCATCAGAGGGTTGCTGGCAGATCTTGTGCGACCTGTAGGAATATTTGGGGGACAGAGCACAGAGAGAGCTGGGGGTGCAAGGCCGGAGAGGAGTCGGTAGAAGACAGAAAGACCACCTACCTGCCTGCGGTGAGTGAGTGAAAGGCCCTCAGAGATAGCTTCATCGCGGGAGATTCCAATAATTCTGAAAGCTTTGGTTTCAACAGCGTGAAGCCGAGCTAGGTGTGAGGCAGGAGCACCGGCCCATAGGGGAGAACAGTATTCCATTGAGCTGCGGATGAAAGCCTTGTATGTGGTGAGGAGCTCAGGTGTGCCGAGGAAGGACTTCGCACGACGCAGGATGCCCAGTCGGCGACTGGCTTTGGAGGCCAGCTTGGAAATGTGGTTTTCCCAAGAAAGATCATGGCAGATAGTGAGACCCAAAATCTTGAGCGACAGAACTTCTTGGAGAGGATTGTTGAGAAAGTAAATGGGAGGGTTGTCCAGTCGATCTTTTCGGAGAGACATAGTAAGAGTGTGAGATTTGTCAGGATTGAAAGACATGTTCCACTTGTTTGACCAGTCTGTGATTTTGTCCAGGTCTTCAGAGAGTGAGGAGGCAGCAGACTGCCGATCTGAGGGAAGAGGAATGGAGCGGCAGAGAGTGGAGTCATCAGCAAAGAGATAGAGAGGATTTTCGAGAGAGTCAGAGAGATCATTGATGAAGACCAGAAAAAGCACGGGGCCCAGAACACTGCCTTGGGGAACTCCAGCCTGAACAGGAAGAGGAGATGAGAGAAACCCATTCAGGGCCACACGTTGACGACGACTAGAGAGGAAGTCCGCCAGCCATGCGTGGAGATTTCCATGGATACCAAAGGAGGAGAGTTTGGTGAGCAGAGCGGGGTGCCAGACCGTGTCGAAGGCACGTGCTATGTCGAGGGAGACAGCTCTAATTTCCTGTTTGGCATTGAGGACCTCCATCCATTGTTGAGACAGCAGGGTTAAGTAAGACTGCATAGATAAGCTAGCGATTTTCACTGTGTCTCTGATTTCTTCTGTAAATTATTTTATTATCCTTCCTTCTCCTTGGTTACTTTTGGTTGTAAATAGCAAATAAATTATATCCGTATTCCCTACTTCTGTCTTCTTCTTCCTCACATCCTTCGCTTTAGTCTTTTCCCCATTGAATATCTGTGGCGCGATTTTGGCCAACGTTCAGGAATCGGGTTAGTCGGGGTAACTGTTCGGGCGCGGCGGCCATCCACTCGGCAAACAACATCCCAGCCGTGTCCGTAACAATATCTTGTTTTTATTTATTTATATAATATTTATATAATATTTAAATAATATTTTCCTGAAAATGACAATCGTGAATAACTTATAACATCACTCCTTGAAACATTACCATAATTTTATCAATCTCTTCCATTGTAAGGAAAGGTGTATTATCACCCTCATGCTTAATGTTCATTTCTCTTATTAATCTTGGAAAGCAATTTATTTTTGGAGTAATTTTAAAATAGTTATATTTCTTTTTATATTTTTTTATCATTATTAATTAAAAGATAATCACAGAATAAACATTATTTATGGGCTTTTGACTGTATTTAATCCCACTCTATCACAAGCCGGACAATTCTCTAAACTGAAACTGAACTTTGTCTATGAGTCTGGCTTAAACTGAAATTACACACAAAAACCTTCAATTGTACCGCTGGTGTGAAAAGTCTGGCTTAAACTGAAATGACACACAAACCTTCATTTG